>NW_026929623.1:0-395602 GCF_032062105.1 Saccostrea cuccullata | reverse complement strand
TCTTGGCACTAACTTTTGAACGGTAACGGATAGAGCTTTCATACTTTACATATGTAATCCTTGTAAGAAGATGCTTCATTGAATACTAAGAGCTTTGACCTTGGAGTTTGACCTACCTTTAAAAAAAAACCTTGACCATATCTTTTAAAGGGCTAGAGCTTTCATACTTTACATATGTAATCCTTGTAAGAAGATGCTTCACTGGATACTAAGAGCTTTGACCTTCACCTTGGAGTTTGACCTACTTTTAAAAAACAATCCTTGACCATATCTTTTAAAGGGCTAGAGCTAGTGCTTTCATACTTTACATATATAATTTTTGTGACAAGACCTTTCATTTGATATCAAGACCTTTAATTGACCCTTTGATCTTGACCTAAGAGTTTGACCTACTTTTTATAAATTTTTAAATCCTTGGCCATAACTTTTAAATTGTTAGGGATAGAGCTTCCATACTTCACATATGTGTTCTTTGTGGAAAGACCTTTCATTGGATACCAATAACATTCACCTTCTGACCTTGACCTTGGAGATTTCCAGACTTATGAAAAAAAAACATTAACCTTGGCAATAACTTTTTAACAGTTAGGGCTAGGGCTTTCATACTTCATAAATGTATTCATTGTGGCAAGTCCTTTTATTGGATACCAAAAACTTTGACCTTTTGACCTTGATATTACAGATTTCCGGACTTATGAAAAATATCGACCTTGGCAAAAACTTTTCACGAATAAGGGCTAGGGCTTTCAAACTTCACATATGTAATTCTTGTGACAAGACCTTTCATTCAATACCATTAACCTTGACCCTCTGATCATGATCTTGGAGTTTAACCTACTTTTAAAATCTTTTAACCTTGGTTATAACTTTTGAATTGTTAGGGCTTACATTCTTCACACATGTGTTCTTTGTGGAAATACATTTCAATTACCAATAATATTGACCTTCTGACCGTAATCTTGAAGATTTCTGTACTTAGGAAAAAAGTTTTGTCTGGTCATAATTGGGAACAGATGGTGATAGGGCTTTTATGTTTCACAGTTGTACTTCCAGTTAGGAGACCCTACTTTAGATACCAATATATAAAATTTGCATTTAAGAAAAGTTTAATCTTCACTATGTTGCCAAACGGGGGCATCAGTGTTTCACAAACGCATGTTGTTTGTACTAGCACCTACAGGCAACGTCCCACTGTGGGATACAAACCCGCGACTTAAGGATCGACTCCTTATACTTGGCGACTCAAGAGCAGATACTCTGACCGCTGCGCCACGCGGGCGACCTCGATACCTTGAAATGAAATTTAAAACTTATATCATATTTTGGAACAGGTCAAGATCTTGTAGATTTCATTGAGAAATGCCAAAAAAAACACTCATTTTTAAAAGTTACAAATTCTTAAAAGAGCCAAATTATAGCCAAAAATTAAAAATGCGTGCCAGACATTTTAAATATTAAGATTTCATACGGATTTCTGTCGATTCTTTGCCATCGATCACTGTTTTTTTTAGGATACCAAAACAATGGTTTCCACAAAGTCAGCTTTGATGGGAGAAATGTACGCAAATGCATGTCGGAGACGAGGAAAGCAATGAGGGCTTACAATGACGAGGTAGACGATAGTAAATACAGGGGTGAAGATATACGACCATGTCAAACATGTAAAAATGGACTCATCGACGAATGCAAAGGTCTTAAAGAAGAAATAAACAAGATACAGAGTAATCTGTTAAGTAAGGAAGTGGACATCAACGAAGAGATTTGTGACTGCCAATGTACGTAATTCTATATTTTAAGCAGACTTTTCTTTGGTTTGATTTTTTTTTTTTGGGGGGGGGGTTCTTAGGGATGATAGGTTGATTACTGGATTGTATTCATATACTCTAATCGATTCATCATTTCCACAGGTACTTGTGGACAGGACCCCCCCCCCCCCAATATACACCCCTGGTCAAAATTTTTTTTTTCTTTTTGTCCTGAATTATGTTTTTTAGTACTTATTTACAACGTATTCCATATGAAAAATCCAGAAAATAACTTTGATTTAACGATTTACTAAAAAAGTCATACCCTGGTATTATAATATATATATATATGGGGGGGGGGGCGGGGTCCTGTCCACAAGTGCCTGTGATCATTTCCAAAGATCTTACAAACTATCTAGACAAAATATCTTGGCTGCTACAATGTATGGGGCGCCGTTATAATATTTTAAGGTATTCCCTGATATCAAAAAATCATGTTGTGATATCAGAAATTTGAATTTTTGATATCAGACATACATGTATATAGATGCTGTTGTGAATCGATAAAAAAATAAATAAAAGTAATTATTAAGGTACATGTACTTACTCTACTGTCCATAAAAAGGAATGGACTTCTGGTCTGACCGTCAGTTAATTTTAAAAAATCCAGTCGGAAATATAAGTAATTTATATATATATATATATATATATATATATAGAAAAATAATCCAGAGTTTGGAAAAGATGATCACATTTTATTCCAAAGCGCTTTTATTCGGCTCTTCAGTGGATTTTGAATAACAATAGCAACATGACATGATAACGTCGTTATTATGACGTCATAATAACGACGTTATCATGTCATGTTGCTATTGTTATTCAAAATCCACTGAAGAGCCAAATGGCGAAAGCGCTATGGTATAAAATGTGATCATCTTTTCCAAACTCTGGATTATTTTTCTATATGTACATACCTATACCAAGGACATCTTGAATTTTAATATATATATATATATATATATATATATATATATATATAATCCATATATATATATATATATATATATAATATATATATATATATATAAATGTATATATATATATATACTATATATATATTTTTATATATATATATATATACCAAGGACATCTTGAATTTTATATATATATATATATATATATATATATATATATATATATATATATATATATATATATATATATATATATATATATATATATATATATATATATTCCCGTGTCTTCATTATTGTATAGATGGGAAAACATCATTTCCTGTAGAAATGAGACCAGATGGGTCCAGGGGAAGTAAGTAATTCATTTTTTTTAAATGTTAACTTAATAAATTATCAAGGACAGAATCAACAGAAGTGCATTAATTATTAACACCTTTTTAAAATGCAATTTATATTATGGTTCTTGTTTTCTTTAAATAGGACAAAACACGGAGCAAGGTGACAGCGGGTATATTGAATCAAAAGATTTGGAACCGAGTAAGAAACGTAATATTATAACAAATATATACCGGTGGTTAATTAATCAAACTAGAGTATGGGAGGGTGAGTGTGAAAGAGGGTGTGCGATAAGGGTGGGTGCGTTTTAGTTTAACAAAGAAGAAGATATAAAATAATACATGTATATTGCGTTTTTTCACATTTTGTAACAGAGGGAACTGGCTTTATAAAAATCAATCGAGACGAGGAAGGAGAGTGTGTGACCCTGGAAGGTGAAGGTGTCCAGGAGGAAATCCAAGAGGAAAACACCTCACATGCTTGAAGAGACAGTGCTATTGGATTTTATCATCACAATTGACAAGCATAGGAACTATTATTTGATGCATCAGATAAATAAAGTTAATGAAAGATGAAAACAGCTACTGATTCAGAGGTTGGAAGTGTTGACTACGGACAGCAATCACAGCATATAATACTACTACATGTATATACCATTTATAAACAAGCTTGAAAAGATATTTGCATTTAAAAATAGTTTACACAAATTAGAATTTAGTTGAGACTATTAGGCACCTCTAATCTCACTCTCTGTCATCAGATGGAGTTCTTCATTATCTATAACCTATTCATTTCTTTTGTTTTTATTGAAATCCAACGGGTATGTAACATATTTTTTGAAAATAAAACTTTTTACTATTAAAAATGTTAAATGAAAAGCTGGTTATCCTCTATTTAAGCTCAACTTAAGTGAGTTTTTCTGATTATCCGTTGTCCGTCCATCTGTCGGTAAACTTTTCACATTTTAACTTTCTTCTCAAGAACCAATGGGCCAATTTTAAGCAAACTTCGAACAAAGCATTCTTGGGTAAAGTGTGGGATCCTAAAACGAAGAACCAAGCCCCCTTACAAGGAGAGATAATTTTTTTTAAAAAAGACAAAAATAGGGTTGTGATCTTTAAAAATTCTGTTTTACAACCACTGCGCCAGAAATCCTGAAACTTATGTGGAAGCATCCTGGGGTACATGTATTGTAGATTCTAAATTATCCAAGTCATGATCCCCGGGGATAGGGTGAGCGTTGTTTTCCATGGCCTCTTGTTTTGTCATAGTTTAGGAAACCGGAGTAATGTATGAATAAAATTTAGATATGCGAAAAATTAGAACATATCCACTACAACCTCTTTACCCCTATTCCCAGGAAATGTGAATTCCGAGTCTAGACTTTTTCTGCGTATCAAATTTTTAGGTAAGTTGATTATTAGTAGACGAAGTTTCGGGGGTACAGTTGTATATAGTTTTTGTCATGTCCGTCCGTCTGTCTGTCTAGCTGTTTGACCGCAAAAACTTTAACCTTGCCCCTAACTTTTGATTAAGTGGAGCTATGACTTTCATATTTCACATGTTTAATTTATTCCTTGTGACAAGACCTTTCTTTGGGTACGACCAAATTTGACCTTGACCCAGGAGTTTTACCCACTTTTACGCAAAAATACCAAACTTTTACTTAGGTCATATCTTTTGAGCAGTAGAAAACAGGACATTTATACTTTACATATCTATTTTTTGTTTGAAGACCTTTCATTGGACACCAATAACCTTGACCTTGGTGATTTCAGTACTTGTGATAAAAAACTTTAATCTTGGCCATAACTTATGAACGGTAAGGGATAGGGCTTTCATACTTCACATGTGTAATCCTTGTGAGAAGACCTTTCATTGAATATCGAGAACTTTGACCCTGACCTTTGAGTTTGTCTTACTTTTAAAAAGCAAATCTTGCCCATAACTTTAAAGGGTAAGTTCTAGTGCTTTCATACTTTACATATTTAATTCTTGTGACAAGACCTTTCATTTGATAGCAAGACCTTTGACCTTGGAGTTTGACCTACTTTATAAATTTTTAACCTTGGCGATAACTTCTGAACGGTTAGGGCTAGGGCTTCTATACTTAACATATGTATTTTTGTGGCAAGACCTTTCATTGGATACCAAAAATACCTAAAAATACCTACTTTTGGTATCAATATATTAAATTTGCATTTAAGGTCATACGCAACGTAGTTCGAACTTTATTGGATTCTTCCCTGGAGTTGAAGAGTTACACTAAATGAGGGACCTTTGTGCAATACTTTTAATGTCTGTATATGGATTTATACTTCTCAAACAATTTCTGATGAAAAAAAATTCTGGAATTTGTTTTGTAATTTTTGTACATTTTTATGCCCTCGTAAACGAAGTTTCGGGGGTATATAGTTTTTGTCGTGTCCGTCTGTCTGTCTGTCTCTCTGTCAGTCTGTTTGTCCACAAGCATTCATATTTTACACAAAGTGCCATAAATATAGGATCTCCCATGATTTGTAGTTGGATATGATTTTTATCCAACGAGAGTTGTGATTTTTATCCCCGAGCCTTGGCGAGGGGATAAAAACACACAACGAGTTGGATAAAAATCATATCCAATTACAAATCATGGGAGATTCTTTTTATCCCATGTTTATTACTTCACAACTGATGTTTTATGTACTGATTTTATAAGGAACTCTTATAAGGAACTTCATCACGCTAACGCAAAAACCATTGTGACGTCATAACTGCACTTAAGTGTGGGATATGAAAAATTTATCCAATGAGTCATATCCACGGGATAAAGGGGTAAACATGGGATAAATAATGATATCTCATCTCACAAAGACACCAAAAGCGGGGACCACAATTCTTTAAATTTGCTTGCTCTCTCTTTGTACTAATCGATGTATGGCTATGATGAACAAGGATGACTCTGAGTTTCCCAAAATTGTGGACCCAGGGTCGAGAGATCTGGTAGGTAAGGGCTATATTGATTATTCATATCCTTTTCCAGATTTCAAAGAAAAGACTGAGGGTACTCCTCTTGGGAGCAGTTTAAAACTAACTGGGCTTGGATACTCTTAAGTTCCAGACCTAAAGTGACTGTTCAAATTGAATATACATGTATAATGAAATATTGTTTCATAAGTAAATACATATTTTTCCAGCTTAAACATTTCATGTACTATAGAAATTTGTGTTTTGTTATAAAATAATTACACAAAGTACACAAAATGAAAATCTAGTAAGAGGTGACTAGAATGGTTTATTCATTCATACATGATAAGATCATTAAATGTGACAGATAAAAATGAAAATTGCACTTAATTGTCGAATCTCAAGCATATCACATGAAATAAACATTCATTAATTTTCTCACAACATCAGCATCTCAAATTAACTATTTCTATAACAATTAATGATTGATAAACTATGTATAAATGTACCATTTGTTTTCATCAAGTAAAACTAGTAGGGATATAACATATGTCTAAAATATACATCCTCCTTTACTGACTTTTCTGAAGCAGAATGAGCATCATCAAGAAAAATCAAGTTCAATTTATTTTATTTTTGATCTACTGTTAGATGAAATATATGTTTCCATCAGATATATTGACTTACTCAACAAATACATTGATATACTTGCCCTGAGATTTTACTAGCTTCTGGCCAGAAGCACAACTGTTAATGTCTATCTCCCAGGAAAAAATCTTTTCAACTACTGGTAAAATTTTACTAAATTATTCAAATTTTTATTATATCATGCATTATTTACCTTTGAATAATTTTAAGGTCTAAACTATGAAAATAAAATTTCGTATATGTATATGTCTTTTTTTTTAATGCAGGGAAAAAATTTCCATAATATGCGTAATGCAGCTCATGTACATGCCTATAAAAGAAACACTCTGTCAACATGAAATTATTGCAAAATCTAAATGAACTAAAATTAATCAATTATTTTGTTTATATAATTCTAAAAATATTGGTACAAATGACGAAAAGGTATTGAATGGAAGATTTAAAACAATGATACCTTATGATACCTACAACCTTTAAGCCTTTACCTATAGTAATATGGTAACACATTATGGCCAGAATAAATTCTCTTCCAGGGTTTGCAATGTTACACAATTTGAAAAATCTCCAAAGAAGTTAAGAAAGAGACAGGATATAAATGTAGTAACATGATAAATAAAAAAAAAAAATACATGTATATCTATAAAACTTTCATGTCCCTAAATGAATCAAACATATTGGAACCAGCAATATATGATCTGTATTACAAAAATGAGACATTGTATTTTATGACAATTGTTTGACCAACCACGCCATCATGCATATAAAATGTTTTAAATATCTATAACTGCCTGAGAAAATACCAAAAAACTGTAACTGGTAATCTCAATTTTATAATTTATATCAATAGAAAAGTTTTATTATGATTGGTATTAATAGCCATTCTCTGTAACCACTTAAACTTCGTTTCCACGCACGGTCACCGATTTTGATGAAACTTCACCCATGCTTAGTACTTGACACCAGAAACAAATATCAAACAAAATTTCGTTGCTATGTGTCTCGGTTGCTATGGCAACAGCCGGAAAAGTTTGAAAAATCGAGATTTTCAACTACTTTAAATCTTGACTGTGGCTTAATAAAAACTAGAAAACGCAAACAAACCATTTTCACAAAAACATGACACCTTGATGTCACTTATACTGTAAAGAAACTGTGTAGAATATATCTCTAAGTAAGTGGTAACCAAGGGTTCATTTGGAATAAATTTAAAATTGTGAAATACGCTGAAAAACACTCCGTATTCACTAATGGTAGGTGTTACATGCTCAAACTCAATCAACGACTTAAGAAAAGCAATGAAAATGTTTGACCATAAGTATATAAGTATAAGCAATATTATTCTATGAATAACTTTTATGGTTGCCATGGTAACACAGTGTAACCATGCAAAACCAGTAACTAAGTTTGGGTTAATGCTACTGTCTTTAGGAAAAACATGAAAATTCAAGACTGGCAAATATGCATCCTTAGGACCTTGCAACACCAAACCACAAGAAATATTGGGTATAATTGCTACTTTGCAGTGTTACCATGGAAACAAAGTACCAGTGCTTAAAAGTGAATTATTTTTCATTGCATTAAGAATTAAATTGCCATTTAATCAAGAAACAAATTAAAGGACTCAGCTTGAATAGTACTTATCTGTTAGTACTGAAGTTGAATATCATATATTGATAAAATTTGATGAATAAAACAACACTGTTGCTATGGTTACCAAGAAGGTTAAATGTTCGATTTCGCGAACTTTGTATCAATATTAAACCCTGTGTGCCACCTTCTTGCATCCACTTAGAGATTGGATGATAGTCAAAATTGAAAGTCAAGTTAGCTGATAATAAATATCAGTCATAAAAGCTTTGGGAATCTACATTTAAGGGTACGTATCCAAGGAATGAAAATATTTTTCAGGTTTTTAAGCATATACTTTCTGCTTATTTCCATAGCAACGCCCTATTTAAAGAATCTAATCTGAATTTTTTCAAATGGGAAAATTTGGAGCACACCAACATCTTATAAAATTGATCATTAGTTATGAGGAAATGTGCTTTTTTTAAAGATAGGATCAGATTTAAAGATACAGAGTGTTACTTTGAAGGCTCTCTGTGGTATAAAAACCTTGGCAACCATTGCCAACCAAAATGAAATATCATATTTTGTTCTTGGTATATGTTTCAAGGCTCTATTTTCTATTATTTGGTCACATTTCATCCTATAATTGCTTTTTATTTTTACGTGTATGACTTTGTAAAATTTAATGATTTTTTTTTTTACTTTTGAATACTTTATTACCATAGTAACGTATGTAATAGTTGATTTACCAAACATGTTTATCATGCATTTGAGACACCTGACCTTCAACTTTTGGAAACAGTCATTGCTAATTGTTTGCTTTGCCGCAAATGTTAACTATGGGGCTCTAAACATGTTAAGAAATGCCATTTTCGAACTTTAAGACATGTTGCCATGGTAACTTTAAAACATAGCAAGCAATTTTTGCCTGATTTCAGTTTAGGGTATCAATGACTTTTATCATAGAGAGTTTGGAAAAATTCCGGGACTATGCGTGCCACAGCTCCTAAATAAAATTTCAAATTATTACAGAGAATGGCTCTTAAAATTTCAACAACAAATACATATAACTCATTTATGCAGGAAACAATCTGACAGATGATTCTAAACTTTCACAGACCAATAGGTACATGTAACAGACACACTTCAGATTTAACAAATTTAATACTGAGTGTATAAATATAACTTGCTTGCAAAAAATTCCTTCTCACAGATTTTTGTTTTAGAGAAGATATAATACAACTACTGGTAAAACTAATACAATGTACCAAATTCGTGATTTTTTTTCTCTTGCTTATTTACCAAATAACTATCAATCTTCTGTAAATAACAATGTGACTGAAAAATAAACTCTTTTATCATGACAATGAGGGGAACAGTCAAATTGTTGTCCCTCAATAATGGGAAAAACCTAAGAAACTAGCCTTCAATCTTCTCTATTATCAAGGGACAATAGGTTGACTCTCTCCCTAGTTGACAACAGTTTGTATAATTTCTTGAAACCAAACTTAACAAGATGAATACTATAATCAAATTCTCACATAGATTGGTGTAATTCAGAAAAATTTAAATGGGATGAAATTATTACCCACTTTTAAATTGATCAATGAATGCAGTCATACATTGTATAGCAAACAACATAATGATGACTTGAAGGTTTGAATTTAACATTCCGAGTCTGATGTTTAGGGCAAAGATCTTTTAGTGACTGAAATTACCCTTTGAAAAAGTGACCTTGGCCTTTTTCTTGAAGTAATATTAAATTAAAAGTTTATTGCTATTGGCATCAGAATTACTTTTCAAATGATAACTTCAAACTGAATGCCATAAAAATGCTTCATTTTCTACATAAATCAATATCATAGCTGTAAAGTAGCAGAAAGTCAAAATCAATTTGACATGGCACTGTATGTGCACTGATAAAGAACCCATTTCCTTTTATGTTAAACTCTATAGAACAGACATGGTATGTGTCACAACAGCTGTACGGCCACAGCTAGCACCGCCTGTTGCACATCTAGGTGGTCAAATATCCCCGAAACAGTGTAAAATCATCATCCATCCTTAGACCAGACACTTCAGGAGTGGATCATACATATATTGCATTAACTAGGAAACCCTTTAAAGTTTCTTCCCATACAATAATTTTATCTTTTCCCCAAATTCATTTTTAGTTTCTACCATTATTCATGACAGCTCTTTCCTGTTTTATTAGATATATTTTTTCACTACCCTTCCTCCATTGATGTGATGCATCTCTGAGTCTCATATTAATGATGAATGAACAGCCCAAGCAGGCCTTTGATGAAGTATTGTCTTCTCTTCGAGTTTTGACTTGTCAATTGACAAAACTCGATCCTGTTAGTTATTGTAGATCCATAGTGTTCATATACAGTTTCAACCTAAAAAAGACAAATAAGTATATAACAACATAAAGTCATTATAACATGAGAGCAATTTAAATTGTTTCTGTATGTCAAACAAGCTCAGGTACAAGGATCTTAACTGCCATCTGAGCTTAATACAACATTGTAGAGGATCCAGAGAAGTATCAATTTGAAAAAGAAATAAATATTAAGAAATGAAAACAAAGCGCACTTACCTCTGGTGTTTAATTAACTGAGTGTTCTCTGACTTGTTGAACACCCAACTCAGAGAGATCCAAAGGTTGCTGATCATCAATACCAGGTGATCTAACAAAATACACAGAATTTGCCATGACTCTTTGACCACCAGGAACTAACTGTCCACTGTCATCCTCTGAGGGGCTTGTAATAATTCCACTCTGGTCTCCATCTTGACTCTCCACTCTAATGGGAAATACTGGAATACAATTCATTTGTTCCATTAGAACATGAGTTTTTCATTTAGGCACAATAAATTCTTCAATGCTTCATTTTCCATGATTTATAAAATACTCTGCAACCCTATTTAAATAAATTTACCTTCTGGAAAATAAAACACATTAATTTTATACAAATTTGCTTACATAAAGGTAGTTCATCATAAGTATTTTTTTGTTTTTGTAAATAAGAGACACTTTGTTTTTGAAGACCATAGCTTTATAAACTATGCATGAATTATAATTCTTTTGTAGGTGAATGAAGCATATTTTTATATGCTTTTAATTTTTTTCTGTATCACATCACTGATATTGTTTACCTCTACCAATGGGTCTTCTATTGTCCCCACTGCTTTCACCCTGGACATTGACCCCTAGATTGGAGTTTGAGTTGGTAACTGAAGTTTTAAGAGATGTCTCCAAGTCTAGACCAGTACTACTTTCTTCTACACTATTCTCTATAAAAAATCTCCCATAATTACATTGCATTTCAGTGTCCTAATGCATTCCTATAAATGTGATCTTGAACTTATCTGATTAGCATTGAGTAAAGAAAATAATTCTTCATCTGGTCAAAGGTAATCTTTGTGTAAGTATGAAATTCCAATGTCTACTAGTATACTCAATTCTCATTATATCGCGGGTTTCGTTGTATCGCGGTATGTTGCAAAAATTTGAATACATAGCCTTTATTCTTTTTATTGATGGACAATATGTTTATGTTGTCCGAATGTTTACTTTTTTGATGATTAAGAAGTATGGAACATCTGTTTGAAAAAAAATATTTAACAAAAACGTAATTTTTCAGATTTCCAGTCACGTTTTTATTATTTTTAACCATTAAATCTATAACCTAGTAAAAATTATACTATGGCTCATCTTTTAAATGTCTTAAGTTTGTATATTTATTTACTTTTCCTGTAGAATTACATATTAAATTCAAAAATAAAAATTGAGGTCCATGTCATCTACAAGTTTTCATGTTTTCCCATACCGCGATACAATGAGACTCTCCAATTTTGGAGGTAAATAATACTTCCTGTTTTAAAAATAGACAGTAACTTAAACGATGCAAGCTTGGGAAATAATTTTACACTAAAAAGTTAGTCCATAGATTGGTTGATGAATATTTTTTTATGAAAGTTAAAAGTAAACAAGTATATACTGACAAAACGTCAGAGATACTCAAGCTGCAGAAAATCAGCTAGGAAGTGTCCTAAATTAATATTCTAAAATGGTATAAGATGAAGGCTATTGAGTTCAGTCTTCTGTTGAATAAAATACATGTACAAGAAACAGAATTCATATATTGAATTTAATTAGAATAAATATAATTAACCGTATTACTTTTTAAGATGAATTTACGTTACACACTTTCAGGAAATATTTTATAGAGGATACATGTAGTTTCCGTTTCTTAATTTAATGAAATATTTGTTTATGTAGACATTTAATATACTTCAATTTATGATATACATTTTTTTGATTATTTTCTTAATAACGTACATCACAACCTTAGGCGTCGGAACCGGGGGTGGGGGCTTTTTTTTTTTGCAAAGATAGACATAACGTATAGGCCTTGAAAATTGGGGGTTACTTGTTTTTGTTGGTTTAGCCCCCCCCCCCCCCCTTTTTTTAATTAGGTCTCCATCCACTTTCAGTTTGCTTCCGACGCCTATGACAACATTTAATATACATCGATCGAAATAGCTTGTTAAAAACCTGTAGAAAAGTTTTTTTCAAAGGGGGGGGGGGGGGGCTGCAAATAATCCACGTGCCTACGGATTCATCATCCAGCTGTGCGGCATGTCCAATACATATTCAGTACGAATCCAAAAGAAGTCATATAGGTTCCATTACCAAACTGACGATAATTCTATTTTTTAGAAAAACAAACGTACACTGTGTATGAGTGAGAATTTATCATTTATTTATTTTGTGCTATAAGATTATCTTATTACACATCATTTGCAGGCAAGTGAGTTACTGTATCAGTTTGAAGGGGGAGGGGGGCACATCCTTTTTCTGGCCATGCATTGTACAACTTGTTAACGATGGGGTAACCTGCGTCACCTTTCAGAGTTACCAGTGGACTCGTCCAAGGATGCTTTGTCGGCGACCAAAACGTCGGCGACTGAAAGTTACCTGAGATTCCTACGCAAAGGAAAGCGCGAAATCTCTGTATAGAAACTGTTGCGGCTGCGGGGCTTCACTCATTGTTCATTCGCCATAGAAAAGAATCCGACATGAAACACTTAATATCTATGAATATACAGACGTTTTCAAGATAAGCTTCATTTTTGTTTCTAGTAATATTTTTATCTACCAAAATAATATATTTTCGTGTTTTAAAACTGAGTAAATCGATGACCTAGCATCGTTTTAGATAACTCAAGCCCCTCTAGGGCTTGAGTAAAAATTGGAATAACACTTTTTATGCAGAAGGATTAAGTACCGCGATATAATGAGACACCAGTATATATTTTTTCTGTTGGTTACCTTGAATTCCCAAATGACATTTTTTTTAAAATATTTTAATTTATACTTGCCTAAATGTCTCCTTAAGTCAAGGTCAAAACTTATCTTTGAGCCATAGGCAATGTTTAATAGGAAGTACTTGAACTTCAAATGTTTCTCAATTAGAGATTTATTGACTGCACTCAAACATTACACTGTCTGCCAGTGACCTTGAACTTTCTAAAATGACCTTGAGTCAAGATCATTATCTTTTACCATATCAACATTTAAGTTATTAGCTTTTACTGTATCAAGTGCATGTATGAACTTCCAATGTTTTCCATTACAAAATGCATGATTTTCTAGACATGATTGCATGGACAAACAGACAGACAAAGTGATTCTTATATAACCCCCTCCCAAAGTTTGTGTGTAGGATCATAAATACTTCATAATATAAAGTTCTCTTTAACGGTGAATGCTATTGCTATTGAATGGTGGCGCAATACCTAAATGACAAGCTGTGTTTACATTTGAACTTTAAAAATTACACAGATATGATATTGCAATGGGATAGAAATGCAATGACATTGAATGTTTATTTCTGTAATGCTTATTTATTATTCT
This sequence comes from Saccostrea cuccullata, assembly GCF_032062105.1. Taxonomy (NCBI): domain Eukaryota; kingdom Metazoa; phylum Mollusca; class Bivalvia; order Ostreida; family Ostreidae; genus Saccostrea; species Saccostrea cuccullata. The sequence goes on along the minus strand of NW_026929623.1, from coordinate 381,455 downwards.
CATTAAATTATTGGCAAAACATTTGAGACATCCTACTTTGATGTGTACCTTTAATTTTTCAGTTAGAAAGTATTTCTTTAAAAAAGAAAAATAATGTCAAGCACCTGTAAAAAAGAATTTCAGTTTAAAATGATTCTGTATTACCTTGGTCCTCTGGATCATATGATGTTAACGGTGTTGAGTCATCTAGAATTATATTTGCTTGGCATACATAGGTAGGTACATCAGATAAATCTTCAGATAAATCCCCATGCAGTGAATCAGGGGGGATTTCTGGTTCACTATTTCTCTCCCCTGTTTCTCTTTCATCACATAAAATTATCTGGTTATTCATTTGATCAATTCTTGGAATGTTCAATGGTTCATAGAGATCTTCATTGTCAGGTTGATTTGCTGTATTGGTGCCAAACGTTCTCTTCAAAGATTCTTTGGCAAGTCTGTACTTCTCTGTTACAAAAAAAGTATGCATGTTTTTTATTAAAAGGGATTCTTGTGTCCATTTACAAATTTTAATTGTGTGTTTATCATGAAAAATATGCAACTTCCTAAATAACATATTATCATAATCTTTATTAAAAACAAAACCCACCTAAAGGACAATGCTCACATGAGTATGTAGATTTATAAATGACTTCCCCTTTAGAAGCTATTAACTTATTGAATTTCATGACTCATCCTTTGAAATTAGGCATGGGAGAGGACTATGTAAGTTTTCGGAACTTGTGTCCAATCCCTTTGACATATTGTCAATAAAATATGTTCAAAACAAAACAAATTATGATTGAGGCCTGAATTCTAGCTTTGATTTTCACATCCATCACGAAATGCAACTTTTCACATATTCTGCAAAACTCGTTTATTACAAATACGGATACAGTAAAACTCGGTTATAACGAAGTCACAGGGACCTATGAAATTACTTCGCTATAACCGTTATTCGTTATAAGCGTATAAGAAAGTCATTAAATTTATACAGCTGGGGATTCAAGATGACTTCGTTATAACCGTAAATTCGCAATATCCGTGTTCGTACTAAACGAGTTTTGCTGTATTGTGAATTCACATATAAAGCGAAGTTATCTTGGATCCCCACAGATTTCTTATATAGAATTAATGAGGTAATTTCATAGGTCCCAATGGCTTCGTTTTAACCAAGTTTTACTGTATTACTACTGAGCAATTATTCAACAACGAAATCAAATCCCAATGAACCAATAAATTTTCCTCAAACCTAAAAACTTTGACGCCTCGAGATTAAGTGATTTTACAGTATAGATAAAGGGGAAAAAGGCTGTCAAGAGTTGGTCTTTTTTTTACCTGTCATTCAGTCTGCCTAGCAAAGAAACATTTTTTTATCATTGACAATAGTCTTTAATATGCATGCATGTACATACCTGGCATTATTCTGCGACAAACACTAAAAAAGAGGTAAGAATAGTAATTATTTAAGGAATGAAGCTTATTTCAACTTACATTATACGATATAACATAACTTGGGGCAGTTTAATTTACGCTTTATAAACATACATGTATAAACTACAAATCATGGGGGATTCTTTTTATCCCATGTTTAATACTTCACAATCAATGTTTTGCACTGTTTTATATAGAGCTCCACTTTATTTTACTTCATCAAGCTAATGCAAAAATCATCGTGATGTCACAACCATGGGATATAAAACAAAATATTATTATATAATATAAGAAGATTATTTCCCTAATTTTCATTGGCAGAAAGGACGTCACGTGATATTCCTCCTTTTGTGATGACACGAAATCACGTCGGTGGAAAATGATAACGCACGACACAGTGTTCGGTTGCTCTGAAGTTACGTAAAACGTGATGTTATAGTATGGGAAGTGTGTTTTTAACCATTGTGACGTAATGACAGCCAAGTCTGTTTAGTTAGGACTGTGTTAGTGCATTCACTTTGAGTGATTATATAATATAACTATTATGGACTTCAGTGAACGGTCAATATGTGGTTATAAGGACTCATGGCAATTGATATTGACCTCAGACACAGAAAATGATAGCAACCTCGCAGGCTCAGTCGCTATCACTTTCTGTGTCTTCGGTCAATATCAATTGCCATGAGTCCATATAACCTCATATCGACCTACACTGAAGTCCATAATTGTATAATATTTAACAAGTCATACCCAAAGGATAAAGGGTAAACATGGGTAAAAAATTAATATACCGTAAATACTGAGAAGAATATTTTGTATAATTATGAAATAAATGAATAGGTAGAAATTAATTTATTGAAAACTTTATGCACAACTTCAATTGAATCAGTGCAATGAAACTGTACACTTAGATTATAATCAAGTCAATTACTTACCAAAATGTAAATAATAGTAACAATAGCCCCAACACACAAGCACCAATGATCACATACTTATATATTGGTGTACGAGAATGGTAAGTGGGCTCCACTGAAAAAAAAAACCCAGAATACATGTATAAAGCTTAAAAATGAGAAATATATAAGGAATCAGTGTCTAGTTTGTTAGGTATACATGTACCTCAGGGCATCAACGATAGTTAGAAAAGTAAAATAATTTGCATAACAGGCAAAGCTTGTTACCAATATCAAGTTGTGGAGGATAAACTAGTTTTTAACAAATTAATTTAGGAAACAAAGTATACATGGAAATTTTCACCTCCATTTTTTAACCACCTCTAACACTCTCATCCAAGTGTGTAAGTTCAAAATATGGTGAATTTGACAGAGAAAGAAATAGCTTTCCATAAACATAACCATGCCTTGGTACAATAAATCAATATATCTCTGTTGTGTGAAGACACCAAAGTCAACAAGCTTTATGGACAAAATTCCAATGGTCTTTTACCCCTGCTATCTCAAATCCTCTGCAGATAACTTAATTTTTTTTTCATTTCATGCTTATTAAGAATTAATTCAAACCTTTTACATCAGGAGCAGTGTCATTTTTTTCCCGATCTGGAGGCAGTCTCGGGGTTGTCTCCCTCTCTGTTGGTATTTCCTCACACACATTGTCTGTAGTCGTGGTCCCAGGAATCTTCACACGGTATCCTGACTGGCATCTGCATTATTTAAAATTATTAAATACTGTGTAATTTACACATATAACTCTTTAATGTGCTGACTAAATGTATTATTTTTTAGGTTGCCAGGTATAAAACAACTACAGATCACAGGTTGGGTAGTGTTTACACATTACCCCACCTCTGTTGATTTTTCTGTGAAATCCTGGCTTACGATTGGCTGAAGTCTATCACGTGAAGGCGGTGGATTACTTATACCCGGTCAGTTGTAAATCCATACCCTGTCAGTAAATCTATACCCGGTCAATGTATGACGTCATAATAGGCACAGTATAAGTGCGATGATGCATTTAGCAGAGAAAACCATTTATAAACTACAGATAAAATGTAGATGTTTCATCGGTGGAGTAAATTCGTAACATAGTGAGTCTTTTAGTGACAGGGTATGGGATGATACCTGGTTAGTAAATTTCATACTTGACTCGGCTCCGCCTCGCCAGATATGAAATTTACTAACCAGGTATCATCCCATACCCTGTCACTAAAAGACTATGTAACTAATATTATTAGATGAAGGGAGGAGGAATTACAAGAACATGTTAAACCACACCACGGACTGCAAATAGGGAAAAATATACATCGAAATAAAACCACTGCCTTTATAACATATACTTACATGTATCAATTATATCCTAGAACTCCTATGAAATAGCACAATTTTTTATTCAATTTTACCTTAAATTAGGGTAATGCTGCAAATGTCACTTTTTATTCATGATAGTTTTATTTTCAAATAATCACACTAGATAGTCACTCATGAAACTCTAATTAGCATTGGATATGAACAGCAATAACCAGAGACTTTTCAAGAAAATTTTATCTTCCATGCATGTAAATTCTAAATTCCTTTCTTGTGAAAATAAAGTGTCAAAAAAATCTGTTGATATATAATAGTTAATCGAACCTGCACCTTTTTTTTCAAATTTCGTCTACAGAGAAAATTAAGTACATGTAAAGCACTCTTGAAATCTAATGGTCAAAGCTTCATAACTGACAAATTAAGTTGGGTATAAGGATTTAGTATGGATTTTTCAGTGCATCTTCTGTCCAATTTACATGTAAGTATCATCTAATTTAATTTTCATCCATATCTAATCATTTAAAATAATCCCTCTCAATTGCAATCCCTGGTATTGCAACATTTGAAAAAAAAACAACAAAAACAACATGATTGCATCTTAACAAAACAAAGTGTAGACTCATGTATTACATGTATATTAGATCTTTGAAATGGACCTGCTCCAAAAAATTTAACTAGGCCTGGGGGTCAAAAAACGAGCTCACTCTTGATCTCAGCCTTACTTTTACCAAAGGAATATATTGTGGAAAGAGACCTGCACCAAAAACTTTAACCTGTTCACTCATCCAGAAAATGTAGGTCAGATCTGGCGCATCATCCATGCAAGTCTGGCCCAAGGATGACTTACAGTTAATTGGGAATGGACTTTCTCCTAAAACTTTAACCGAGACACTGACATTAATGCTGTCGCCAGGGGTATAGCATTAGCATATCTCATTTAACTTCATGGAGGTGAGCTAACAAACAAAATTAATGTGCCTCTTGCTTGGTCTTTGCCTCAGCTAGTTTTTCTTTTACCACAGAGCATTGAAGTTTTATATAATTTTTATATATAATATAGTCAAGTATATATATTTTTTTAAAATTCTGAGTCTTTCCACTTACTTTTGATGGGGCACACAGATATTGTCATTAACTTTAGGTTTGTAATATCCTTTTTTACACTTCTCTATACTCCCTGAAAGAAAAGAAATAAGTATAATTATGCAAAAAAAAAAAAAACAAACAAACAAACAAACCAAAAACAAAGGCCTATATCAATTTGGTAAACATCTAATAAAAAAACAAACGAAATAGAGTTACTGTAAGAACTTATAAAATGATCCCCAGAATGTGCACTCAGTCATCATATAAAAAAGATTCAGTGAAAGTCTCATCGAGGTCTTTTCACTGATAATATAGAAGTGGTGGACAAGTGATAAGTATGTTACAGTTTGAGGAATGTGACCCATAAACAAAATTCTCCCACTTTACCCACAAATTATCATACAGTTGACCTATTTAAATATTAATTTATGAGAAATACTGCTGATTGCTGAAACAAAGTTTTCCTGTGTTGTTTATCCTTAATTATGCCTCTATCACTTTATGTGTTTTCATTTTTTTTTACCTTGAAATCAGGAATTTCTTTTGGCCCTTTACTAAAACAATAGCATTTCTCATGAACATAAATTAGATTGCATGTTCATCTTATATAACACGAGTGCATCAAATGCAACATACAACCAGAAGTCTCTGTCGAGACTGTAGCTCTACTGGTTTGTACTTATCAAAAACCATTGCACTATTTTATGTATCTTTGTGTAGTCTACTTGTGTGCCAACTTATTTTGAAATCAAACTAAAACTGTAGAAGGAGTAGCGTTTTAAAGGAATTTCACAGAAAATTCTATTTTTAGTAACCATGGCAACACCGTTCATCGAAATCAAAAACCGATGCACTATTCTATGTATCTTAGTGTAGTCTACTTGTGTGCCAAGTTATATTGAAATCAGACCAAAACTGTAGAAGGAGTAGCGTTTTAAAGGAATTTCACAGAAAATTCTATTTTTAGTAACCATGGCAACACCGTTCATCGAAATCAAAAACCGATGCACTATTCTATGTATCTTAGTGTAATCTACTTGTGTGCCAAGTTATATTGAAATCAGACTAAAACTGTAGAAGGAGTAGCGTTTTAAAGGAATTTCACAGAAAATTCTATTTTTAGTGACCATGGCAACACCGTTCATCGAAATCAAAAACCGATGCACTATTCTATGTATCTTAGTGTAGTCTACTTGCGTGCCAAGTTATATTGAAATCAGACCAAAACTGTAGAAGGAGTAGCGTTTTAAAGGAATTTCACAGAAAATTCTATTTTTAGTAACCATGGCAACACCGTTCATCGAAATCAAAAACCGATGCACTATTCTATGTATCTCAGTGTAGTCTACTTGTGTGCCAAGTTATATCGAAATCAGACCAAAACTGTAGAAGGAGTAGCGTTTCAAAGGAATTTCACAGAAAATTCTATTTTTAGTAACCATGGCAACATCGTTCATCCAAATCAAAAACTGATGCACTATTCTATGTATCTTAGTGTAGTCTACTTGTGTGCCTAGTAATATTGAAATCAGACTAAAATTGTAGGAGGAGTAGCGTTTTGAAAAATTGTTTACAGACAGACGGACAGACAGACGGGCGGACGCATTACTATCGCATAAGCTCTTCTGGTCTCTGACCAGTAGAGCTAAAAAAACCAGAAGTCTCTGTCGAGACTGCAGCTTTACTGGTTTATACTTAAAACAAAGGAAGAGAAAAGTAGCAGTTGTGACTTGAGACTTCAAAACAGGAATCAATAGAAAAATGATCCTTGACACTCAACAAAATAAAAACTGATGCACAGAATTATGTATCTTAGTGTAGTCTACCAGATACTTGTGTGCCAAGTTATATTAAAATCGGACCAAAACTAAAGGAGGAGTAGCATTTGAAAGAATTTCACAGAAATTTCTATTTTTAGCAACCATAGCAACACCGTTTATCAAAATCAAAAACTGATGCACAGAATTATGTATCTTAGTGTAGTCTACTTGTGTGCCAAGTTATATTGAAATCGGACCAAAAGTGTAAGAGGAGTAGCATTTTGAAAGAAGTTCACAGAAATTTCTATTTTTAGTAACCATGGCAACACCATACATCGAAATCAAAAACCGATGCACAGAATTATGTATCTTAGTGTAGTCTACTTGTGTGCCAAGTTATATTGAAATCGGACCAAAATTGTAAGAGGAGTAGCATTTTGAAAGAAGTTCACAGAAATTTCTATTTTTAGTAACCATGGCAACACCGTTCACCGAAATCAAAAACCGATGCACAGAATTATGTATCTTAGTGTAGTCTACTTGTGTGCCAAGTTATATTGAAATCTGACCAAAACTCTAATAGGAGTAGCATTTTGAAAAATTGTTTACAGACAGACAGACAGACGGACAGACAGACAGACGGACGGACGATGGACGCAATACTATCGCATAATCTCTTCTGGTCTCTGACCAGTAGAACTAAAAATTGCCTTGAAAACCAAATTAGGAAATTTTTTAGACATGTCATGTACAGTTGAACTTTGGTATCTCAAACACCAATATCTCAAATAACATAGATATGTCAAAGTAATTTTTAAGTCTCAAACTTTCAGTAGTTTAAGTTTAAGTAGTTTACCCTCGATATCTCGAAGTTCTTTCTTGGTCCCATCGAGTTCGAGATAACGAAGTTTGACTGTATTTCAAATCTAGCTGTTGAGTAAAGGGTAAGAAATATTTTGTATTTAACAATAAAACATTAAAATGTAATTATTGTTCACATTATTAAATTCAACTCAACAATAGCCAATATATGCAATACTGAAATATGTATAAATAAGTGATATTACAGGTTATGGATATATTTGAGAATTTCACTATAAATAACTAGTTTTAAAATCTAGTTAAAAGTCTTCATGCAACCAAGGAGCTGTCTGCCCTCCCTCCCATCCCATGTCATGTTAGCATACAACAAAAGGCAAAACAATTTTATTCCCAATGTCATGCATGTCATTGATTGTCTTTAAAACTCACCAATTTATTATTAAGTCACAGTCACAAAGAGAAAACTACCTACAAAACCATCAGTTATTAATAAACAACAAGTCTGTGAGCAAATTCTCTCAAATAATACCCCTGCTCTGATGTAAAAACATACATACAGAGGTTGACATACTGTAAAACGGGTATTTTTTACGTGCTGCTAATGTTTACGAATTTTATAAATCCATAAAATTTAAACGCGTAAAATTTCACAGAAAAAAAAAAGCATTGCCTAAATTTTTAGTTATGAGAGTGTTTCAGTGCTATCACTGCCATTAAGCTAAGTTCCAGAGGCTAAAGAATTAGTACTTATAAATGTTAGTATTTTTGGGAACTTTTAATAAAATAATTATCAATTAGGATCAAACAAGTAATTCTTAATTCATGCACAAATTATACAAACATTGTCAATTACCTAGCTCCTCTCACGGGACGCATAATTTCTTATATAAATGTCTTAATTATTACAGACTGAAGTTTTCAAATTATATATATCCGTTTTTCAATACTTTGATCCTTTCTTCTTTTTTATTCTTATTTTCTTCAATTAAAAGCTTCGACATTTTAATACACTGTAATCTGTGTCCGCTGTAATTCTGTCAACTTAATCATGATGGTTTGAGTTGTCTCTCTTTGTTTCCATTAAAATGAAGACGGGCACGTGGTGCGCAACAATAATGATGCATAGACATGTGAAAAGGGAATAAATTAAGGACATATGTGATATATAAAGGTATTGATATGAATAAAAATATCATTTAATGAATTGACACTCGTTATCATGGGAATAATTTCGTTTTTATTTTTACATCGGGTTGTCAAGACATTTAAAACAGGTATTTGTATGTGAATGTATTCAAAATGCTAAAACATTGATCTGGAATTTCACCACCAATGATTATAATTTTTACGGACATGCTCAATTCGTAAAAATTTAACGTGTAAAAAATTACATCAACCTATTTGTAAAAATTTACAGCAGTGAAAATTACCCGTTATACGGTAATTCATACAAATATGAATCCCACTATATGCCAAAGTCTCAAGCATCTGCAATGAGTAGGTGTTGAGAAAACTGCAATGAAACTTTGGTACAGACAGACACATAGATAAGCAGGAAATTGACAACAAATGAATCCCACGTAAGGCATGCCTAGACATTGTGCTAGAATTTAAAGCATTTGCAATGAGCAGCTCCTGAGAAAACTGTGATGGAAATTCTGTTTTGACATGCACATTGATAAACAGGAAGTTGAGGATGAATTTAAAAAAATTAATTCCACCATGCCTCTGCCATGCCTGACAAAAAGTGTGCGAAAGTTTGTACTGTACACCAATTTTTATTCGCGTGCGAGAAATATCTGAGAGTTCCGCGATTTTCTTTAACTCGCGAATATTAATAGCCGCGAACCATTCATTTTGCTAAGGATTTGTATAGAATGTTTCCTCGGTCGCGGAAATTAATCATCGCAGATTTATTTTTAACTGACAAATCACGAATAAAAGATGATGCAAATAATAGTTGGTTTACAGTATCATCTGTGATGTCTAGTTGCTGAGAAATTAGTATAGGACAGACACTCAGATAAACAGAAAGTTAAATGAATGCTAACAAAAATGGGAAGCCTAAATATAAAAGAGTGTGCTCAAATTTCAATCATCTGCAATGTCAGAGAAGATACTAGGAAAATGTAATAAGATTTGATACGGACAGAAACACAAGGGTAAAACAGTATACCCCCCTTCTGTTGAAATGGGGCAAAATAAAATGCTTCTTTTGGATGTTAGCACAGGAATTAATGTTCCAGTTTTTCAAAAAAGTGCACAATTTTTTTCTGCAATGGCTGCAATTTTTAGTCCCATTCTAACATACATAGAAAGAATTTTTATTGTTTATATCTCTACATATAATCATTTAATGTAGGGCTACAAAAAATGAAGACATGCAGCAATAAGGTACCTGAGAGACTCAAGTGATCAAATGAATATTAGAATAACTCTCCCTGATTGTTGATATAACTTAAGGCCACATTAAGCCCATGATCTATTATGAAATTACCAGTGAGGGTGAGCTCGAATCCAGGACGATGGATTTTGGCAATATCTTTGGGATCTTCTTTTCTACTACAGATCACTGGATCCGGTCCATAAAAGAGATTTTGTCTGTCACAGACACAGATTTTCTGTTCTCCCATTTCACAAGCTGTCATATTTTCAATAATTGTTCCATCTAATAAATAAAATCAAATCATGTCTTAGAAGTCTCAGTGGTTTTCATTAAAGTAGTTTTGACATGACAAATTATTATTCTTAAACCTTAAATTTGCTGAAAGCAAACATCTTAACAATGAACTGTCATTTACAGCAAAGTGATTTTCATAATCCCTTTGACTTTTCAATACATGTACATGTATATGCTTAACTTATTGGATATAACAAATTACACTTATAATGAACCAAAATATCATCTGTCCTTGGTATTTAAATATGAGTGTTTTACTGTATATAACTTTTTAAAAGATACATTTATATTATTATATATATACTCACTCTCAGTTACCGGTATTATGAGTTGGAAGATGACAATCTTTTTTTTAAGATGGTCCAATTTTACTCAAATATTACAACTAGACATGTAGCTTTTACACAAAATACTTACCATGCTTGCAAGAACAATCCTGTGGGACACAGACTTTCCAGACCTTAGGCATGTCAGCTGTGTTGATGGCATCTTTATTATAAGTCCCTTTTGGACACCTAAAGCAAACATCTACACCAGGATTTTCACTTGTTTCATTACAAAACGAGTACCCTTCTCCTGAAATTATAGCGACAACAAAATCATAAAAGATCCAAGGTTACAAGGATAAGCTCAAACTTTAAGAATGAGGGTGCTTTTTCCCATGTGCACAACTTAGTAAAGATTGTTTAGCTGGTATCAACCGCCCAAATCATAGATCTATATTTAAACTAAAACCGTTTCATACACATTTTTCCTATGAATCTCATACCATACATATCCATCTTCTTGTAAGAATGAGCACAAAAAATTACTTAATACTGAGCCAAAAAAAAATAACAATACATGCTGTAAAAAGTTCAAGTATTTTTTTCCCTGGTGTGATCTTTAACTTCTCATAATGCTATTACATACCCTCTGGTTATTATTTCCCCCCTATCATTGATATTGAACTTGCCCAAATAATCTAGACATATACCAGGACAACAATGCTTGTTCAACAGCATAGCTGCTACGTTAAGTTACACTCTTGAATGGAGAGCTAACCTACATAGGGAGCTCGAGAGCTAGCTTATATATTTGATGGTAAGTACCAAATCTAAGATGGGCTTCTTTAGTTACATTGCAACACATACAATTTTAGCAAAAAAAGGGTAATATTTTCTGTCTTAAGGAATTAAATGTAAGCTTACATAATTATATATTTTTGCTTGAAATATTAAGCCTCAGCTTTTATATTTCAAACAACATTTGTCGACCTCAGAGATTAAATTATCTTGCAACATTCACAAAAACGTGGACTTTATTTCTTAAAAAATCAATCTTACTACAGCAAATCTCGGATAAAATGAAGTCACTGGGACCTATGAAAAATACTTCTCCATCCATAATTTGTTATAACCATATAATAAATGTATTAATTTATTTAAGGAATGACTCTAATTCTTGGCCAGATTATCAAGTATAATATGGTTTGGGTCAGTTTACGCTTTATACTCCGCGAAGCGGATTATAAAAAAGCGTAAACTGACCCAAACCATATTATACTCGATAATCTGGCCAAGAATTAGAGTCATTCCTTATAATTTAATTTTAAAATAATTAAACAACTGGGGATGTAAAATTGTGTTGTTTTTATTAGTTCAAATTTACCGCGCAATAATACAACCGTAGTAACGGAAGTGATGGGAAGCAAGGGGAGGTAAAAACTGATACATAGATCTAGCAGCCATGATGCTTGTTTACATGAGGTAAGATCGAGCAACTGTTTGAAGTTAAAGGTACATTCATTAAATCTGGAATTTTTCATGAATCCGAAGGACTGGAAATGAGGGGATTGATGGATACAGATGATTCAGCTGGTTGTCAAGGGGGTGTGTCCCCATACCAAACCAGATTATACAAAATGTTATGTGTTCCTTTTTGGAAATCAACCAATGAGAGACAAGAATACAAACAGAATTAAATTATTAAGCTGGGGATTCAGATGACTTCGCTATATCCATGAATTTGCAATATCCGTATTTGTACTAAACGAGTTTTACTGACGTATGGTACTTGGAGTAACAATAATAAAATTTCAGTAAGGCCAACAATAAACCAGAAGTCTCTGTCGAGACTGTAGCTCTACTGGTTTGTACTTATCAAAAACCATTACACTATTTTATGTATCTTTGTGTAGTCTACTTGTGTGCCAACTTATTTTGAAATCAAACTAAAACTGTAGAAGGAGTAGCGTTTTAAAGGAATTTCACAGAAAATTCTATTTTTAGTAACCATGGTACCACCGTTCACCGAAATCAAAAACCAATGCACTATTCTATGTATCTTAGTGTAGTCTACTTGTGTGCCAAATCATCTTGAAATCAGACCAAAACTGTAGAAGTAGTAGCGTTTTAAAGGAATTTCACAGAGAATTATATTTTTAGTAACCATGGCAACACCGTTCACCGAAATCAAAAACCGATGCACTATTCTATGTATCTTAGTGTAGTCTACTTGTGTGCGAAGTTATATTGAAATCAGACCAAAACTGTAGAAGGAGTAGCGTTTTAAAGGAGTTTCACAGAAAATTCTATTTTTAGTAACCATGGCAACACGTTCATCGAAATCAAAAACCGATGCACTATTCTATGTATCTTAGTGTAGTCTACTTGTGTGCAAAGTTATATTGAAATCAGACCAAAACTGTAGAAGGAGCAGCATTTTGAAACAATTTCACAGAAATTTCTATTTTTAGTAACCATGGCAACACCGTTCATCAAAATCAAAAACCGATGCACAGAATTATGCATCTTAGTGTAGTCTACTTGTGTGCCAAGTAATATTGAAATCGGACTAAAATTGTAGGAGGAATAGCGTTTTGAAAAATTGTTTACAGACAGACAGACGGACGGACAGACAGACGGACGGACGCCTGACGCATTACTATCGCATAAGCTCTTCTGGTCTCTGACCAGTAGAGCTAAAAATGGTTTGTTTATGTACTCTAACCAATCAGTCAAAATCGTCCCTAAACAATAATTTTTTTCAGCACTTTGAATTTTAATTTTTTTTTTCAGTTTCCATAGAACTTAGACAAAGTCTAGGATGCTTTTTAATTGAAAATTTTATAGCAATAAATTATAAATCAATACATGTATAGCTATCCAGAGTGTAATGAAAACTTCAATATATTTCTGAGTTTGTGATTTATATGACGGGTATCATTTTGCCTAATTCTGTAAAGCAAAACAAAAATAAAAATTCCTACCTATACCTACTCATCTTGAATTAAGTGGGCTGAGGTACATCAAACAAAAATCTTTTTAGTGATGGTCTAAAGTTAAACAATACACCATTTTATGCAATAGTGGAGACGATTAGAAGGATTTCAAACCTGGGGAACAATTCTTCGTTTTGCAGCAGGTACCATCATCTCTACTTTTATATCCAACAGGGCAGGCACAAATTTGTAGTATCTGTAAAATAAAAACACTAAAAAGGTTATATGTTTTGGAGGATTTCATTTTTAGTTATATAAGTCTCTTTACTTTTTACTATTTGTGCAATTCCTTTATAAAAATGTATACTATTAAAAAAATGTATACTATTATTAAATTCATTTTCTTTTGAGGTTCCATTTGGATCATTTGATGGACATACCAATATTATCCAGCAAGTACAAAAGAATACCCCTTCACCTACATGTAGTTGTGACAAAGTTTACTTAAACATAAGGCCAAAATAAAAAATACCTTTGTTTCCCCTAACGCGACTGACACAATGAAATCGCACCGACTGAAAAGATTTTTTAAATAAGATAATTCAACAATTTTTTTTATTGTTAACCAAGTTTTATTAAATACAATTTCATCAAAATCAGTTTTTATCAGAACGGCCGACATTGTTCTACTGTGATTTTCAAGCATTTGTTGGAAACAAAATGGCGTCCAGATGTGATAACAGGGCATTTATAATAGCTCTTCATAAAACAATGGCGACGTCTCAATCTTATGCTTTTAGCTAATTGGAATTTTTCACTCTTGAAACAATTCGTTAATAAAATTTACCATGACTAATTAAGAGTGTTTTGGGGGTGTCTTGGCATATCCATGTGTGTGAATAAATTTTGACGTTACACAAACCTGTTTTTTGATTTAAGGTACGTACGCGTAATACATCGTAAGGCCCGTCTCATGAGTAGATTGGGGGGCCCACCTAGTGAACAAATCATTCAATTTCACTGCATTTTATTTAATATGAGTTTTGATCTAAAAAACAGTCCATCTATGTTCCTATGTTTACTATATGCCATTATGGAACCAAAAGAGTTGTTGTAAATATGTCTGCATTTTCATCCTAATGAGTATAATTCAGATGTTCTTTCTTCATGCCTTTATTTAAACAATAAAATGCTTTCTTTGTTTGTTGTTACTGGAATGAACGGAAGCAGCTGTTGCAGAAAAAATACATAACCCGCGTAAGCGGGTTTTGTAAATTTTTTCTGCAATAGCTGCGACCGTTCATTCCAGTAATAACAAACAAAGAAAGACATTTTATTGTTTATATTTATATCTGTTTAAATAATCAGTTAAAGTACAATTAAAAAGATTAATTATTGTATTAATGATGCGAACGTCTTTATACGTTTCATTGATGGAACAGCCACTGATTAAGAAATCTGTACAGGCGACATGCCTATTGTAGTTTATGCAGGGATGAACGCAATGGGGTTTCTTAAGAAATAAAGGAGAAAATATTCAGTGGATGTAAATATTTAGTGGTTAAACTTCGTGACTACAGCCTCACATTGTATATAGCATTTTTATCATTTGTAGATTCGGTTTGGTTCATTTAAATATTGTTAACATACTCTTTCCAAATAGTTTTGAAATCATGGTTCAGCTTCCTGAGACGTTCAGTGTATTTTTCTTTAATTAGGCCCTTGAAGATTGGTTGTTTCTTTGCTTTTAATCCCTTCGAGATTTGTTAGGACGACATTTAAACATTTCCCCATTGCTCCAAAGTTAGACGTACTCAGCACTTTTTTGCCATTAAGCAGTGTGGGATCTTTTTTGAGCCAGCATCTTCTGCGACACTGGACATAAGTTTTCATGGTCCCCTTTGAAGGACTGTTTTCAAAGTTACTCATTGGGATTTGAACCTGCGATTTAAAATTAGTCACTTACTTCTTTACTCCAAAGCAAAATGCTACAGAACCACTGCAAATCTCATGGCCCTCAAAAAAGTGCATCGATCGTCTATAAGCTCTGAAGGCTGATGGAAGGTTTGAAAAAATATACTCGTATGTCTGGTCTTTGCGTATTTGAGAATCTTGTCTATTTTATTCAATTTATAATTTATGTAATGGCGTGAGATATTTCACAAGTTCAACTAAATAACAGTTGTGAATTAATTAATCATGAATTTTGCTATTAAACGGCATATGTACGATACTTAACATTTTGTTCACTCATCGCTTTCCTCTGTACTTTCCTTATTTATAAAGGTAATTCTCCACATTCTCCATTAAATTTAGAATGTATTATCAAAGCTGATGTCAGAAAATAAAATTGTTTACCTACCTACCGAGACCGACCCAACTTGAGAATTTAGGGTCGGGTTAGGGGAAACAAAGATATTTTTAATTCCGGCCTAAAATGCTTTTTTTATTGCTTTGATAGGTATGAGAATTCACATTGCCGCTATTGCAATAAAAAGCAAAAACCACATAAGCTGTCATTTGTATATTTCATTAATGGAATAGCCACTTCTCAAGAAATCTGTTTAGATACATCTACGTGGTATATGTTTGGTTTTTGCTGTTTACTTTTAAAAGTGATAAACAGCAACAGTTTTTGTAAGAACTAAAGGATATAAAATTCAGTGATTGTAAATACATGAATTGTACAAAAAATTGTACATGACTATATACTTCAATAAGCAGCATGTGGGTATATTAATCACAACAATAATTTTTCTCCTTACCATGGTAACTTAGGGAGGGAATAATTTGGATATTAAATACATACAAGCAAAATAAAAAGAAATTTCACTGTGCCTAATAATTTATTTCAAAAGTCTTCTGAATAACTTTAATTTCCTTTTTTGGTAAATGAAATTGTTTTAATATTAATTTATCAATTTTATGATCACTTACTTGGAATAATAATAATATTCCTTGCATCAACATCATAGTTGTTTTCATTCTACTCATCGTTCACTTGCAAGATTTTAAGCAAGTCCTTCAGTAATGTGCCGAACCCCCCCAGAGAGTCTTTCGATCTTGATTTATTTGATCATTCACAAGATTTTATCTGTAAAACAACATGAAAATTAAAATTAAACATCTCAATGACATATGTTTGTTTGAACTTCAGCATCTTGAAAGCTGACATCTCAAATCATTAGCACTGATATGTTGATAAAATGATTGTATGTAAATCTTAATATAGTCTCATTTGAGAACTTTTCAATCAAATGATATATAGAGATGTCACTTTTTACCATGAAGTAAAGGGCTTCAAATTTAGACCATACTTAACACATGCACAGCACACTGCACTCAGAGAAAATTAAGTAATGTCAGAGGGTTCTTAATTTTTCTAGTCATTACCTACCAATTAACAAATGATGTGTGAAAGAAGTCACAACACCTATGTTTACATCTCAGGATTGAAGCAGCTAGTGCAGCCAATGAGAATCAAACCACTGGGGCAGGCCTTTGGATTACGAAGCAAATGCCCTACCACTAGGCTACACGACCTGGCTGATATGTTTATTTGAGTTGTAACTCCATTTAAGCACAGGTAGTTAAAATGGGTTTGTTACAAATACTGTAAATCACGTTTTATTCGCAAGAACTTATTTTTCGCGTAATTACGCGAGAGAATGAGCTCGTGAAAATTTCATTCTCATGTTTAAAAGTATTCCTTAAGTTTATATAGAGGAAAAACAACAATTCGTGAAAATTAGGTCTCGCCAATAAAAAAGTCAATGACTATCTCGCGAAAATATTGTGTCGCGAAAATTTAGTGATCTACAATACATGTATTATTATACATTTATTGCATGAAAGTGAGGGAAATATGAACTGAAGACTTATTCAGCCAAGAAAAATCATATTCCCCGAGGGCTTCACCCGAAGGGAATATATTTCTTGGCTGAATAAGTCTTCATGTTTCCTGAACATTCATGCAATAAATTTTTTATTATACCGAAGTAAGCAAAACCTTTAAATAAACATAAACTTTCAAGTTTGGCACCGCTCTCAAATTCACTCTCATAATTTTTAACGTAAAGTTACTGTGTCATCACTTATCATCAATTTAGTGACGTAATCAAGGCTATTGTGACGTCTACTACTCTTGGGAGTTTTCTTTCAACGAACAATAACATTAATTATTATACTTCTGTTAGAATGTTTCCTATATAAAGTTCAGAAGGTAAAATAGCTATCTTTTATAGTTCACGCATAGCAAAGCTATACCCCGGGGTATAGTTATTGCTATCCACCCTCGGAAAATTTTCATGCAATTTTTGCCGCTAATTTAGATTTCCAGCGATAAATCTATTGACTGATGATGTCATAATGACTTCAGTAGCATTGTGACGTCATCAGGATTTCAGATTATTCTTGCAATATTATCTTACTCCCCAAAAATTCAAACCTCAGAAATTATATTATACATCAGTATAATAAAACGCTTATCCACTGGTTGTGAGTGGGATAGCTCTTTTATCAAACCCTTGACAGAGATCTATTCCCCTCGGGCAAGCCCTCGGGGAATAGTTCCCTGTCGCGGGTTTGATAAAAAAGCTATCCCACTCACAACCAGTGGATAAGTGTATACTATATTGTGGGAAAATCACTAGGTATCCGAAGAGGTGGAATATGATGAGAAGAATGCCAACGACCATGAAATATGAAGTTTTATGGCCCAATACGTGATAATCCTGAACCAATACATAACATGACTGTAAATCATGGTAATATCAACCCTATTCCATGTATCAAGCTTATATGTATGGCACGCCAAATTCACAAAAATAAGCTTAACATAGTTTCACAGTTGATAAATTAGGTTTAAGTTGAAACTTATACTTTTGGAACATTTCATTCATAAAATGTGACAAAGCATATACTGTACATGTACACCTTCTTTTCATTGAATTACCCCTACTGTCTCCGGTCTATCAATATATTTTTTTTCGGAGAGCTACAGATCTGCAGCTACCCTACTGTAAGAACATTCTATCTACCCCTACTGTAAATATATCGTGACAAGCACCTGTGTTCATGCAGTCAGTGAAATTTAAAAATGTTCTAACCAACCTACCTAACTGGCAGTCTTCTCGATTCTTCCACAAAAAAGGGAAGATCCAGAAGGGAAATTCCCAACTACGAAAAAAATTGGACTTGTATTCCATCATTTTTGAAGAATTAAACTTAATTTTTTGTATTGCAAATGCATATTATTATATTAAATACTAGACAAATTAACAGTCTTTATTAAGGAATTATTAATTTTCTGACTACTTTCACATTGGCCCAGTGCCCGAGGCATTCCGAGTGCAAGCACGTGCTTTTGTTTTTTTTTCGTTGGTATGAAATTCCGATCCCGATGAAATACAGCTAAACGCAGATATTACTTAGTTTAACGTCTTAAGGTCAAGATCTAGGAAATGAAAGGTGCCTACAGATTTATCAAATTTGAGAAATAAATTCCTTTTTTGATGCTTTATAACTTTAGCATGGTCAAATAAGTTGTTTCGGGGTATAATTTTTTGGTAAACAAGATTAAAAACTGTATTTTAAACTGTCATTTTTAATGAAAAATTAAGAAAACCAGTCATGAATATGGGAGTTTTATTCATATTCGACAGAGGAAATGTATCCAAATTGCCTACAGTCTCTCAAAAAACGGTAATTAGTATGTTCGTGGCCTCTTCTTTAAATCAATATCAAATCTAATATAGGTATCCGGTTTACTTTTCATATGATTTGAAATTGAATGTCATGAAAATACCCTTTTTTCTACATAATTCTGCTAAAGCCGTAAAGTTCGGGAAAAAGAAAGTTGAAATTGATTATGACGTCATAATGGATCTAGCACCAAAAGATTAGTCTGAAGTTATTTACTAGATCTTGACCTTAAGGTAAAGCCACCCTCCTATGATGTCATAGATTTTTGCAAAAACTGTAATTAGTTTAATTTCATACCTAATAGAACAATATCACTTGGAAGAATGCTTTACAATTGGTGTAATGATAAATATTGTTAAGTTAAAGAATTTTAAAAATGCATATTTTCTATATTTAATCAATTATTCAATCTTTAAAAAAATGTTGACAAGGGCAATATTTCCTTCTAAGGTCTCTTCATTCGGGCATTTGCTTTATTGTAAAATAGTTTCCCTGATATTCACAATTCAAAAGTATCTTTTAAGTTGGAAGTATGTAGGAACATTCAACCAGTTTTTAATAGGGATGTCAACGAATATTCGAGTACTCGACTATCGTTCGATCATACCGACTATCGACTAAAATTTCTTTAGTCGGTTATTCGTTAAAAATGTGTTTCATCAAAGTAATTTTGAATTCTGCAGTGTAACATCAAACATGATGTATCATATGCGGAATCAGTCAAACATACATGTATACACAGTCTTTAAATGAATCTTTCCTAAAGTAAGTTCTTCGCAAAAAATGACCAAAAAAATAAAAAACGGATTGGAAAAGAAAATCAAACATGTTTGTTAATGATTGTATACCTCTTACTATTTTAAATGGAGAGGGCAATTGTTTAGTTTTGTAAATTCAAACTAAGATCTGACGTGATACAACTATACAACAAAGTATTAATTAAAAAACTATTACAAAATCGTAAATACATATAAATTTGGGTCAGTTATGAGAGTGATTAAACCGTGTTTTCTTTTTCTGATATTAATTTCATACAATTATTGATTGTTTGCACAAAATTTCATTAAATCTTATCCCAAGCTCTCGCTCTGTCTTTGTTGCCTGACGTCACGGCGTCAGGCTGTAAAAGGATTGATAATTGCTTGATCCGAAACTAATAGATCATACCCAGAGAGCTAGATTTTGTGCAAGCTGATTTACATTGGAAATCTTTGACCTGCATTTTAAAAGAAACATTTTTCAGGGAAACAATGATTTTACTGATGCAAAATAATGCAGTATTTACTTTGTTTACTCTGTTTGCATGAAACAGATTATTCCATGTGATTCACCGTTTCAACATGTCCGTGTATCTTTTTTCTGCATTTCTATACTACTGGATCAGTCCATTTATATTCTACGAAAGGGGTGAATCGCTCTTTTCGCGCCAAATGTCACGAGTAAGCGATCTTCGCGCCTTTTCTTGGATTGTTCTATTGTATGAATGGGGGTGCTAACTTCCATGGAATTAAATATAGCTTGTTATTCGCACTGGCGGATTTAGAGGGGGCCCGGGCCCCCCTTTTATGTCCCAAAAATATATACATTTAATAAATCAATGTTTTTTTGGTGTGGCTGTGGGCCCCTATCCTGACCTCAAACTGGCCGCCCCCCCCCCCTTTTCAAAATTTCTGGATCCGCCACTGAATTGTAACCTCCATTTTCTTATGATTCAGAAATTCTGTCTACAAATTTTATCTTATTCCTTAAAACAACATATGAATCGTATGTATCAGAATTTGGACATGCAAAACAAAAGAAATGATTTCTCTAATTTGTTTCCCCTCTGTTGGTTTATTCCATATTTTAATGGACTAGTCCAATCATCACAAACGATCGACGCAGTTCAACCAGATTCCAGACGATTTGACGAAAGAAATTACCTGTGCCAGAGACGTATCCCTGTGCGAAATCTTGGATTTCTTTTTCACAAAGGCCTACATGTTGGTTTTACATATTTCGTTCTAAAAAAAATTATAGTACGTACCCACCTTTCAGAAAAAAAGATCAATGATCACAAACTACTACTGTTTACTTCAATGGAGAAAATGCTTTCCTACAACATATGTATTTAGTTATATCCACTCTCTAAAATGTTCACAATGAATGATTTGACAACAGATTTCAGAATAGGTGTAGCTTTAAATTTAGATTCAGGGGTAGATCAATCTACTTGCAGAAAAGTCAATCGCATCACCTCGGGTCTTTTCGTCAGAGGTCGAAAAACAAACTCGAATGTATCGACATCATCGGATGTTAAAAATTTATCCAATGACCATGTATTTCCTATTCATAGTAAAAACGGAGTTAGAAGTCCCTTCTATAGTATATTTTAGATAATATCATTACATTGAATAAAGTTAACTCCATATTCCACAGATAATAGGTCTATATACATTATCCATGCTTTTACTTCAAAGTTTGTGAAAGGGGGGGTGTCATGGCGTATAAATTAACAATACATTTGTGGTCTTCTTCCCTAGATAAGGCCCGAGGAGTGGGACCGAGGAGTTGCGATTGGCAGAAAACCCACAAACATTAACCATTCTGTTAACAACTCTCAGAATGCAGCAAAGGCATCGTTCTTCTACAAGTTGCATAATTAAATATTTTTACAAGGTTCTCAAATAAAAGGACATATTTCAAACACAAAAAAGTATTGCTCAAAAGGTTTATCACTTCTCTTACAGATATTGATTGATTAAGTCAGGCAAGCTTTTTGAAAAGCTGTTACTTGTTTTTATAAGAGACACGCTTTAATTGTTTACCTGTCAAAGATCATTGACGGACACGTAGATATTGGCTTCAATTATGGGGTACTCTATTACCGTTATGTAAAGAAAGGACAAATACGAGCGTTTGATATCCTGCATTTAGATGAAATGTGCAGCTAATATATAAATTTAAAATATTCTTTTTACATATTTTTCATAATACTTTTTACAAAAAATGTTATCTTTTTTAATGTGGACATACACTTCTGTTTATATATGATTCGCATCTTGAATAATATGGTGACCATTTCATTTTTTTGCAATAGTTGGAAAATTTAAAGTATAATAAATGAAAATAAATGCAGTTTTTGTACTTTGAACCTATAAAAGTGTGAGGGTGGAAACACCTTAAGATATCTAATGTTATAAATTATCCAAATATATTCCTATATATTTTTATGCACCCGTAGTGGAAGGTTTGGGAGTATAATTCTAGTTCTTGCCCTGTCCATCCGTCTGCTTGTCCACAAAAACTTGGACCTGCCGATAACTTTTGCGTGGGTGGGGCTATAGCAATTCATATCCCACATGTGTATTCCTTGTGACAAGACCTTTCGTCGAGTACAACAAAATTTGACTTCTTGACCGTTGAGTTTGACCTACTTTTTACACAAAAAATCGTCAATTTAACACTGTACGTTAACCTTGGTCATATCTTTTGTTGTTGGTGCTAGGGATTAATTCATGTATGTGTATTCATTGTGAGAAGAACTTTCAGTGTGTATGGATATTTTTCTGACAATTTGGCCTTGCTCTTAGCATCCTTAGAGGGTTATGGTAAACTAGTCCGCAGGTTCACTAGTCCGAAAGCCCAATATACATGCATGTAGTTCGAAGGTCCACGTACTAGTCCGAAAACCCATTAGTCCGAAGGTACACCTGTCCGAAAAACCAATATAGCTATAAAGCAGTTCAAAGTGTCAGGCTCTGTGCAATGCATTGTTCTATAGGCCCCTATATATTGTACCTAAAAAAACTGAGTTCCCTTTTCCAAGAGGAAAAAAGCCAAAAGAAAGTAGCCAAAATAAATGAGATTCTTTGATCTGAATGTGCCTCTAAAATTATAAGGTTAGACCTAATTTTCAATTTATTAAAAATATTCACGCAAAGTGAACAATATGCGCGGATCTAGATGGAGGGGGGGGGGGGTCGGGTTCAGCCCCCCTCCCTGGAATTTACAAGGTTAAAAAAATGTATATACTAAAGCAAGAAAAAAGTTACTTTGGACCCCCCTTGGAAAACGCTGGACCCCCCTGGTAAACGCGAATACGTGTGAATTGGGTTTGAAAAGTGAAAGAATTGGGGCAAAAGAAGTGATAGACTAACCCCCCCCCCCCCAAACACACACAACACACGAAATAGGTTTTTGACGTTTGGGCTAGTTTTTTTTTTTTTTTTGCTTGTCAAGAAATTTCTTGCTTTGTTTGGTTTTTTTTTAACTGGGGTAGACCCCACCCCTGGAAAAAATTTCTGGATCCGCGCCTGAACAACGTGAAATTGTGGACTGATTGTAAGTATCCAGTTCATATGTAAAACAAGCAAAACTCATTTATTTTTTATTCTTTTATCTTCCATTAAGATCGAGCATGATGCATTTAGTTGTTGTAGAAGTACATGTACCGCGCTGTATTAATTAATTAAGGTATCATACCGTTAATTGAGTAATGAAAATGAACGTATTTCAAAAAAGAATAACTTGATAATGAATATATTTGGAATTCCAAACATATAGATTATTCTTTTTTCTTTTGTTTATTTCCTTCCAGTATATATTTTACAATTTCGGTACCTATGCGAAGTGCAATTTACATACATATATTTTTATAAAAAAAGCTTTTGACAGGAACGATTTCTTCAGGGCATAGGAGGCTACATCCTGGGGTAGTAATCTAACTTTATAAACTGAAAAAAATTGACCCACCATATCTCAAATATGCAGTCGTTTTTTGTTTTGCTACATATATAGTACGTGTTAAAGGAATACGAGTGATTTGCATCCATTGCACTTTTACATTAACTCCATCGCTGCGGTACGAAAGCCCAATGAACTCATTTTCGTAGATAAGAAAAATAAAATTTTCGCGTTATAACGCGAAAGTTTCGCGATACAATGCGAAAGTTTCGCGAATAAACGCGTTACTTTCGCGTTATAACGCGAAACTTTCGCAATATAACGCGTAACTTTCGCGAAATAACGCGTAATTTTCGCGTTACAACGCGAAACTCTCACAAATAAACGCGTTACTTTCGCGTTATAACGCGAAACTTTCGCGATATAACGCGTAATTTTCGCGAATTAACGCGTAACTTTCGCCATATAAAGCGTAACTTTCGCTTTATAACGCGAAACTTTCGCAATATAACGCGTAACTTTCGCGAATTAACGCGTAACTTTCGCGATATAACGCGTAACTTTCGCGTTAAAACGCGAAACTTTCGCGAATATTTACATTCAGTGTAATTTTCTTTATGAAATCTATAAGAAATTCACGACGTTCAAATCTCTATAACACACGCGAAACCTTGTCACCGCGCGTTAGAATATACACAACAGGAACTATAAGCATTTTCAATACTTTAGGGACACCAAAATGTAAAATGTTTTATTTCAATTTAATGAAAAACTATAACCCTGAAAAATTAACATTAAAATTAACGTAACATGCGTTAAGAATTAATTTGTCACTTTTTTCCTCGCAATGTTTGTTTGAGCCATTTAACTTTGCAACGTCATTTAACGTAATTTGACGTCACAAACGGCTCTTACATTTAATAACCAAGGCAGTTTTGAAGGGCGCTAAATTCACATTTAAGATGAACGAAATAAGCAATTATGAAGAAGGAAAATTAGAGAATGTAAATATAAGCATTGAATTCATATTTTTGGATGTCTTCGGTCCTATAACACACCTGGCCGTGCCGACAAATTATCATTTATCAATTATCAATGCTTAAATAAACGTGTAACTTGCGCGTTATAACACGAAACTTTCGCGATTTAACGTAAAACTTTCGCGAATAAACGAAGATTTTGCTGTATAACAAGACATTTGCTTTAGCCTCAACGTTCTTTTGATTTTGTCATCAATTTTATTCATTACAATGATAAGCAAAATGCTATTTTGATCTTGGACTATCACAAGTTAAATTCTAGGTTTTCTTTCTATTGATGGCGTTACCGTCACAATCTGTCTTTCTCCACGCTGTTCAATCAATTCAAAGTTTATGCGAGTTTTCCAAAAGTTAAACTTCAAGATTATTAATTTCGGTGAAATCACCCCTTTCTGTTTTTTTTATGCACTCTCTAGAGAATTTGTAATAATTTTATTTTATAGAGCTCAAGATCTCAGAAAATTGACAAAATGAGGTAAATTTGTCAATTGTGTCCCACCGCATATGTGAAAATTGGATAGCAGATTTTCATTTGTCTCCGTTGGATTCACTGTGGAAATTCGATATCCTGTTTTGAGGTTGCACCACGCTGTCATTCCATTGCTTACGAAAACATTGACAATTCAGAGTGTACAAACTCTTCTGTAAACCTTCATAGTACGGCTAATCCACGAACTTCTCTATAACCCAATATAAAAATATTGAATACAATGAAATTATACATTGTTCATTCATTATGTTTCTACAGTGTATAATTTTTTGTCCAAAATGATTGATTGCTTAATTTACTAGTGGTACAGTTGTAGTAAATGTTACTGATTAAAAAACAGCTAGAGAAAAAAATGTCAAAAAATTTTCCTTAAGAAATAATCAGTCTAAAGAATTTAACAATTGAAAAACATGTACAAGAAAATAAAATTCATTTTATTAATTCAATAGTAAGGTTTAAAATAAAATAAAATATTCTGATGACTAATCTCTCCTATTCTTGCATCATATTTTTTCGCGAAAGTTTCGCGTTGTAACGCGAAAAAAAAAATTTGTTTTACCTACGAAAATGAGCTCATTGGGCTTTCGTACTGCGGAAAGTGGACGGTATAATTTCTTGGCATGCCTCAACAAATAATAGACAATTACATATCGATATGTAAGTGATAGATAGAATGTTCTATCGTTAAAATGATAAATGTCCTACTGTAAGTGGAGGAACTCTAACTGTAATAATATTCCTTATAATGATAATCAACAAAGGTTTTCCTCTTGTAAGTTTCAGACTAATGCAGCCACGTAGCATCGTTTTTTGAAAGGGGGGGGGGGGCAGCCAGAGAATTTTTTTTGACATAACTGAATAAGTTGACAAGCAAGAAAAAAAGGACATGCCCAAACTCGAAAATCCTATTTCGTGGGGTTTCAATGAACATTTCCAAAAGTTAAAGTAATGTTGAGTAAAAAAGTCTCGATCCCTCCCTCCCGATGCTACGTGCCTGTAATGGACCTGTGAACCTTCGGACTTGTGGATCTTCTGACATGTGAACCTTCACACTAGTGTGCAGAACCTTCTTAGAGTTTGACCCGTTTTAAAAAATAAGTTGACTTTGACTTTTGAATAGTTAGAACTAGGCTTTATATTTCACAGGGCTGTGCATTCCTTGTGACAAGATCTTACTTTGCATATCAAATCTTTTGACCTTTGAAGTTTGGCATGTATTTAAGAAAATTGAACCCTCACCATAAGCTGGCATACAGGGGCATCAGTGCTTCACAAACACATCTTGTTTTATGCCTTACCCCATAAACGAAGTTTTTGGGGTAAGTTGTTTTTTCCCTACCCTTCTGTCTAGCTTTCTGTCTGTTTATCTGCAAAAAATTAACTTACCAATATTTTTTGAGTGGATGAGGCCATGGCTCTCATATTTCAAATGTGTATCCCTCAGGGGCGTAGCAACAGGGGGGGGGGGCAGGGGGGACCTGGCCCCACCACTTTTTTTCCCAACCTTACTTTACTATAGGAAATGTTAATTGAAAGCCTGGTTGCCCCCCCCTCCCCCCCGACTTTTAGACTTTTAATGAGGAAAATGTAGTATTAGAATTGGTACTAAAAGTACTTGAATCTGAGAAAAAAAAGTTTATCCCCCCCCCCCCCCCCCCCCCCACGAAATAGGATTTTCGACTTTGGGCAACTTTTTCCTTTTTTTTTTTTTTTTGCTTGTCAACTTTTTCAGGTATGTAAAAAAAAAATTTTCTCTGGCTGCCCCCCCCCCCCACTTTCAAAAACGATGCTACGCCACTGTCCCTTGTGACAAATCCTTTCCTTGGGTACCACCAATTTTGACCTTGCAGTTTGGCCCACTTTTACAAAGTGGCAAGACCTTTCATTGGATACCAATAACCTTGACCTTTTCACCTTGAAGATATCTGTACTTATGAAAAAACTTTAACCTTGACCATAACTTTTGAATGGTAAAGGCTAGGGTTTTCATACTTCACATATGTAATCCTTATGAGAAGACCCTTTATTGGATACCAAGAACTTTAGTCCTTGACCTTGGAGTTTGACCTACTTTTGAAAAACAATCCTTGACCACAATTTTTGAAGGGTTTGGACAATTGTTTTCATACTTTACAAATTTTATCCTAGTGACAAGACCTAAATTTCACTGCATACCAACAACTTTGACCTTGGAGTTTGACCTTTCAAAAACTTATCCTTAACTTTTTTCAAGGCCAACTTCCTTTCACTTCCAATTTTTTCCTGTATTTCCTTGCTATAAGTATACTGTGGTAAAAAGTGGGAGGCAAACCATTTTCTATAGTAAAGGTAATATTGGGAAAAAAAGTGGGGGGGGGGGGGCATGCCCCCCCCCTGGCCCGCCCGGTTGCTACGTGCCTGGATCTGGTTGTGAGAAAACAAATTCATTCATCTAAGTGCCACTCAATGGCATAAAAGAAACGCTACACATGTTTAGGCCATTTATTTATTTTTACCAGATCTTGTCAATGACTTGTTTTCTTACACTGATAATATAGATTTAATTTTTTAATCAATTTAAATGAGAAATATTTCATGTAATAAATTCAGTGGGAAAAAAACCTCATGTACAATTATTACTGTAATTGTAAACATAGTAAATTTTGCTGCATATTCTATTTGGCTCCTTTGGTGGAAAGCAACTTTTAAATCAGGCATGTCACTAATTGTCAAATGCATCACCCAACTTTTTGAACATAGTTACATTCATATCTTGCAAATACAAAAATGTTTTAAAAAGCCAATGCATAGAAATTGAAGCATATCAAAGTTGCTGTCAAAATATTTCTATTTGCCATCTCTAGAAAATTAGACAGCAATAATGTAAACAGGACTTTTTATTTAATGACAAAACATCATTCTAGTAGGAGCTAAATATAAATATAAATAAGAACCTCTTCCGACATGAGCTGAACAAGAATTCAAAACAATGATTTAAAGAATTATGCATAAAAAGTTATGAATAAAGTAAAAAGTTTACGTACATGCATCAGTAACAAGATCCAGTCATGTAAAAAAAGTATCCAAAAGAATATTACAACGAATTTACATCACAGATCAATCTATGTTATTATGCAACATCTAAATATCTAAACAGCTCATTACGGAGATTTAAAATTTGTTCATGTAACAATAAACACATAACCTTGAATTTAAATAAACTTAAAACTTAGGTCTTTAACAACAAAATAGAATTCTCAATTAAACAATACAACAGTAAAACTTTTAAGACTAGAAGAACAGTAATATTGCAGTCATGGTTAAAAAAAAATCACAGATTCCTTTCATCACACCATGATTGCATGGCCTTGTCTTTTCAAGACAAGACCAATGATATGCTAATTACTTTGGTAAAAATTAAAACATCATTCATTTGTAGTGATAAAAAATCTTTTACAGTAAGAGTATATAGAGCCCAGTTTTGCTTTACAGATGTTTTAGACTAGATCTCTTCTATATACCTGTAGGCTTATTGGTATCAGAAGATAAGATCAAGAAAATATAGTTCGATCCCTCCAGTACATAAATGGACAAGTAAAAAATTAGTCTATACTCTGTTACAAACAGTATATAAACCATATAGCCATAATTTAACATCTAGCTGATGTTATTCCAGGTACTTTTTTTAAACATGCATCCAGCTTTCAGCTACAAATACTACATGCATGTAACAGTATAATTAATTGTTTAGACTATTAGTTGGTCATTAAAGTTTATAGTTCTGCAACTGCATTTCATTATTAATACACAGTGAATACAATGAAACAGCTGCCAACTACAAAACTTACTCTCTCATTTCAACAATATCCATGCAACATCTCTTCAATTCCATTGTGCAAAACACTAAACATCCCCTCTTCAAAGAATTCTTATTCAGAGTTATACATGATACACACTACAAGCATCATCACGGCTTTCTACTGAGCTGATACCTGAGTATTAAGTCACACATCACATACTTTGGTAAGTGTCCTTTGAGAGTGTTTGTTGATCATCCTGCAGGAAAAAAAAAGAACTTTCCATCAAATGCAATTTATAAGTAAAAGATGTTTCACTAGACAATGGCTTGAATTATTTCAACAATTTGTAGTTAAGTTATTGTAAATGTATTATGGTGTATCATGATAATTTATTTGGATGAAGGGTGGTGATGAGTGCAAAGCATGAGTCTCACCTCTTATAGTCCAAATAAATCAGGGTACGCTATCATAAACATTCAATAACTTTCTCATATCATATTGGCCAATCAAAACATTAATAATTGTCAATGTCACAATTTTTCAAACATTACCGGTATTTTAATTACACCAAAAAAATCCTTTGTCAGATGACCACTAATAGCAATGTCATGAGTCGTGAGTCCGCCGTTGGACCCCTGTAGCATTAACATCTTTTGGGCAAATAACAAATTTTGATTTTTTTTCTTATCTCTTAACTACGTAATCAAATTTAGCCATTCTGTGATAAATAACTTGTTACGCGTGCATTTGTGGTGTCAACTGAATCCTTTCTCACCATTTCTTTTAACATTAATCACCTATTTATGATTTATGAAATTTATGAAAGTTTTGGTTTGATTGAAGCTATTCAATGAGAGAAACAAGCCCTTAAAATCAATTGAAAGCCAGGGGTCCAATAGGAACGTTTTTACTCAGGACCCCTGGCATTGCAAGGATGGTGCCCACATGAATTATCTTTCCTTCCTGCCAGTATTTTCTCATATGTGTGTGTAGAAAAAGGAAGATCAATTGCAGCTTCCAAACTTAATTTGAACACTAATTGTTTTTTTTTTTTGTTTTTTTTGTTTTTTTTTTTTATTTTGAAATTTATAGGCAAACCTTTGGATATTACAGATGAAAAAATCTGAAGTTGAAGAAGGGAAATTCACAGTACATCATATATGAACTAACAAGATATTATGTCATAAATGAATATGATGTCAATCTACTGCAAACTTAAGCCATCTTGAAGAAAGTGTCATGAAGTTTCGCGTTTTATAATAATCAACGTGTAAGTCTCTTGACTGTAGTTTTAATTATTATTGAATATCAAACTGTTTTAAATTTGTTTAATTTCTCTAGAATGATACTCAGAGTATTCAAGACGAAAAATATATTGCAAAAACCTGACATAGAAATGCTCCTGTTTGCAGGACCTTGAATGCAGATGGAATTTTTATGTGTGTGAATAACAGGCTAGTGCAAGCGATTATTAAGAATCAAATTTTAATATTTTATGAAAATTCAAGAGATTATACTCGAAATAAGTCTTGCTTGGGAATGGAAATGTTTATGTTTCACTTTAATATACAAGTTTCAACTAACTATCTCTGAGTCACTACATCTCAGACTTTTTTTTTTTTTTAATTTAAATTTCATTTCAACTTTCACATTTAAATCAAACAAGTATATACAAAAGTATGTTCACAAATATATCTTCCTTCAAGTATCTATTATAGATAGCGTATACAAGTATTAAATTTACTAAAGGACATCCACATACATAAATTCACATTTAATTAAACACATGTGAAAGTTGTTTTAATATATAGGATAGAAAAAGGAGGAGAAGAGGAAAGAGAGAGGGAGCGAGAAAAGAACATTAAAAAGAGAAAATCAAAAACAAAAAATATATAGGGGGCATAGTGTTGTTTTTTTTTTCAACCCCCGAAAAATGAAAGCAGTAAGAAAGAAAAGAAGGAAACTGATAGGGTAAAACAAAATTGAAACATATTTACAAACAGCAGGTTTCGTAGCCTCTGATGTGGTCATAACGAAGAGAAAAATTAGCCGAATCGGGCTTATCTGATGTTTACATCTCAGACTTAGTACCATTCTGTATTGGAGCATTAAAGACTTTCAGTTTTGCGATACCAATGGCATATCATATAAAAAAAATATTGTAGGTAAAGATGAATAAAAAAAAAAATAAGTTATATATAATAAAATTAAGTTATAACGAAGTTGCAAGGACCTATGATATTACTTCGCTATATCCGTATTCATTATAATCCGTATGGGGAATTCGTTAAATTTATATAACTGGGGTTCTAAGATAACTTTGCAATATCTGTGAATTCGCAATATCCGTGTTCGTACTAAACAAGTTTTACTGTAGCAACGTCAATTACCTCATCCTCTGAAGATTCGTGGGAACTCTCAAACAAAGAATCAAATTGTAAATTCCCCTCAGACAAGGCAAGATCTGAAGTCAAAACATCTGATTCCTTCTGCTGTGGATAAACTGTTAAAATGTAAATTTAGATTGAATAATGTTGAAAAGATTCTCTTCCTAGCTTCAATTTTTGCTTCTGATTTTTTTTTAAACTATTGTTCATGGAACTTCCAAAACGATGAAATTAAATGCATACACAAAACTTTTAAATGACAAATCAAGGACATAATATTAATGTATCTACATGTACAATAATACATACCCACTGCACAAGGCTTTTCACTGTGAACTCCTGATTTAACTTTATCCAAGGAAGAAGTTTGTAAACTTTCTGAGGACAGAACTGAAGAAAAATTCATTTTCCCTCCAACTTCATCTAAAAATTATCAATAAACTTTAAATGCTAAATATGATTAAATCACATTATTTTACCTTATAATGATTATGTGTTGGTTGATTTTATGTTTGCAAGTAAATCATATCAATTTAAGCTCTATCCTATTGTATGAACCTGTAAGGACAGGTATTGCCAAAAATTTTGCATATCAAACAAAATTTCACATATCAAAATTTCACATATCAAAATTTCCCCCAAAATATCATATAATAACATCAGAATTAGCTGCATTTATGTAGCCCTCTCCTTTTTTCTCTCCAGAAAATATCAGATAAAAATATCGGAAAGGGCTACATTATTGCAGCTACTTCAAAATTACTTTGCATTTAATTTTTACTTTAATTTTTAGAGAATCTCTATAATTTTTTTTTTATAGATATGCTTTAAAAACGTTAGGCGTTACTATATTTCTTAAATATTTATGTAATAATTAAGCAAACTTTGGATTCTAAAATGGACTTGTCTCTCTGTCTTATTGTTATTATTTATTGTTTTACTTGAGAAAATTTTTACAGATTTTTTCCTATATATTTCAGTGTAAATTTTAATTCCTTTTTTGTGACCCTACCCTAACCCACAATAATGATTTGAACAACTTAAACTACACAATCTCAGAAAGCTTTTACATACACTTTCCTGGCCCCATTGTCCTGAAGAATATTTTTTTAACTATATTTGTTCCCTATTGATGTCCCACCCTACTCTGAGTGAAAGCCTATGTGAACAAGTTAGAATACACTACCTCAAAAAACATCTAAGTTTCAATATTTCCAGCCATTCATTCCTAAAAAGAAGATTTTAAAAAGATTTTCCAATGTATTTCAATGTAAAACTTTCATTTCCTTCTGTGGCCCCACACTATCCCTAGGGACCATGATTTGGTTACTTTAAAATATTCACTACTTCAGGAAACTTCCACATTTCACTATTTCTGGCCCAGTTGTTCTTGAGAAGATTTTTTTAATGACCCAACCCTATTATATCTTTTCTTGATAATATCCTCTCAGAAAAGGCTTGGTTCTTCATTTTCATAATTTAAACTCTCCTTTACCTAAACATGTTTTGTACCAACTTTGGTCAAAATTGGCCCAGTGGGTCTTAGTAAGAGATAAAAATATGAAGTTTACAGACAGGCAGCTATACAGAGAGACAGATAGATGACAGACAACAGGTGATCAGAAAAACTCACCTTAGCTTTTGCTTCAGGTGAGCTAAAAAGGTCTATGATAAACAAACCATTAGTGAATATGTCTCAGTTTTTGAATAATGATTAATATTATATTCTTGTTTATTTGATCTAATGTAATTAATTTGATGAAGATTTTCTTTCATAGAAAAAACTTCAGCATAATACTTCATTTGAATGTGTTCACATTTTCCCCCTTTGTTCATGTACCTGGAAGGCTTGATGAGGCAACAGAGGCAGTGGTTACTTCATTTGAATACTGTTTTTCTCTTTCCATTGATGGTTGGTCATTGGTTTCACATACATTCTGTACTGCTTGTGTTGGGACTGTTGCTTGGAGATTTTGCTGGCTTTCATCCTCTTGTCCTCCGACTCTTATTACACAAGTAGTGGTATTTGCAGGAACTTGAGGGTTAGGGTCCAAAATTAATGACTGCTCTTCATCTTCATTTTTTCTTTCTAAACCTTCATTTCTTATATTAGCTCTACTGGAGAATACAAGTCTCAGTTTCTGAGCAAAATGGACACATATACTCTGGTCACCTAGAATAAAAAACATCATACATCAAAATAATACTGATTTTGAACCATCTGATTACTTAAATAATTTAGAACTTAATTAGAAATAAAACTTAATTAGAAATAATTTAGAATTTGACAACGGGAGTTGAGACTACAATTCCACTTCTATTAGTCCAGGGCATAACTTAAATAAGCTGCAGACCTGCAGTTAAATAACTTAACTGCAGACCTGTAGATGATGACTACCGGTAGATGATTTTTCATCCGTCCAGATAGTGGGTCACAGATCTACAGCTAAGGTAAATTACGGAACAGTTCTCACCTGAGTCACCTTGGACCTGCTGTTCTCTAAATTTTTTGTCCATTTTCCATAAAATATTTTGTAGCCCTACCCTAGCCCCAAAGGGTTACAAGTTACCTTAACTTGAATCCATACACCACAACTTGGTGTTTCTGTATTACCGGGTAATATGGATAACATGACCTTGCTATATTCTCCAGAATATTTGCTGTTCAGATTTTCCTTCAGATTATATCAGGTATATATGAAAAATTACATACTGAAACTCAAAAGAAACACAACACCCTAATTTTTGTGGAGAAATTATATACAAATTATAACTAAATAATGTACCAAAAAAGTAAGGACATCTTTAACTTTGCCAAATCAGTTATTTAACAGTTGAATGATTTCATTGCATTACCAGAAGATTTTTAGAAATTCAAGAAATTGCATTCTAATAAAATATTTGACAATATCTTAGGTTTTCAAGGTGTTGTAGTTGTGAACTCAAAATATTGTCAAATATTTTATTAAAATACAATTTTAAGAACAAAACTTGGATTTCTACTTATTTCAGTTTTAGATGTTCACATACCTGAAGACAACCTCTTCCTTATGTAAAAACAGCATATAGAAGCACAGACCAGGAAAGTTATTACAGCAATACTACAATGTAGCACAAAAATTAAAGCGATTAAAAAAATTAAAAACTTAAGCGAAAATAAAGTTTTCAGAAATAAAAATTAAATGTTATATTACATTTCTTAAGAAAAAATTTATCACAACATAGATTGCTTTAATTTTTTACGAGAGGTTTCTTTAATTTTCTTCAAGACAAGACAAGACTTTAAACTCAAAAACATACAGGCACATATTGTGGCTAGAGCACAAACAGACCAAATCTGGTCTACACTGGTAGGTTAAACCCCTGTCACACCAGGGCTGCGTCCTCACGGCGACTGCACGGCGTCCTCAAAAAATGCAAAACGCCGAGGTGATCGCAGTAGAGTCTCCTACAGCGCCGTGACAACGCGGCGAGATCTCCACTGAACGCCGTAGGGTCGCGTAGGGTCTCCTAGAACGCCAGGGGACGGCGATCACTTTGGGCATGCACAAAGTACGCGCCGTGTGATCGCGGTCTGATAAAAACGCAGTAGAAACGTAGTATGATCGCCGTAGCAGCGCGGTGAGATCTCCAACAACGTAGTAGGAGCTCCGTACGAACGCCGTGAGGACGCACATGATCGCAGCACGAACGCAGTGATAGTAGACTGCGCTTCCACGGAGTCCTCACGGAGATGTCGCGGAGTCCTTGGAGATGTCACTGCGTTTCTATCGCGTTTTTACGGCGCTTCTAATGAGATTTATCGTCATGTGATTTTTTCGATTGCAATTACACGGCGACAGCACGCAGTTGTCACTGCGATCATTGCGCTCCCATGGCGTTTCTACAGCGTCCGTTGGCGATCACAATGCGCTTTCACGGCGTTGTTAGAGCGTTGTTAGCCAGCTCACAAAACAAGAGCAATGGGATCATATCTGATCTGCAATAATTCTAACGTATTTGTTGAACTAGGTGCATTTTAGTGGGAAAAAAATGGAAGAGAAAATTACACCCTAACTTGTTCTGTTGTTTCATTTAAATTTTGTAGAAAACTTTTCAGTGTGTTTATTTTATTTTATTTTATTTTTTTTATTTATTTATTTATTTATTTATTTATTTATTTTTTTTTTTTTTGCATTCATAATAAATTAAAGAAAATCTAACAGCACATCTGAACCGATAAAATTGAAATAAAAAAGGAATTTAATCTTAAAACTATTAATAATTCAGTAATAAATTATTTAAATAGAACATTTTTTATATTAAGAATATTTCTTGGCATGATTAGAGTCTTTTCATCGTGTAACTTGAATCTTTAAACAAAAATGTTTTACATTCCTTCTGAATATATATCAATGAGTATAGAACGCGTTGTGAACGTATTGTGAACGCAGCCAGCGCAGTGACAACGCCGTGAACACGAGGTCAAAACTCCTAACGCGCCGTGAAAACTCCGCGGAAGCGCAATCAATCGCCGAGAGATCTCCGTGGGAACGCAGTAGAACGCCGTGAGATCGCCGTAGAATCGCGTCCGTCGCCGTAGGGACGCCGTGACATCTTCATATTGTGAAAATCTTACAGAAAATTGTGAAATTTTCCTGCGATTCCACGGCGATTTTAAAAAATTAACAACGCAGTAATGACTCCGTGTGAACGCAGCTTGGTGTGACAGGGCCTTTAGGGCCATTGATAAACAATATCATGGTGCATTCTATTAAGAATGAACTTACTTGATATAATTGTGGAATCATTTTAATTATTTAATCTTGATAAATTTTTCCTCTCAACCCTCTTAATTGTATCTCTCCCAATTAAAATAATAATATATAATTTATAATTTTATTAAAGATATATAAAGACAATCAATAGCCTGACCTACTATTACCCATGTATTTTACACCCACCAATAAGCAGGAAAAACCAAACTTTCTTAAAAGCTGCAGCTATATAGAGTCCTTGATTTATTGGCCTATAGAAGTAAGGAATCTTTTATCCCCATGCAAAATAGGAAATGAAAAATGTTGACATCTTACCACTCAAACCCTACAAATTTATTCCAGAAAAAAATAAGTACTTTATTTTCAAAAAAGTAGGCCGTAAGTCATCAGGCTCCTAAGAATCATAGTCACTGTGAAAGAATAAATCTGAAACCCAACCATCTATTGAGGCATATTCAGTCAATTTAACAAAAAAAAACAAACAAACTTAAATCCACATTTTATTTAATCATATTTCCAATTTATATTGAATGCCTGATTTATGAATCTGATGATCAGATTACCTTAAACAAGAGGTGCTTGTGAAACATACCCCCACCTTTCCCATTGACAAGGGGCATTACTCTGACAAATCCTGCTTGACTGTGCCCAAAACACAAGTTGACCTAGATATTCTTATGATAAATCTGTATACTTATTTTCATTTCAGTATGTGCAACCTCTGCAAAGAAAATGAAAGGAAACAGAAAATAATCGGAATTTTTCCTACTACACATACTAGTTGTCAGCTGTTTCAACTAGAACTGTCCAAACGGGACAAAATACCACCCGCTGGGTTTTTCAGAAGTAAGTTTTTCCATAATAAAGATATGTATCAAACACGAATTATGAAATTTTTCTTCCGGTGACCTTGAACTTCCCCAAATGACCTTGGGTCAAGGTCATGACACACCCTTGGGTCATGGGCATCTTTGTGTGAAATGAGAACCTACCAAGTTTATCCATAAGAAAGATATGGACCGGACATGAATTATGAAATTTTTCTTCTAGTGACCTTGAACTTCCCCAAATGACCTTGGGTCAAGGTCATGACACACCCTTAGGTCATGAGCAATGTTAGTGTGGAGTAGTAAATTCTAATGTCCCTCTGTAAGAAAGATATGGACCGGTGTCGCATAATATTCGTTCCGGGTATTTCACGTTCCGGCCGGAACCTTAAAATCATAATATTGGTTCCGGATTTTACTGTAATATAGGTTCCGGCCATGAGTTCAATCTTCGAATCGCGGTATCTGTCCAGATTTCATTCCACATTGAGTCATGGATTTAGTGGGGTTTTTTCTTGAGGTTTTAGCATCACGCAGCGACATTCTATTTTCGTGCATCGCGCAATGTTTTGTACTTAGCAATTTTAAAAAATAGATGAATAAATAGCCTGATGATACTCTTTCAGATACATATGACTTTGGTCGCATTATAAGGCTTTGTTTATCTTATGTATACAAATCGGTTATCTACAACTCAATTCCTTTTGTTTATTTAGTGCATGCCAGGTGTGAATCTCTCGCTTCAATGCGCGCAAACCCGTAAAGACAGGTTAAGAGCATGGTTAGGAGATAAACAATTTAAGACCGGGTTTACGAAAGACTAACATTTAAAGAAACACAATGTCAAAGAATTAATTAATTGATAAATTTTTTATTTCAGAATTCGATAAAAGTAAAGAACAAATATTGATAATTATATATTTACGGAATTAAATTCTCTGTTTAAATGATATTACACGTGTTGACAAGTCGAGGCTCAAACACGGCTTCCATTCCTCATAATTAAAGTTTTTTTTTCATAATTAGATATTATTGATGAAATGGCATGATATATGGTTTATATTCCATTTGAAATATGTATATGATTCACTGTTGAAGAATGTTACGTATATTTTATTTGGTTTATTTTCTTCTAAATTAATCTTCATACTACATGTAGGTACAGTACATGTATTTCATGATGATGTGATTTATTCTGTAATGAAATAAACATGAAAACATAAGAATATGAGTATGGTTTATTCCCTTTAATACCAAAAAGCCAAGCATGTGTAGTTAATGAAAATGATAATTTTTTTAATCGTCGGAAGAAAAAAAAATAGTAATTGAGATATGAAAAGTAAAGACAGTATATGTTGACTGGCTCGGC
Organism: Saccostrea cuccullata; assembly: GCF_032062105.1. Classification (NCBI taxonomy): domain Eukaryota; kingdom Metazoa; phylum Mollusca; class Bivalvia; order Ostreida; family Ostreidae; genus Saccostrea; species Saccostrea cuccullata. Next base: position 343,214 of record NW_026929623.1, on the reverse strand, counting down.
TTTTTATTTAATACGATCAAGTTTTCAAAAAAAAAAAATTATTTTTTTTTTCTTTCGTCTTTTTTTTCTTTTTTTTTTTTTTTTTTGCTATTTGTTTGTTTTAAAGGAATTAAAATGCACATTAGTGTTACCTCGAGGAATGTCCTAACCACCAACCGCTTAAGATATGTGGTAAAAATAATTATTTCTGCATGGGTGTTTGAATACATAAAACACGATGAAGTTGGTAAAAATATGATCATTTTATACATGCCATTCATAGGCGTCGGAACCGGAGGGGGTGGGAGTAGGGAGGCTTAGCCCCCACTTTTTTTTTTTTTGCAAAAATAGGCATAATATAGACATCGTACATTTGGGCGTAGGTTTAACAACCCCCCCCCCCCCCCACACACACACACACACACATACACTTTTTCAACCGACACTTTGCAGTTGAGTTTAAAAAAAGGTAAATGGTAGTGTTTGGAAAAAATACTGGCACTGGAAGAAGTTCTATCATAACCCCCCCCCAACCCCAACCCCCACGAAATAGAATTTTCGTGTTTAGACAATTGACACATTTTCCTTTTTTGCTTGTCAAGAATTTTTTTTGTAGGTTTGATTTTTTCCTTTCACTTAAGCCCCCCCCCTTTCAATTTGCTTCTGACGCCAATGTCATTATATTGAAATAATCTCTCTTCGGAGAAAAAATATTAAATAAATACATGAAGGTTAAAAAAAAATGTACATTTACACAGGTATATGTAGGTTAAAGGTAAACTGCAATAATGTTCACCCCTTCTCCAATTTAAAAGAAAATGGAGAGTATATTTCAACAGCCCCACAAAATGAAAAGTTGTTTATCAATATTCCAACATTTTGTTATGGGAGAGTTTCAATTATAACAGTTGCAAAAATGTAAAAGTTGTGTTTAATTTTTAATTATTAATTTGCAAAACATGGAATAGAGTTCTATTTATTTTTTTGGAGCATCACTGTTGTAAAATTACGAAGCAGGATCATGGCATATTGTAGTAGCTGCAGATCTGTAGCTCTCCGAAAAAAATAGATCTGTAGCTCTCCGAAAAAAAATATATTGATAGACCGGAGAGCTACAGTGCCACCCATTGAAAAAACTGTATATTTATTGCGCACAAAAAATAAAGTGCGCTCGGTTCTCGATTTATATCTCCATGTTTTTAAAACAATAATCTCAATCAAAATATTACTAACCGTGTGTTCCTAACATATTCTTTCGCTGTTTCCACAACCAAACATTCCCCATAGTTGTTGTTAATAGTCCTCCTGACCCTGATATTGTAATCATCGAACATTTCACTTATTTACACTTCCATTTTGGTTTCAAAGATAATTCGGTCCAATATGCTTCGTTCGAATGTCAACTACGAGAGTACTTGATAGAAGATAAAGAAAAAGAAATTTTTTGAAATCTAGCTTTCCTTATTTTCAATTGAAGTAAGAATTTGGAAGAATTAATCAAGAACCGAGCGCACCTTTTTGTGCGCAATAAATATACAGTTTTTTCGATGAGTGGCACTGTAGCTCTCCGGTCTATCAATATATTTTTTTTTCGGAGAGCTACAGATCTGCAGTTGATATTGTAGATGCTTGTCTGCACAAATCGTGGCAATTGAAGGTAAGACGGGACCACAATTTATAGGGAATAAAATTATATTTTTTAATTAAAATATTATACATGCAGAACAAAATGGATCCGGTAGAACCAACTGGGATAGCGGAAACAAGTGTCTAAGGGGAGTGATTTTTGGGGAAACAGAAGCTAACATGGAAATACAAGTGTAAAGAAAGAATGTTTTAAAATGTTCTCAATAATACCCAAGGTCATGCAAACATGATTTATAAAACAAGCTAATTCAATCTATGTCCCCCGCATTACGGAAAAGAAGAGCATGCACGAACCGAAGGTGGGGGGGGGGGGTTAAGACGGGTGTGTGTTAGGGAGTTATGGTATGACATTTCATTGCAAAATCGTAAACGCTTCTTGAGATATCGTCCATGGCCAGAAATGAAAGTTTTACACCCAGAAAGAATATACAAATACATGTATATGAATTAACGATGTCGACCTTTGAAATTTTGACCTCAAACCCAATAGTTTAGAGGCCTTCCTCATAATTAGGACATAGGGGGTTGTGGTATAAAATTCCGCTCAAAGGCTACTCTCCATAGATATCGCGTGGAAACGAAAATGTTAAAAATAATTTATGAATTCATTACCTTGACCTTTGACCTCAAAATCTTTAAGGCTTTCTTTAGGCCATAGGAGGTTTTTAAAATTTCTTTCCTACAGCTCAAAGGTTTTTTGTCTGTATACCTGTATTTCGGGCTGTCTGTCTGTCTTTTTTAGGGCTGGGTATTGGCCCGAGATTTCGTATTGCGATATATTGCGATATATTCAACTGTATTGCGATATGTATTGCAATATTTTCAATGTAATAAAAATGGCACTTTTTTACTATATTTACTTTAATTTACATGCAGAATTTACATAACTATGATAAGAATCCAACATGGGAAAAAAAAATCTTGTTGATTTTATTTAAGATATGCTCTGAAATGTTCCCACAAAACAACTTCTGACTTACTGTTTGGCTTAATAACAAACTTTCATAAGTCCATTTTTATATTTAATGACAAAATTCCTTAATCTTTGCATATTGCCAATATATCGATATTACAAAATCGTATTGCGATACGATATTTTTTGTCATTGTATTGCAATATATTGAAATATCGATATTATTGCCCAGCCCTAGTCTTTTTCCAATCTTTGACTATGATAACTCAGACTGGAACCCAAATTATGGTCATATTTCTGGGTGACTATTACTGAGAGTTATTTTAAAAATCTTTTGCTATTTTGAAGTTCTTTTTCCACTTTGTGTCGAAAATAAGTTAGCCCGGAACCAAAATTAAGATCATATTTAACGTTCCGGGTTAGCATTACTGCGTGCATTTTCAACTATTTTTTTGCTACTTTGATGTTTCTATTCCAATTAATGACGAAAATAAGTTAGCCTGGAACCAAAATTATGATCATATTTAACGTTCCGGGTTAGCATCACTGGGCGCCTTTTCAACTATTTTTGCTACTTTGAAGTTCCTTTTCCACATTATGACGAAAATATGTTAGCCCGGAGCCAAAATTATGATCATATTTAACGTTCCGGATAATCATTACTGGGCGCAATTTCAACTATTTTGCTATTTTGAAGTTCTCTTTCCTTTTTATGATTAGTTAGCATGGAACCAAAATTATATGATCATATTTAACGTTCCGGGTTAGCATAACTGAGTGCATTTTCAACTATTTTGCTACTTTGATGTTTCTTTTCCACTAAATGACGAAAATAAGTTAGCCCGGAACCAACCAGAAGTCTCTGTCGAGACTGAAGCTCTACTGGTTTGAACTTATAGCAAAGGAAGAGAAAGTACTTAAGCAGCTGGGATTTGAAACTTTATAAACAGCATTAAATAGAATAATGATCGTTGATAGTCTCTTTATATTCTTAGTGTAGTCTACTTGTGTGCCAAGTTATACTGAAATCAGACCAAAACTGTAGGAGGAGTAGCATTTTGAAACAATTTTACAGACATTTCTATTTTTAGTAACCACGGCAACACCGTTCATCAAAATTAAAATTCAATAAACAGAATTATGTATCTTAGAGTATTCTACTTGTGTGCCAAGTTATATTGAAATCAGACCAAAACTGTAGGAGGAGTAGCATTTTGAAACAATTTTACAGATATTTCTATTTTTAGTAACACGACAACACCATTCATTGAAATCAAAAACCTATATACAGAATTATGTATCTTAGTGTATTCTACTTGTTTGCCAAGTTATACTGAAATATGACCAAAACTTTAGGAGGAGTAGCATTTTAAAAGAATTTCATAGAAATTTCTATTTTTAGTAACCACGGCAACACCCTTCATCGAAATCAAAAACCGATGCACAGAATTAAATATCTTAGTGTAGTCTACTTGTGTGCCAAGTTATACTGAAATCAGACCAAAACTGTAGGAGGAGTAGCATTTTGAAACAATTTTACAGACATTTCTATTTTTAGTAACCACGGCAACACCGTTCATCGAAATCAAAAACCGATATACAGAATTATGTATCTTAGTGTATTCTACTTGTTTGCCAACTTATACTGAAATCAGATCAAAACTGTAGGAGGAGTAGCATTTTGAAAGAATTTCACAGAAATTTTTATTTTTAGTAACCAAGGCAACACCGTTCATAGAAATCAATAACCAATATACAGAATCATGTATCTTAGTGTAGTCTACTTGTGTGCCAAGTTATACTAAAATCAGACCAAAACTGTAGGAGAAGTAGCATTTTGAAAGAATTTCACAGAAATTTCTATTTTTAGTAACCACGGCAACACCGTTCATCGAAATCAAAAACCGATACACAGAATTATGTATCTTAGTGTAGTCTACTTGTGTGCCAAGTTATATTGAAATTAGACCAAAACTGTAGGAGGAGTAGCATTTTGAAAAATTGTTTACAGACAGACGGACAGACGGACAGACGGACGGACGCCGGACGCATTACTATCACATAAGCTCTTCTGGTCTCTGACCAGTAGAGCTAAAAAATATGGTCATAATAAACGTCCCGGGTTGCAATTACTGAAAGATATTTCATATATTTTAGCTACTTAGTTGTTTCTTTTCCATTTTGTTACGAAGCTAAGTTAGCCCGGAACCAAAAATTATGCTCATAATAAACGTTCCGGGTTGCATTTACTGAAAGATATTTCATATATTTTAGATACTAAGTTGTTTGTTTTCCAGTTTTTGACGAAGCCAAGTTAGCCCGGAACCAAAAATTATGGTCATAATAAACGTTCCGGGTTGCAATTACTGAAATATATTTCATATATATTTAGCTATTTAGTTGTTTGTTTTCCAGTTTTTGACGAAGCCAAGTTAGCGCGGAACCAAAAATTATGGTCATAATAAACGTTCCGGGTTGCAATTTCTGAAATATATTTCATATATTTTAGTTACTTAGTTGTTTGTTTTCCAGTTTTTGACGAAGCCAAGTTAGCCCGGAATCAAAAATTATGGTCATAATAAACGTTCCGGGTTGCAATTACTGAAAGATATTTAATATATTTTCGCCACTTAATTGTTTCTTTTCCATTTTGTTACGAAGCTAAGTTAGCCCGGAACCAAAAATTATGCTCATAATAAACGTTCCGGGTTGCAATTACTGAAAGATATTTCATATATTTTAGCTACTAAGTTGTTTGTTTTCCAGTTTTTGACGAAGCCAAGTTAGCCCGGAACCAAAAATTATGGTCATAATAAACGTTCCGGGTTGCAATTACTGAAAGATATTTCATATATTTTAGCTACTAAGTTGTTTGTTTTTCCAGTTTTTGACGAAGCCAAGTTAGCCCGGAACCAAAAATTATGCTCATAATAAACGTTCCGGGTTGCAATTACTGAAAGATATTTCATATATTTTAGCTACTAAGTTGTTTGTTTTCCAGTTTTTGACGAAGCCAAGTTAGCCCGGAACCAAAAATCATGCTCATAATAAACGTTCCGGGTTGCAATTACTGAAAGATATTTCATATATTTTAGCTACTAAGTTGTTTGTTTTCCAGTTTTTGACGAAGCCAAGTTAGCCCGGAACCAAAAATTATGCTCATAATAAACGTTCCGGGTTGCAATTACTGAAAGATATTTCATATATTTTAGCTACTAAGTTGTTTGTTTTCCAGTTTTTGACGAAGCCAAGTTAGCCCGGAACCAAAAATTATGGTCATAATAAACGTTCCGGGTTGCAATTACTGAAAGATATTTCATATATTTTAGATACTAAGTTGTTTGTTTTCCAGTTTTTGACGAAGCCAAGTTAGCCCGGAACCAAAAATTATGGTCATAATAAACGTTCCGGGTTGCAATTACTGAAAGATATTTCATATATTTCTGCTACTTAATAGTTGTTTTTACCCAGTTTTTGACGAAGCTAAGTTAGCCCGGAATCAAAAATTATGGTCATAATAAACGTTCCGGGTTGCAATTACTGAAAGATATTCAATATATTTTAGCCACTTAGTTGTTTCTTTTCCATTTTGTTACGAAGCCGAGTTAGCCCAGAACCAAAAATTATGCTCATAATAAACGTTCCGGGTTGCATGTACTGAAAGATATTTCATATATTTTAGCTACTAAGTTGTTTGTTTTCCAGTTTTTGACGAAGCCAAGTTAGCCCGGAATCAAAAATTATGGTCATAATAAACGTTCCGGGTTGCAATTACTGAAAGATATTTAATATATTTTAGCCACTTAGTTGTTTCTTTTCCATTTTGTTACGAGGCTAAGTTAGCCCGGAACCAAAAATTATGGTCATAATGAACGTTCCAGGTTGCAATTACTGAAAGATATTTCATATATTTTAGATACTAAGTTGTTTGTTTTCCAGTTTTTGACGAAGCCAAGTTAGCCCGGAACCAAAAATTATGGTCATAATAAATGTTCCGGGTTGCAATTACTGAAAGATATTTCATATATTTCTGCTACTTAATAGTTGTTTTTCCCCAGTTTTTGACGAAGCTAAGTAAGCCCGGAACCAAAAATTATGGTCATAATAAACGTTCCGGGTTGCAATTACTGAACGATATTTCATATATTTTTGCTACTTAGTTGTTTTTCCCCAGTTTTTGACAAAGCCAAGTTAGCCCAGAACCAAGATTCATGGTCATGATTAACGTTCTGGGGTGTAATTACTGAAAGATATTTCATATATTTTTGCTACTTAGTTGTTTCTTTTCCATTTTGTTACGAAGCTAAGTTAGTCCGGAACCAAAAATTATGCTCATAATTAACGTTCCGGGTTGCAATTACTGAACTTCCTATTTCAAGTTACCATCACGTGTAGATGTAGAAGGGGCGGGGGTGTTAGCTCCCCCTTAGTCACTTAAAGAATTTAGTTAAAACAATCGAATTAAATTTTGATCCACTCGCATACTCGCTTCCCTTAGTGTAGCTACTAGCGAGTATGCAAGCAAATCTAGCATCTAAAACCATATTCGAATACATGTTTTGTATACAGTAATCATATATGTGACCCCCCCCCCCTCCCCCAAAAAAATCAGGTTTGGAGACGATTAAAGTTTTTATTTTCCTTATTTATTAAGAACATTTCTGAGTTAGTACCTCTTTATTGGGTGTATCCCTATTCCTTTTATTAGAAGCATGTTTTAATTTAAGACTGACATGTTTAAGTAATTTTTTTTTTAATTCATTTTAATCGATTTCTATTGCATACATATATCTTTAGCAGATTAGTCCATTTTTATCCAAGTTTTGTATAAAAAAAAGAGATTAATATAATAGAGTTATTTGTGTACAATCTAGTTTACATTTAGCAGAAACAGAAAAACGGAGCTACATGACAATATACAAGTAACTTTTCTTTCCATAGTTGTTTGTATTATTGGATAAGTATTTTAGAAAAGATATAAGGCATACATGTAACATCTTTTCTTGTTCTTTGTCCAAGTTGATCAACAAACTCTCTCTCTCTCTTCCACGAAGAGGAAGTCACCTCTATAAACTTCCTTTAATATTTTGAATATGTGTTGTTTCTCTGCTGTTTTTATTATTTACATCGGCTTAAACCAATAAATGCAGCAGATCGGTTTAGATCTTTTGAATGTATCCCCCCCCCCCCATCCCTCCGTTTTTGTCCCAATAAAGAACAATAAATTGTATATTTTTATCTACTTGGAAAGGGCTTGAATAAATCTTTTTTGATGTTTTAATCTTTAAATGCATACATGTCAATGAGCGCATTCTTATTAACTGTTCTCTCCATTTCTATTTGCACAGGTGTATACATATATTCACACGGTATGATGTTCATAAATGGATTTAGTTCATTAAAGAAATCATTAATTTACAGTAAATAGTTGATTTTTTTACACAAAAAACATTCTTAATTGTTTTCTTGACACCAGCGTTTCTTAAAATCACCTAAGATATGACATGTCCGCAGTCATCTTAAAGTTAGGACTTAAAGTTAGGACTAAGATTAGGAGGTCTCCTAAGATAGGATAGCTTCGATGGCCTCACTTAAGACTAAGATATGTCGTAAGTTCGTCTTAAGAGATGTCTTAGTCCTAAGATAGCTTCATAAGCATGCCTGCAGGTTTTCATTTTAAATTAAGATTTTACATTCCCATCGAGTTCTAGAGCGGAAATACACGTTTTATCAGAATTAAAGAGAAACCTTTTGTTTTTTTCCAAATAATTATAGTTTTTGAAAGTTCGTAAAAAAAAATCTATTATATCTATAGGAAAAGTCTTTCAAAGATGTCTTTTGAAAAATCAGGTAGGCGATAGAACAAACGTTCGCGGTTGTCTTCCCCACTAAGACTCCTTTGTTTGTTGAACACATTCAACAAATTGTTAATTGAAATATAATAAAGTGCCACGCCACAGCATGATACGCCCGTCAAAATATTACAATTAACTTAAACAGTTTAGAGTGCAAGAAAATCATGTAAACCTTGATTCTAAAATTTCCATGATTTTTTTTTATTCCTTAAAATATTTGTTTATCCATCGATATCCCCTGTGGTGTAGGCATTAATTATAACAAATTACATCATTGATAGATTTCTATACTGGTTGTATTAGACCTTGTCAAATGCCCATCATATTAAACAATATCAAATTAGTCTTAACAACTTAATCTATACCAAATTAATTTTGAAAATAAAAGGCTGGGCCATCAAATGACATATGCTATTTAAACTGACCAGCAGTTCTTCTGTCTAATTCTCAAAGGATACAGATAAGAAGATGCTAGCTAGCCTTCCTACATTGAACTCATTAATTAATCTTTGACTGGATGCTTGTCTACTCATTAATATAGATGAATGAATCTGCACTATCTACCATAAAATATTTTTGAAACATATAAAATACTCAATGATTTTTTTTTAACATTTAATGTCAGAAAGATTTTAATATGCAATTTCTATGGAAAATGGACATGCTGATTCCACCCCTATGAAATTAGTTTTTTAAATTAATAATATTATATAATATTAGATTAGTTTATTATGCAATATCAAATTAGTGTTAATTACTTTTCATCAAAATCATTTTAAAACTTAGGCTAGCCAACAAGAGCTATTTTTAATCCAACAGGCTTACCCATCTGCCCAATTCCCAAAGGGATACAGATAATACCGATGCTCTCCAGTTTGCTCCTCACACTAAACTCATTAATTTCTCTCTAATTTGACATGCAATTTTCTGTTATCAAAACTCTTGACCAGTGCTTGATAATTACTCTCATGGGAGACATGGGATTTCTCTAACATGCATAATATCTGTTATAGATTGCTGTCAAGTATATGCTGAAAAAAATAAGTATTTTCTTGATTTAACACTTTTTTAATAAGGATACAACTAAAATTTTGCATTTTTTAGGATTATGAAATTCAAAATTTAAAAGACTTAGTTTTTTAAAAAATTTCACTTAAATTAAAGGTCACAGTGACCTTGAAATAGGTCGCGACACACCTTCTACCCAAGATGTATACATTTGCCAAGTTTGATAGCTCTAGGTCTTATAGTTTACTAGTTATGAGCCGGACAGGATTTTTCCATATTTGGCCATAGCATCTTAATTAAAGGTCAGAGCGACCTACTTTTTGTGCGCGACACACCGTCTACCCAAGAAGTATCAGTTGACAAAGTTTGATAATCCTAGGCCTATTAGTATTGAAGTTATGAGCCGGACAGGAATGGACAGACGGACAGACGGACAGACGGACGGACGGACACGAAGCCTATAACATAATACGTCCCGTCTTAAGACGGGCGTATAAAAATTTTATACCAAGCAAATCAAGTTTTTTGTCTACTGTTCACTGCAGGGGGGGGGGGGGGGGGGGGTGAGCAGACTTCACAACGCTATTCATATAAATAGTAAAATACTAGGGATGTCAAATCGGTCAATTTTTAATACTCGGTTACTCGGACGTTTTTCCGATCGAGTACCCGGGTACTCGGTAAAAGTGTAAATAAATATGCACAAGTAAATTGATGAATGTAAAACATTGTAAACACTTGTAGAAATAAAACCACATGCTCTGATAGGAGGTTGCTGTTGAAACAATGATTAGAACTTCGTGCCCGACGAAATTTAATACAACATTTATTTAAGTTCAATCAATTTATCAGATTAACACAAGAAATAAAAATCGTAAGTGGTTCATAGTGTTTTTGTTTTTAAAAAAAAAATCTACTCCGTAATTGTAATGTAACTCTTTGTTGCATTTGACGTCAAGGTACATTGTATATATCAGTCGTACAGTTTGACTTGAACTTGACAAAGTTCTAACAGAGCCGATTTACGATTTTCGTATACTTTTCGATCCTAGATTTTATAGTATCACGGGACGGTATTTTGTAGTTTGGTGCAATGATGGACATCATTTTTTAAGCCTTTGCCGTCAACTATTTGTACATGTATTGGCATGTAATGAAACACAACCATATCAACAGTCGCGCGTGTAATATCATCTGTCTCTATTCCCGAGAAATTACGGCTTCTCGGAGAATTGAGAAAATTATAATTTATTTAATCATAACAGACCTTAAAAGATGTTAAGTGAAAACAAATAATTAAAGAAAATAAAAAAATAAGGGTGGAAGACAGCCGAAGGTGAGAAAAGCCAGGTAACAGGCGCTTGGTCATGATAATTACTGTATAAACACTGCCACAGGCGTTAACGGTCATTTAGAGGAGTAGGAAACCCTAATTACTGTATGTACAAGTGCAATGAGTATTTTACCTTTTAAAACAGATTGTTTAATTCATTAATAAATAAGCTTAGAAATATTCAAAAATATACATCCGAGTAACCGAGTACCGATTTTAGTATTCGATACTCGGACGTTCGATCGAGTACCCGGTTAACCGGGTACTCGTTGACATCCCTATAAAATACAGATCTGTGTCTGTAATACATTTCTTCTTCAGTGTTATTCTTACTAATGAATACAAATGTACTTGTACTTACGTGCATAAATAAAAATAAGTTGAATTTTATTCAAACGTTTTTAGCCGTGTCATTGAAACATTTCCAAGTTGATCATGTGCATGTTTTGTTGACATATAACATTAAAATTTAAAAAAAAACAAACAAAAAACTTCACCTGACGAAGAAAAATAATCAACAAACGGGAAACACTTTTCCTTCGTATTAAATGCTTAAATTATAAATTCCCTTTTTAGATCCGGCATGCACTCGTTTCCCATTATGTTCTTGTATTTTAATTTATTTTATATTTGGTTTAAAAAAAAACGCAACTACATGTACGGGTGTTTAAAAAATTGTAAGGAAATTACAATATTAATTATACCTAATAATTAAAGTATTTTATGGTAAATATAATTAATCTATCACCATTATCATCTGATCAGGGTGGTCATGTGTGCTTACGGCGATTCGCAAGACTGAGCAATTATTCGTATCGATAGAAGCCAAGTCTATCGTAAAAAGCACGATGGGGGGTATATCAATGTAAACAAGTTTCACACCTTCTTTTGTTTACAAAGAATCAAAATAATCAACTGGAATTTCATGGATTAATATAATATTTAAATCAGAGACATCAATAAAGATATAATGTCTCTGGTAAAAAGACCGCATATTCTGACTTGAAATGTAAACACATATGTATGTCTTACGATTAAATCCTGCTGTATCATATACGAAAGTATAAAATAAAGAAGAAAATTAAAATTAACAGCCAATATTAAATATAAATAGAGAGTTTAATAGGGTGCTTGGTTGCCCGGAACGTTTTTTACGGACGGAACCAATCTTACGCAGGCCGGAACGTTTATTATGGCCCGGAACCAATATTATAGGTATTTAGCGTTCCGGCCGGAACGCCAAGTTACCCGTAACGTATATTATGCGACACCGGACACGATTGCATAGACAGACGGACAGCTAGACAGACGGACAAGGTGATTCCTATATACCCCCCCCAAACTTTGTTTGTGGGGTGTATAAAAAGTAGGTCAATGAACAAAAGAGAATCTCTAATATATAAAACAGCTGCAGCATAATTTTGTCATTTTTTGGGGGTTTGTTCTTAGATCGATAAAGCCCCTTACGAAATTTTTATCTCCTTATAAAGGAGCATGCACTTAAATTGAAAACAAAATAAAATAAAATCCCTGTCATCAACAGAATCTTAAATGAAAAAGGAATGCTTTTGAAAGAGGATTAAAAAATATTAAAATTTAATTGATGTAACACATGGAGGCAAAAAAGTTTTGTGACAGATGACAGAAGAATGAGATTCAATGTCCCTTTGCTATTGTGGGGATTAAAGGAAATTTAAAAAGTCTGAATACTGTTTGAAAAAATGTTGAATGTTTGATAAAAATTCAATGTAGTTATGAAGTGTGTTAAGTGTTTCTGATACCATTTAAAATACTAATGAAAAATGTATTTGTATAGTGTGATGTACTTACATTATAATCAAAATTAATATCGTGGACAGGCTCCAGGAATGAGAATCTGAAGTAAAAATTTAATGTTGCTGATAAAATATTCTCGTAAATGCTTCCCCACACTTACCAGTATTTAAAGCGTGGGTCATGCACTGTTAACCCATTCACAATAACTGCAGTACTACACTTTTGCTGGGCAAAATAGTATATAAATATTGCATGTAGTTAAGGAATGAAGCTAATTTCAACTTTAACTTGGGGCAGTTTACGCTTTATAAACCGCGAAGCGGTTTATAAAAAAGCGTAAACTGCCCCAAGTTTTGTTATATCGTATAACATAAGTTGAAATTAGCTTCATTCCTTATGATTTAATTTCAATATAGACAATTAGACATTTTTTACTCCAGAATAAGGCTTCAAATTGAGCATTATTTTAAAAGTAACGTCAAGCGGAGTAATACATTTTTGACGTAACTCATTGTGACGTAGGCAAGTTATGTTATCCAAATATATTATATGTTCCTATGAATGATTCAGCCAATGAAATAGCTTGATACAAGTGAAATTAAATTATTTGAGTGTAACATTGAAAATTTTCACCCCATGAAAACCGTTCTCAACTGAGGCGCAGCCGAGGTTGACAATGATTTTCTTGGGGTGAAAATTATCAATGTTACACTCAACTACATGCAATATTTATATTATACTGAATGTTTTATACAAATACATATAACAGTGAATGTTTTATACAAATACATTGAACAGTGAATGGTGAGCGCATGATTTCTGCGCAGTCACTATTTTTGGAATATCACCCGTCGTCAAGCACTGTTAACTGTTCCTACGCTGGAGGGTGTGGCTTCATTATTCATTGGGTAATAGTGTTTTTAAACAAATGTTTCTAGACCAATCAGATTCAACTAATTTATATGAAAGTATAATATTAACATTTCACGAAGTTTATGTTGACAGATAATTGAATGTACATAAATGATTTTATTTATCAATTGACAATCTAGCTCTGCATGATGATGCATACAAAGTGTAGTCTCACTGAATGCATCAAAAACTGTCTATTGAGACATTTGTGGTTGTCAATATAGGCTAGTCTGAATAATATATTCAACAATAAAACATTGAATTTTCTGTTTATTATATTGTCTTTAATTTCCCCTTTCCGTCTTTTCAAAACATAGGCTCATAGGCTGTGACATTATAGTTGATTGGGAAATATCATAAACATGAATACATTGTTTTAACAACATATTTGGGGAAACTTTGACAGTTTAGACTCTGTTAGGATTTCTAATTAAATCTTCCTATAACTTGTAACAAATCAGGTAGACCAGTGATTTTTAAAGCATTTGTCATGAAGGGAAGAAAAATTGAGGAGCTTGCTGCACTTCTGATATTATCTCACACAGTGACAGAATATTACTTTTATTCAATGTATAAATTACAGTATTTCAAGTGCTGAAATGGCTGTGAAAAAAAAGGAATCAGAATTTTCTGGTAATATGCACATCTACACATTGAGTCCTAAATATCTGCAAAGTTTGACGAAATTCTGTGCAGTGGTTTATGAGAAATTGGGCTGACAAACTGTTCATCTCTATATTCAAGATATTGCCCAAAATCTAGGTGTAAAAGTGCAGAAATTCCCAGAAAAAATAAAGGAATCAGAATTTCTTGGTATAAATATGCACATCTACACATTATGTCCTCAATATCTGCAAAGTTTGACAACAAGGTTTCTACCTCTACAATTTAGTGTGTTGTAACTGGTATTTCTACTGAGACAAATCAACATTTCAAGATCGATGCACACTATTTATTACCAGGTATATTTCATTGAATAAAATTTATATTACCGATAATTGATATATTGTAGATCATAAAATTTTCATGACACTTTATTTTTGCAAGATAGTCATTGTAAGATACAGTAAAACTCAGTTAAAACGAAGTAGCTGGGACCTTTGAACTTACTTTGCTATATCCGTAATTCGTTATATCCATATATTTGTTAAATTTTTATAGCTGGGGATAGTTAAATTCACTTTATCTGTGAATTCGCAATATCTGTGTTTGTACTAAAGGGGTTTTGCTGCAGTCATTTGATATTTTTAAAATTCTAAAAAAATTTAATTATTCTACATCATATTTAACTCAGAAATAATTAAAGAATAAAATTTTGTGAGCAGAAGACCTTGCACTTTTGCACAAAATTCAAGCCCTTGCAAATAAAAAGTAAATGAACATTTCATTTCCAATTTTTTAAATGATTATCAAATTTTTATGCTTCTTAAATAAGTACCACTTTTGCTTGAACTCCTAGTGTCTGAGGTGTTGGGTTTTACTGTGAAATCTGAAACAACTTCACGCTCAGGCTCACACTCCCTGTTTTTGATGCTAGAACCATTGAATGTTGTGATAAAGCCCTGGGGACATCTAAAAAAGAACATTAAAACAGCCATGATTAAAACACTTAAGGAAACCAGAAGTCTCTGTCGAGACTATAGCTCTACTGGTTTGTACTTATGATAAAGGAAGAGAAAAGTCGCCTTTGGGACTTAAAACTTTACAAAAGCAACAAATAGAATAATGATCCTTGATTAAATCTCTTTTTGTGACAAGATTGCAATAAGACTACAACTCTATGAACAGCTTTTAATAAAACTTTACATAATATTCAATTTTAGCTACCCTGGCAACATCAATCATTGAAATCAAAAACACAAAACTGTAATTAGGGTGAGTTCACCATGCATCGGACACATACCTTGCTTCGGACAACTTTAGGCAATAAACTCTCTTTCAACTTAAGAGTTCTGTGTATTTATTTGTTTCTGTCTTAACGATGAAGATTTAAATTTTTTAATGATACCGATTGTTTTTATCATGTTGTGATAAAAATACCCCGAGAATGGCCTTTAAGTTACGTCATATTTTACATCAGCAAAGGGGAATAACCCGAAATTTATGATTTTGCAATTTTTAGAGTTATCGTTCTTTTAAATTTGACTTTCACGGAAGGAGTCAGACTTAAGTGATTAAGAGATTGGTTATTTTACATAAATTAAAAAGAAATTTCACTTCAATGTTTGTTTAATTCTTATTAGAGTTGGCTAGTATACTCATTTCACCGTACATCAGACACAAATTAACCATGCATCGGACACTTTCTGATGCAAAGTTAATCACTACCATTTTCATACAGAACCCAAATGACAGTTGTTTTTTGCGGAAATAGAAAATAACAAGAGGCCCATGGGCCACATCGCTCACCTGAGCACTAAGGGAAGGAAAAAGTAGAAAATGGCTTTTTATTGTAAAGTTTAAATCCAAAAGTAGTCCCATGACCAATCATGGATTTGCTATTTTTTGGAAAATGATTTTTAAAGAATTTTCCTATATGTATTTTTAAAAACTTTGGTCGGCCATTTTGGTCCCGTCCTACCCCTGGGGGTCATGATTTGAACAAATTTGAATCTACACTACTTGAGCATGCTTCCATATGAATATGATGAATTATGGCTTTGTCATTCTTGAGAAGAAGATTTTTAAAGAATTTTCCTATATATTTCTATGTAAAACTTTGGTCGGCCATTTTGGCCCCGCCCTACCCCGGGGGGTCATGATTTGAACAAACTTGAATCTACACTACCTGAGCATGCTTCCATATAAATATGATGAATTATGGCTTTGTCATTCTTGAGAAGAAGATTTTTAAAGAATTTTCTATATATTTCTATGTAAAACTTTGGTCGGCCATTTTGGCCCCGCCCTACCCCGGGGGGGGGTCATGATTTGAACAAACTTGAAACTACACTACCTGAGCATGCTCCCATATAAATATGATGAATTATGGCTTTGTCATTCTTGAGAAGAAGATTTTTAAAGAATTTTCCTGTATATTTCTATGTAAAAGTTTGGTCGGCCATATTGGCCCCGCCCTACCCCCGGGGGTCATGATTTGAACAAACTTGAATCTACAATACCTGAGCATGCTTCCATAAAAATATGATGAATTATGGCTTTGTCATTCTTGGGAAGAAGATTTTTAAAGAATTTTCCTATATATTTCTATGTAAAACTTTGGTCGGCCATTTTGGCCCCGCCCTATCCCCGGGGGTCATGATTTGAACAAACTTGAATCTACACTACCTGAGGATGTTTCCCCATAAGTTTCATCTTTCCTGGCACAGTGGTTCTTGAGAAGAAGATTTTTAAAATATGCTAAATTTTCATTAATTCCCAATTATCTCCCCTTGAATGAGGGCATGGCCCTTCATTTGAACAAACTTGAATCCCCTTCACCCAAGGATGCTTTGTGGCAAGTTTGGTTGAAATTGACCCAGCGGTTCTTGAGAAGAAGTCGAAAATGTAAAAAGTTTACAGACAGACGGACAGCTGGACAGACGGACGCCGGACAAAATGTGATCAGAAAAGCTCACTTGTGCCTTCGGCTCAGGTGAGCTAAAAACTCTAAATTTACAGTCAAAATACAAGTTATCGATATATTACATTTAGAATCTGACTCAATTTATTTCTACAAACCAGAGTATTTTAACACATGAGAAAAAGACGCGAATTACCGCATTACAAGCATTTTAAAGCCTTTCTAAGGCAGAGTAAGGCATGTTGAATCTTTCCATATTTGTGCAACGATATCATCAAATAAATTTGATTTGAGGGTAATTTCTTAGATAAAATATAAAAGTATATCCATATCAAGGATTTTAAAGCACTGTCAGGGATTTATCAAGGCTGTTTTTACTACCGGTAAACAGTACCTTTCCCCTCTTGAAAAAAGTGAAAAAATTCCCCTTTTCAGATAGAACATTCTCTGATTAAACAGAGAATATTTAAATTTTCCGTTTTTGTCCGATTGAAGTTTAACAGCATATCCTAATTTACCATCCTAGTCATTCAAACGCTTTTAAAAGAGAGAGTAAAATATTCAAACTTCTATTTGATAATGATCGGTAAACATGTGCCATGTCCATTGATGTCAAAATATACGTCTGGATTGCAGAGTTAAAAAGAAAAGTGTAGATTAGTAAGAAGGAGCTTATATCACTATGGATCAGAAGAATGGAGTAACAACAAAAACAATGTTAGTAGTGAAACATGAAAAACAGAATTGATTTGTGATAGATATTGAGAGAAAAAATTAAATAAAGTATTGACCTGGTTTAATTTTTTTTTTTTTTTTTTTTTTGTTATTTAATATTTTGTCTAAAAAGTGAAGTTTTTGTGGCCTTTGTAAAGGTCTACAAATGACCCTCAGAAGCTCTAAGAATGCAGGATTTTGCTCCATTTATTAAAAAAATTTCAGGGGGGGCATGCCCCCGGACCCCCCTAGAATACTTGCGCCTCCGGCGCTGAGATCGAGCCTGCGGCTCTCATTTTTCACCTTTACATATAAAACGGTAGTAAAACAAAATAGCTAGATAAATCCCTGACTGTGATAAATAGAGGATATCTATATTTTGTTCGATTTGATATTGGCTTTATCCAATGAGTTGAAATGGTGTATATGCCGAGCGAATATACACCATTTCAACGAGTTGGATAAAGCCAAAATCAAATCACACAATTATAGATGTTCTATTTATCTCATACGACTTTCGTTTTAATAAAACTTTGAGACTTCCCCCGCAAAACTACATGAATGACTGCCAAAATCAAATTGATGACGTATAACTTGATGACGTAGCACCGTTGATGTTTACATGCATCGAGAGAAAGTAGATCGAGTTTAAAATTTAGAATATTTGCTATCTGTGTCTTTGAAAACATCATGTGACAATTGCTAGAGCTTTACATCAAACGAACTTTTGACTGAAAGTTGTTACGACTATGGGGATCGTGAAAATCAACTCTTTTTACGATGGCAGTACAAATCGTGCTAGGCAAGGCTAGGGGCCTAGACTTTGTCTAGATTGTTTGCTGATCCATGGTAAGTTACACCTACATTACTAGGTAGGCATACATAGTATAATATAAGAAAACATTCTTAAAGATGTCAAAGGAGTCTTATAACAACAACTTAACTGGTAGGCTTTACTTTCTCCGAAAACGATTTGGGGGGGGGGGGGGGGTGTTAACATCTGTCTTCAAATAACCAATGGGTTCTTGATAAAATAAGACACTTCTTTAACATATACCCGTCTTTTTCTTGCTTTTAACGATATTGCTACCCTTTATCATTCATTTTATAAGGGCAACAATTTTTACAAATAAAAGTTTCAATAAAATAAAATCTTGAAGCGAGGGATCGTGTCAAAACCGGAAGTGCTATTGATAAAGCATCTACCCGTTGATAAAACATAAGTTTATCCAACGGCCTGTATCACCAACACGTATGAGATAAAGGTATGATATTTTTTCAGTCGAAATACCGTCTGTCCGATGCATTTTTCACTTCAATGGGACTATGGTGCAAGCCTTTCCCAATCACTGGGACAAGCATTTTGAAAAACTGTTCACAGACAGACAGCTAGACGGACACTTTACCATCGCATAAGCTTTTCTGGTCTCTGACCAGTAGAGCTAAAATCATATCCACTCAAAAATATTTGATTTTAAAGTATACTAATATAACTTGGGAAGCTATTACAGTTATTCTTAACTAAATTCCTTACTCTTGATGTTTTTCGCATTTTCCCAGTCCTTTCTTTTCTTTGAAGAATCCAGGCTTGCATGGTTCAAATGTGCCTGTAAAGAGACAACTCCATTAAACTGGAAATAAACTACCTAAAGAGCAGAACAGACAACATATAGCTATAGCATTTCAACTAATTTTTCAAGTTACATAAGCAGTAAAAACAATTGATGGTTAAATTTAACTTGTTTGCAAACACTGTTTCAACTAGAACTGTCCAAACGGGACAAAATACCCCCCGCTGGGTTTTTCAGAAGTAAGTTTTTCCATAATAAAGATATGTATCACACATGAACTAAGAAATTTTTCTTCCAGTGACCTTGAAGTTTCCCAAATGACCTTGGGTCAAGGTCATGACATACCCTTGGGTCATGGGCAATCTTTGTGTGAAATGAGAACCTACCAAGTTTATCCATAAGAAAGATATGAACGGGACATGAATTATGCACTTTTTCTTCCAGTGACCTTGAACTTCACCAAATAACCTCGGGTCAAGGTCCTGACAAACCCTTGGGTCATGAGCAATCTTTATGTAGAATGAGAACCTACCAAGTTTATCCATAAGAAAGATACGGACCTGACACAAATTATGAATTTTACTTCCAGTGACCTTGAACTTCTCCAAATGACCTTGGGTCAAGGTCATGACACACCCTTAGGTCAAGGGCAATCTTTGTGTGAAATGAGAACCTACCAAATTTATCCTTAAGAAAGATATGGACCGGACAGAAATTCTGAAAAAAATTTCAGTGACCTTGAACTTCCAAAAATGACCTTGGGTCAAAGTCTTGACACACTCTTGTGTCATGGGCAATCTCTGTATGAAATGAGAACCTACCAAATTTATCCTTAAGAAAGATATGGACCAGACAGAAATTATGAACTTTTTCTTCCAGTGACCTTGAACTTCCCCAAATGACCTTGGGTCAAGGTCATGACACACCCTTGGGTCATGGGCAATCTTTGAGTGAAATGAGAACCTTCCAAGTTTATCAATAAGAAAGATATGAATGGGACATGAATTATGAACTTTTTCTTCCAGTGACCTTGAACTTCCAAAAATGACCTTGTGTCAAGATCCTGACAAACCCTTGGGTCATGGGCAATCTTTATGTAGAATGAGAACCTACCAAGTTTATCCATAAGAAAGATATGGACCTGACACAAATTATGAATTTTACTTCCAGTGACCTTGAACTTCTCCAAATAACCTTGGGTCAAGGTCATGACACACCCTTAGGTCAAGGGCAATCTTTATGTAGAATGAGAACCTACCAAGTTTATCCATAAGAAAGATATGGACCTGACACAAATTATGAAAAAAATTTCAGTGACCTTGAACTTCCCCAAATGACCTTGGGTCAAGGTCATGACACACCCTTGGGTCATGGGCAATCTTTGTGTGGAGTAGTAGGTTCTAATGTCCCTCCGTAAGAAAGATATGGACCAGACACGTTTGCACAGACAGACGGAGAGCTAGACCGACGGACGGACGGACAGACAGATGGACAAGGTGATTCCTATATACCCCCCCAAACTTTGTTTGAAGGAGGTATAATTATGAGACTATATCTTTCAAAACATATTGAATGAATGTCACTCTAACTTTGTTTAGGGTGACCTTCAGCTAAGATTGTAGGAAGAGGACAAAATTTCTGAAATCTATTGTGGCAAGAAATGCCGACAATAACACATCTATGAAAGAACATACAGTGCCAAACATAACATAAAATTTTTTGTTGATTGAGTAATAAAAGGTAAAAGTATTCTATTTCAAGACAAATACACAAAAAAATTTTGAATTTTATTTATCCAGTGTCTGTGTAACTTAACGGTTCCAACTGAAGGACCTTTGTGTGACTTTTATAAAGTTTAATGAATGTTATTCGCCTCTTTTTAAATCCAATTTTAGGGAAATAACTGCTAAAACTATAATTGTATTGATTTTTCTTTGAATAACAAGGATTTTCATCATCAAGATTTGATATCCTAATAAACTTCTGATGATAAATACACTTTTTTCTGTCTATGAATATCTGAGGTACACATGTACTATAATCACAAATCAACAATATCAACTATCAGTTGGAAAGGTATATTAAAAGGTACTGATACAAGTACATTGCATATTACTTTAAGAAAAAATGAATAAGATTCAAAATGGCAAAGTGGAAAACCTCAAATATCTTTGAATTAGAAACAATAACTTCATAGTTAATGAAAATTCCAATAAAAAAAAATATCAAAATCAAAGAAAAAGCCAAAGCAAACATCCAAGGCTCCAATCAACAGTGGTTTTTGTACCAAAAAAGTACTTCAGAATCCTCCTCTTTTTTTGTGCAGGAATAAAAACACTGAAATTGTTCAATTGTTGAAAAATATAATTACATTTGACATGAAGAACAATTTGACAATAAACAAGAAATGTTTGTGACATATTGATGCCTCATATGGCAGCTAACGGCAAGGGTTGAAGTTTATCAAATATAAGTCTTACTCCAAGGTCAGGGTCAAGAGATCATAAATGTTATTTCCTAAACAAAGGACTTAATTGTGTCAACTCAATGAATATATTTAGAAATATGAAAGCCCAAGTATTGACCTTTTAAAAAGTTATGACTAAGATTAAGTTTTTTAAAAGTAGGTCAATCTCCAATGTCAAGGTCAAAAGGTAAAAATTTAAGGTATCCAGGGAAAAGCTTGTTATAAGAAATATACAAGTGAAATGTAAAAGCCTTAGCATCTGCTTAGCACATATTGTTCAAAGGTTATGGCAAAGATAAGTTTTTCAAAAGTAGGTCAAAATTGTTGGTATAACTAAAAGATGGTCTTGTCACAAGAAATATAGCTGTGGAATCTGAAAACAGCCATATGTTACAATTTAAGCTAAAAGATAATAATTTAACATTTTTATCTCTTATGTTTTTTAAATGAGATTTACCTTTATACATTCATTTTTGAAATTCATTAGATAAAAAAATTCAAATATTTAAAGATCACTGTTTGTTGCATTTCTTTTGCACTTCAGAATATCAAAACTTTGTACATGTACATACACATGTACAGCTCTTTTATGTTTGTTTTCAGAAATAACTTACAGTCCTGAGTCAGTTCAATTCCTTTTCCCAAAGGTTGCTCTGGTTTTTGTGACAGCTGGCAAATCATGGGATCATGGCCACAGAAACCTCTGTCCCTGTCACACTCACACATCTTTCTTCCAGTGACCATACATTCTGCAGGATTTATAAGCTTAGCTTCTGAAAAACAGATACTTTGGAATGAACTTGATCTAAAATTTAGACTGACCACATATAAAGATCTGTTATAATATCCCAAGAATTTTGTATCGGGTGAGCTAAAAATGTATCTCTTCTTTTGAATTGGGAAAGAGGTCTAGCTTGAACTTAATTTTTTGACCATTGTGATGAAAAGATAAAATCATGTTGTATGCTGCATGCATTTTAATTTTATCGATTATATATTTATACTCTTAGCTTTAAAATACTTAAAAATAAAGGGGGTATAGCTCTCACAAGTAATGACAAATTTAATATTAACAAGTGAAATTGATGCAAAGCACCAAATCGGCTGCAAACAAAATTAAGAATTTAAAAAAATTCTTTCACAGTTTTAGAAGTGTCAATGCAAGGAAAGCATGTCAAGATATTCAAAGGTGAAATAGTTGAAACATTTTTAGTTCATGCTGTTTTCAAAGCAAAATAAAGAAAAAGGCATTTTACAGCATTTGCTCATAAATACCAAGATTCATCGATGTAAAAAAAAAAGTCAATGATACTGCTGATACCATGGATCATGCCCTGAAGAGTAGGCTATGCTGCTTGCAAGTGCGGTACCAAATGTAGAAAAATATCTTTTGTCATTTGCAGCTGTAAAGCATATTCAAAACAATTTTTACTAGTTGAAAAACTTTTCAATTTTTATTCACCATGCACTATTAAATTACCATGTTTATATTGTCCGGAAAATCATATTTTGTGAAAAGGGTATACAGTATATCCTGCATGTACCTATACCATGTATCTCTTCTGATAATGAGGATAGGATTTTCTTTCTAGGAGTCATTTGCAACTTATTTATGAAAATTTTGGTTTTTGCAGCCTTTAAAATTATCAAACTGTCAAACTGACAATAAACTGACAATTACCTTGCAGGTACTTACATTCATGAATCAGTGACTCAATCAGTTAGTATTTGAGATTCTTAAATGAGAAAACTTACCTTCTGGGCCACAAACACAATCAGGTTTTCTGCAGACTTCAATATGATAATCAACATCTTTGGTGTCAATTGCATCCAGATTGACAGTGCCTTTTGGACATGGAACACACTGGTCCTGTCCTAGTTCAGTGGTACCATTACATAAAATATAATCGTGATCTACAAAACAAGTATACAGTATACAAAAACTGGTATCGAAAAGTCATGTGTAAAGGTGCTCTCATGTAATCGATGCACCTCGAAAGTTGTAGGAAAATATTGAAACAAGCGGCCCAGGGGCCACATCACTCACCTGAGCAAATTGGCTAGGAAAAATCACAAATCAGATCAGAACTCAAAGATTCACTGAAAGGGGGGGGGGGGTGAATTTTAATACTACTTGAGATAGCCTTCATATTACTACAGCATATGACTTTGATACTCCTGATAAAAAGATTTTATTAAACATTTTCTTCCTATAAATAACTTCAAAATAATTTGAATCTGATTCCCCATGTTTCCCTCCCAACCCCCAAAGGGCCATGATTTTTTGAATAAATTTAAATCTTCAATACACGAGGATGCTTAAATGTCAATATGACTAAACATAGCTTTTCTGTTCTTGGGATTTTTTCCTTTATTTTTCTATGTAAAACTTTGATCCACCATTGTGGCCCCACCCTACCCTTGGTGGTTATGATTTGAACAATTTTAATTCTACACTACCAGAAAATGCTTCCATATAAATACTTGTACATGTATTACTAGTATTGGCTTTGCTGTTCTTGAGAAGTTTTTTTTAAAATACATATTTTAATGTAAAACTTGGATCCCCCATTGTGGCCCACCCTATCCCTGGGGGTTATGATTTGACCAAACTAGAATCTACACTACCTGAGGATGATTCCACATAAAAATCACTAATCATGGCTTTGAAATACTTAAGATTTCCCCTATCTAGTCCTGTGTAGAACTTTGATCAGCCATCCCCCCCCCCCCAATTCCCAGGGGTCATAATTTGAACAAACTTGAAACTACACTACCTGAGGATTATTTCACATAAGTTTCATCTTTCCTGGCCCAGTGGTTCTTGAGAAGATTTTTAAAGATTTTTTCTATATTTTCCTATGTAAAAATTTGATCGGCCATTGTGGCCCCACCCTACCCCCAGGGGTCATGATTTGAACAAACTTGAATGTACACTATCTGAGGATGATTCCACATGAGTTTCATCTTCCCTGGCACAGTGGTTCTTGTAACTGCAGAACTGTAGCTCTCTGCTTGAGAAAATTCAGACAGATAAAGCAGAGAGCTACAGATCAAAGCATTGTAAAAACCTTCGATTTATGCCGACGATTTTTCGTCGCTACTTTAGGGATTTATTTCGTGTAGTTTAAGCTTTCTATGGCTTTTAGAATGGTATCCTATAATAATTCATATATTTAACTCTTATATTTGATACTTTGTTTACCTTTTAACGGTCCAGGAACACTCCTGTATATAATTTTGTAATGTCGGTTTAAAAGAGTTCCATTTCGATGTCTGTAACCTTAAACAGCCATTTGTTAGCATTGAGAGGTAAGTAAATGATCAGGAATTGAAATTGAATGTATGATTAATTATTAAATATCATTTAAAATAATTTTCAAAGCTGGGGAAAGTTTAAAACACGCAAAAATACCCATAGTAAGCAACAAAAAATCGTCGGCGTAAATTGAAGGTTTTTAAACAATGTCAACTTAGATAGTAACTTAGATAACTGTGAGGTACTGGCGATATTTCGTATTTATGTACATAATAACATTCTGAACCTGCTGACTACCTAGATTTATTTCACAGACTGGAGGGAAAGGCAATGGTTTTACAGATCTCTCTTTAAATTTTATGGTATTTTCTGGCATAAACATTATACATTTTATATGGCAAATTATTTTTGATCTGCCAAATTAAATAACTTCTACAGCATGCCAAAATTAACTGACATACAATACATAATATCTTCAGGACTGGGGGATGGAATTATGCCAGATAATCAACATATCTGAGACATTGAGGTACTGAGGGTACAAAGACAACCAAAGAATAATAACAAATAATTATCATTAAGCAGACTTTTTTAGAAGAAAAAAAAGCCATGTTAACCTATGGCTCTGTTGAACATAATGATCAATTCTTATTACTTACTTATTTTACATTTGACAGATTTGCAGCAAATAGGTCCCCTTCTAACATAACCATCATTAACTGGGCATTCACTCATAGAATCAGCATAGTGTATGAGTAGAATAACATTTACCTGAAATAAATATTTGATCAGATTATACAAGCTCCCTTTTAAAGCATGCCGTGATGATATGATACATGTAATATGTTGAACACATATAACTCTGATGTCATGGATAATTCTGTCAGAGATTTTAAAGAGGCCCATTGACTTAATGGATCTTTTGGATTACCTTCTTTCCTCTATCAAAATTTCCTTTAAAATTCCAGTGTTTGTTTCATATAGTCAAAATTCTAATTTTTAAAGATATGTATGCCGTGTTAAACAGTATTTTTGCACAGCTGAAACCGAACAAAAATTTCTGGAGTATGATAAGCTACCAAAAATGAAGCATTTTTGCAAATTCGACGAAATTTTATTCGGTATTAACAAAGTACTAGTCAGGAAAAGAACATGATATTCTCATGCATATTTATAAAGGACTGACGTTTATCCTGGATCTGCGCATGTACGCGGGAAAAGCATCACAAGAATCATCAGGTCGAGGAAAATGTTTTTTTGACGTCTGTTCAGTGAGGGACACAAATAGACCAATCAGCTCAATGAGTTGCATTTAATGCATTTATGTGTTACTACATAAAATACTACATGTGTTTTTCAAAAAGGCTAGTTTTTTAAATCGCTCTCAGAAAGACTTGATGCATTATGTACATTATTATCTACTAATCCCATGCTCATATTTGCATACAAATGATTAACAATGATGAAAATTAAAGTTTTCCCCACTCCATTGTACAGGTCCGTTTGTTTAGTGTTTCCCCGTGCTGTACTGCTAGTGGACATTTTCGGTTGGGTGAACATTTACCGATCTTCAGTATGGAGCGCATATTATGCGCAAAAGATATTTTATGTCAAATACAATGTATGGAAAGTAATTTAAACTGCTATGTTTACACCCTGAATGGGATATCGTCAATTATCCCTTTTCGTTTTTTAATATGAACTACATAACATATGTAGATGAAACTTACATACCATACATCTTGCCTTCTTAGAAATATAGTTGGGCTAATAAAATAAAATTGGTCAAGGAATTCCAGGCCTCTAAAAACTATTCCAGTTTGAGAGCACAACCAAGCATTTCGATGAACACCATTAAGAAAAATTAATTCAGGTAGGTAGCATCGTTTTTTTTTTTTTAAATTGGGTGGGGGAATAGAACAGTTAGAATAAAAATCAACTAGTTCGAAGAAATCTGACAAGTAAAATAGGTTCCATGCAATATCTTTCACTACTAAATTTTATTCATTCACTACAATTTACTGCCAAACTCCAAATTTCACTTTCGAATTAGCCCGAGCCAATGCTGATAAGCTACTCGCAAGATTTTTCATATTTTTTTCAAGGGGTCAGAAATACTGTGGTTCACATGTAAAGAATATAATTATCTAGTAGTATTCTGGTTTTGGCATTCGGTATATTGACGTGCAGATTTATATATGCTATTCTGTGGAATACTTTTTGTTGTTTTGAACCATTAAGAAATGCAGAATCGAATGTATCTAATAACCATTTTGATTGATCAAATTATATCATTTGTTTGTATTGGTTATTTCGTTTTGGCACAACATGGTTTCCACACTTCTTTATCCATAGTCGCTGACTGCTGTAGAAGTTCACCCAACCGAAAATGTCCATTGAAAAGACAATTGCACGTGATTATTCCTCGGTACAAAAAGCAACCAACTCTGAGGTGTTCTCAATATTGACAATCCCTAACTCACGTGTTTGTAGTAAAACCATAGTAGACCATCATGCTTTTCGGTTCATTCACGAGACTGGACCATTGTTTGCTGTAAACATGCGAGACAACGTGATCATGAATATTTCAATAAGAGGCGGTTTTTTATCCGACACGGAGAGAAAATAATTTTTACCGAATAATATTTCATAACTTTTAAAAGTGATGGAGTGGAAATGTCTTATTTCCAGAAAGTATATAACTTATATAACTTGATGAGACACCACATATATTTATTACTTTT
This sequence comes from Saccostrea cuccullata, assembly GCF_032062105.1. Classification (NCBI taxonomy): domain Eukaryota; kingdom Metazoa; phylum Mollusca; class Bivalvia; order Ostreida; family Ostreidae; genus Saccostrea; species Saccostrea cuccullata. The sequence goes on along the minus strand of NW_026929623.1, from coordinate 315,513 downwards.
AAAATAAAACAGTAATACGGCATATATAGCTTTAAAAAAAATTTTGACTTGGAGATAGTCATGAATAGAGTATATATAATATATGACTTTAAAGTTAATGCCTTGCCAGCTCAACACATTTTACCAAGATATGTTCTAAGAAATCAATATACTGATATTGCTTAATACTAATGCATGAACAAGAGGTCCAGGTCAAATGATAAAGTACAAAGCTAGTAAATATAAAACAATTAAAAAAAACTTACCAATGCAATTTCCACATTACATAGCAACCTTCTCACTTTCATAGTCTGTAAGAAATATCATAATTAAATGTTTATTTGAGTAACAAATTGATGACCTTGCTGAAGACTTAAAACATAATATGATAGGTATTAATCAGAGATTACAGAGCTTGATCACCTCAAAGAATATCGTCTTTAATTAAGGCATACAGTACGTCCCACACTAATAAATCAAAGTACTGAAAGTACTGAATCGAGGTGACGTCTTCCAGTAAAATGTGAAATTCACCCCCAAGTAACTGGCATACACAAAAATTTTAATCTAGGAGAAACCCCAATGAAAATCAGTGGAAAGAAAAATGTGAGCAAGACAACAATGTATGTTGTAACTTATTTGATGTATAAAAACTGAATTAGTTATCCTTAAGTACCCGTCACCATAGGAGGGAAATACCTTCAAATTATATTTTGATTTGTTTCTTGTTACATAGTAGCTGCAGATCTGTAGCTCTCCGAAAAAAATCACAGACTGGAGAGCTACAGTGCCACCCATTGAATAAACAAGAGGCCCAGGGGCCACATCGCTCACCTGAGCAATTGGCTAGGAAAAAGCACATATCAGATCAGAACTGAAAGTTCATTGTGGGTGGGGAGAAGGGGGCTTGAATTTTAACCCCCCAGGGGGTCATGATTTGAACAAACTAGAATCTACACTAACTGAGGATGATTCCCTATAAATATCACTTTAAAAGGTTTCCCTATATATTCCAATGTAAAACTTTTATCGGCCATTTGGCCCCACCCTACCCCCAAAGGGCCATGATTTGAACAAATTTGAATCTACACTACCTGGGGATGATTCCACAGGAGTTTCATCTTTCCTGTCTCGATGGTTCTTGAGAAGAAAATTTGTCCTATATATTCCTATGTAAAACTTTGATCGGCCATTTTGGCCCCATCCTACCCCCGGGGGTCATGATTTGAACAAACTTGAATCTACACTACCTGAGGATGATTCCACTTGAGTTTCATCTTTCCTGGAACGGTGGTTCTTGAGAAGAAAATTTTTAAAGATTTTTCCTATATATTCCTATGTAAAACTTTGATCGGCCATTTTGGCCCCACCCTACCCCCGGGGGTCATGATTTGAACAAACTTGAATCTACACTACCTGAGGATGATTCCACATGAGTTTCATCTTTCCAGGCCCAGTGGTTCTTGAGAAGAAGATTTTTAAAGATTTTTTCTATATATTCCTATGTAAAACTTTGATCGGCCATTTTGGCCCCACCCTACCCCCGGGGGTCATGATTTGAACAAACTTGAATCTACACTACCTGAGGATGATTCCACATGAGTTTCATCTTTCCAGGCCCAGTGGTTCTTGAGAAGAAGATTTTTTAAAAATCCTATTATTTTTTTTCTAATTCATGATTATCTCCCCTTGGAAAAGTGCGTGGCCTCCATTTGAACAAACTTGAATCCCCTTTACCCAAGATACTTTGTAGCAAGTTTGGTTGAAATTGGCCCAGTGGTTCTTGAGAAGAAGATGAAAATGTGAAAAGTTTACATCGACAACGACGACGACAGAAAACGGACAAATTGTGATCAGAAAAGCTCACTTGAGCCTTTGCCTCAGGTGAGCTAAAAACTGTATATTGCGCACAAAAAAGTGCACCGTTTCTCGATTTATTTCTCCGTGTTTTATACTTTCATCTCAAAATAAATACTAATCGTGTGTTTCTAACATATTCTTTCACTGTTTCCACAATAAAAAATTCCTTGTAATTGTTGTTAATAGCCCTACTAGTCCTGAAATTGAGATCATCACACATATCGTCTATTTATACTGCATTTTGGTAAGTAAGATAATTCAGTCCAGCGCACTTTGTGCAGATGTCAACTCCGAGAGTAGTTTATAGAGGAAAAATGAATTATTTTTAAATGTATCTTTTTTGCTATTGAGATATTAAGAATTTGGAAGAATTAATCCAGTACTAAGCACAAGATTTTGTGCGCAATAAATTTACAGTTTATTTTTCAATGGATAGCAATGTAGCTGTCCGGTCTGTCAAAATATTTTTTTTTTTTGGAGAGCTACTGATCTGCAGCTATAGTTACACAGTAAAAGGATGAACATTATATTTAATGATATTAACAGAAAACGTGCAAACATTGGACTTACATAAAAACACTAATTAGAACGAGTATTCTGCCAGTATCATTTTGTCCAATGTATCTTAACTCTGTCCCAGGGTCCTGCACAATATGCCAATGTATTAAAAAAAAAACCCTAGTTAAATTTTCATTCCTTTTTCTTAAAGAGCGATATATAGTAAGTGTCTCAATTGGCCCCTTTAAAAAATCAAAGTACTGAAAGTACTGAAAAGCGGTTAGCATGCTTTCATCTAATACGTACCGAAAAAAGTGCATGAAATGATGATATTTAAGTATGCATATCTTTGTCCAATGTTATCAGAGAAAAAATAACAGGCATTCTGTTTTTGTAATACTTTACTTAATAGTAAAACCAATAACTTCCAAACTGATGTCACAGATGGATGCAATCTAATTAAAATTAAATGTTCCGAATCCGCTACTGCTTCTCAAACATCTAACAACATCATATTTGGGGTCATGTAAGAGTGAATCTTCGATTAGCCAAAGAAAACGGTTCCTCCGAAATCTTGGCTTATAGATCAGATGGGTTTCTTGTTTTCAACACCGAACCAAAACAGCCGAGGAGTTTTGTAGTAAACAAAATATGCTTTGCATAAGCTGTGTTATGTATGACGTGAGGGTATCTTGTATAGTTTGTGCTCTTTCGTTTGCATTATTCACGTGCAGATGCCAGACTACAGACTATACATGAAATTGATTCCAGAATTACTTTAATTCAACGTAAGACAGTATCAATAATGATGATATGTAGCCGTGGAATTAATTTGAGAATTGTTTACCGAGGCTTGAATCTAGATGACCAAAGTTTTTGTGTTTACTAGTACATGTATTCATAATCGAAAGGTCGCTCTGATGTGACCCCGAATGGGATGTTAGATGTTTGAGAAGCAGTAGCGGATTTGGAACATTTAAATAAATTTTAATTAGATTAGAATGCATGTTTCAAAATTTAAAAATGAGATTTCTTCAGTTTGAAAGACAGGAAGTGCATTTTTAAAAGTTCTCTTTTGGTGGCATCCTATCGTTCTCTGGATGAAAACAATTATGTTGATGTTGAAAATTTAATTGTCTTTCATGCTCTATTGAAGTTAGGTAATTGTAAAGCCTAATATAGCAAAAAACTAAAAAAATGACAAATTAAATTCTTTAGAATAATGAATTTGGAGTAGTGTAGATCTACAGCTGGCTAGTCAGAGAAAAAAAGGATGACTGAGCAGAGACTTTGTAAATGAATTGATATCAGAGAGCTCCAGATGCGTAGGCTCACTGCGGGTGTAACCTGTCAACGAGGGATGCTTACTTCTTCTAGGCAACGCAACCTACCTCTTGAACTTTCAGGAGTCAGCTTTTCTTCTTAAATCGATCATTCTGTATTTTTATACAGATACTGAATACTTCCGTTTAGTAATATTATGAACTACTACTTGTACGGGAAGACTGGCGAGTAAACAAGATTATCAAGCTTTATGAAATGTACTTTATTGACTTTTCAAACAAGTAAATGTTCGAATAAAGTACCGGGGTAAATGGTATATGAGAATCATTTAAAAGAAGTCTTGCACAATATGTCTAGATAAGGACATGTAATGTGTATTTGCCTTATACTCTTCATGCAATATTGCTCTCAAATAAAACATGTGAAAAGGAAAGTTGTCTAATAAAAAAACACTAGTATTTAAAAATTCAAATCTACACTTAAAGTCAGTGTAACTTAAGAAGTTATCAGTGTCACTTTCTTCAATATGTCGGTTAAACAATATACACTGATTTCTTTTCTATCCATGTGCCTCTAAACACCTGTATCTTAATTTAATTCTTCTCAAACGCTCAAAATAATGATCGACGAATTGGACAAATTCAAATTTAAAAAGTATTTTCACAGCTAATAATACGTTCCCTAGGAATTAATCAAATTTTCAAAACTTATAAATAAACATTAAGTATAAATTTTAATTTTTTTCTAATTGCCAACATTTTTCATACCTCATTCTTCTGTGAATAATAATATCGGTTGATTTTTAGAAGAGGGTCACAATGCCGATTAAAATTAATATATATTTATCCATTTTTTTTTCAAAATTAATTTTACTACTTTAAGTGCCCCATTATTTTTTTCAAAACTAAAAGTAAGTGATCCCTTATGATCGTTTGTACATGTAATAAATTATCAAAGACGGAGCAGAGTATTTACCCCTGGGAGCTGAGCTTTTAAAACTGTTTATTAGACAGAGAAGAAAACAAACGTTTCATTGTGGAGGCAATCCTATTGTTTCCATAAAAACGTTACAAAAAGTGTAAAACTTGCAGATGTATTCGGTGTTTTTATAAAAACGTTTTTCAGGTATGACTTGACTTAATACATGTAAATGGTGTTTCTTAATACTTTGGCAAGGAAAATTAAACTCGATCTAGAGATTTGCTGATGTTTTTGCAGTCTGTAATAACCTTCAACCTGCTGTATAATTAACCGTATCGTTCAACTTTCAAAAATAAACTAACAGTTGCTATAAATCGCGATCGCACGATGTACATGTAATAAGGACGAAATTCTCAGTTCTTTGAAGTTAGTGTTCTAAGTATTGTCAATGCTTTGGTAAATACTAATAAGAATTCGATATAATTGTTATAATAGCCACTCTTCGTACACAGCATATTGTCAATCTTTCACCAGGGGGCGTATTACGCCAACAGTATACAAATCATAGGAAGCGCTTTGCTGAAGTTACCGTTGTCGATAGGTAGCGCCTTGTGGAAGTTTCCGGTTTTGGTTGCAGAAGGATAAGGTTACGTGCGATAAAGCGTTGTCGATAGGTAGCGCCTTATGGAAGTTTCCGGTTTTTTGGAGCCCATGCCATAAAGCGGTTAGCTAGCTAACCGCTTAATGAATATATTAATTTTACTTTATATATAGCTTTAACTTGTACAGCTATATATGCGCCCTTTATTGGTCATTTTCATTTTGATCAAAATGTTATTTTAGAAATATGACATCATAAAAATCACGTTTTCCCGCCATTTTAGCATATTTTGTATAAAACTGCTTATTTTCAAGCAGTTATTCTTCCAGAAAATATAGAGCGCAGTCTAGAACAAGTTTTATATTTTTACCAATGATGTATCTATCCAATACTGATTAGTGACAGAAAAATTATGTATGTTCTACACTGCGCTCTATGTTTCCCATAAGAAAAAAACATTAAAAAAAGGGTTTTTTTTGGCTTTTTTGTTAGATAGCAAAAATAGAGTTACTTCTCATGTCATTTACAGCTAGAGAGTGCATATAAATGTGAAAAATATATTAGAAATAAATATCAATTAAACATATCTGGATGTCATTCTAAAATGTTGATTTTTAGGGGGTCAAAATGGGCTCTTATCATATATACTCCTTTAAACATGAAAAATTATTAAATTTCATTTGTATAAAGGTATCAGCAATATACACAAAGAACGTTTTAATAACGTATTTTATATGTAAAAATGTAGCGCTTACGTTATCACAATGCGTAGTGCATTCCTGCAATTGTATATGAAACAAGATGTGTTTGTAAAACACTGATGCCCCCGTATGGCAACATCGCAAAGATAAAGCTTTTCTTAAATGCAAATTTAATTAATTGGAACCAAAAGTAGGGTATTCTCACTGGAAAACAATTGTGAAATTTGAAAGTAAGCTAATGTTAAAGGTTTTTAATAAGTACAAAAATCTCCAAGGTCAAGGTCAAAACGTCAATGTAATTAGTATCAAATGAAAGGTCTTGCCACATAAAATGCTTATGTAAAGCATAAAAGTCCTAGCTCTAACCGTTCAGAAGTTATGGTTAACGTTCAATTTCTTAAAAAGTAGGTCAAACTCCAAGGTCAAGGTCAAAGGGTCGAAGTTATTGTTATCAAATGAAAAGTCTTGTCATAAGGATCAAATATGTAAAGTATGAAAGCACTAGCCCCAAGTCTTTAAAAGTTATGGTCAAGGTTTGCTTTTTTAAAGTAGGTCAATCTCAATGGTCAAGGTCAAATTTGGTGGTACCCAAAGAAAGGTCTTGTCACAAGGAATACACATATGAAATATGAAAGTCATAGCTTCACTAAATCAAAAGTTATGGGCAAGATTTAAGTTTTTGCGGACAAACAGACAAACAGAGAGACAGAAAGACAGAGAGACAGACAGACAGACAGACAGACACGACAAAAACTATATACCCCCGAAACTTCGTTTATGGGGGCATAAAAATAAAATAATTTAGCCCAATTCAACATGGTAGTCATGTTGAACCTATGAAACAGACCTTCATAAATATGACTGACTGGTAAAAATGACTTTGTTAATGCAGTTATGGAATAGCACATAGGGGAAAAGATGCTTTAAATACTTATATCAATATGATACTTATAATTAAACAGGTCTGGACGATTTCTAAATATGGAAGTCAGGATAACGAAAGTTGCTATAAATGTACATCAAGTACAAGTAAATATTTTTCTGTCCAATCAGACAACAGCATTTTTACACACCCCAAATCATTTTTTAAAAGAACAAAAAGATAACACATGCTTTTGTTTTTTTCCTCAAAAAGATTTTTTTAACAAAAAAATTGTAGAAGTAAGATGAAAACTTTTGAAGAATAAGGTATTCCCCACATTTCTACCGTGAACAACCTTGACATTTTTATCTCGGTAAAGAAAAAAAAATAATGCACGATAGAATGTAATCGTTTACAGAGGTATAGATTGCACCAGCAAGTTTTTATCAAGTTCAATTATAACATTTACCAGAATAAAATATAAGATGGTAAATATAATTTTGCTTAGCCGTCCGATTTTCATCGATAATGCTTAAATTCCATGTGTATAGATCAACTCACACAAGTGTTTATCGTACGGAGTATACACAAATAGTTTTGCATTATCACGGGTTTCATGAGCGCCGAATACTTAGCTATGCAGACTTTAAATGGGCATAAGAAAAGGCGTTTAACGTGGAGAAAAGAGAATCCTGTAATCATACATGAATGTGTTTTATCCCAATATCTTACCTAGCATATATGAAACTGCATGGACTACTAGTATTCTGTAATAAACACTCAAAAATAATAAAGACTGTTATCTTTTCGATAAGATTTTTTATGTCAGGCTCTAAAAACTGAAAACTTACCGTATTTATATCAATTTTTTAACGTAAGTAAACTTTTGGGATTGCTAACTCCTAGAGACAGATTTTTTTCATCCCACTTAAAACGTATTCAAAGCTTTTAAGTCATGTTTGTTCATGGTAGAATTGTCATAAATATTATATTATTCCCAAATGCGCATAAAGTTTACAAAAATTTGTTTTACAAAAATCTTTTGAGCAAAAAACTTAAAAACCACGTGTTTTATTTATTCTCTCATGGGTTTGTCTAAATGCCATTATCTGATTGGTCAAAAGGATCAGTGCCTTGTTTATTCTGTGTATTTATAACAATTCAGGTTATCGTTCTTGACTTCCTTATTTAGAAATCGTCCAGTCCTGTTAAAATAGTGTAAATTTGTTTTGACGCTTTTTCAAACACTTCATTACTATATAGCTTTAAATGTGATTGGAGTTTTTCAGCATGCATAAATTACGTCACAAGCGCTTTCATTTACAAACTGCATGGAGTTTCCAGAAAGTGATGGAGTTTGGGTATAGCGACGGATTTAGAGGGTTTGGCAATGCTCAGTAATACAAATATAGAAATGCTAACAAAAGCCATACATATGTGAATGCATGAAAAAGAAAATAATTTACGTGTCATATATTTTTGAAATTGCATAAAACCTAGATAAGTTCACTCTTGATCTCAGTCTCACTTTTCCACGAATACTACAGTATCAATGTAGTATAAATTCTTTATAGGTATTAAGAGCCATTCTCTGTAATGATTTGAAATTTTATATAGGAGCTGTGGCACGCATAGTCTCAGAATTTCTCCAAACTCTCTATGATAAAAGTCATTGATACCATAAACTGAAATCAGGCAAAAATTGGTTGCTATGTTTTATAGTTACCATGGCAACGTGTCTTAAATTTCGAAAAATGGCATTTTTTAACATATTTAGAGCCCCATAGTTAACATTTGAGGCAAAGCAAACAATTGTCAATGACTGTTTCCAAAAATTGAAGGTCAGATGTCTCAAATGCATGATAAACATGTTTGGTAAATCAACTATTACATACGTTACTATGGTAACAAAGTATTCAAAAGTAAAAAAAATATTCATTGAATTTTATTAAGTCATACACGTAAAAATAAAAAGCAATTATAGGATGAAATGTGACCAAATAATAGAAAAAAGAGCCTTGAAACACATACCAAGAAAAAATATGATATTTCATTTTGGTTGGTAATGGTTGCCAAGGTTTTTATACCACAGAGAGCCTTCAAAGTAACACTATGTATGTTTAAATCTGATCCTATCTTTAAAAAAAAAGCACATTTCCTCATAACTAATGATCAATTTTATAAGATGTTGGTGTGCTCCAAATTTTCCCATTTGAAAAAATTCAGATTAGATTCTTTAAATAGAGCATTGCTATGGAAATAAGCAGAAATTATATGCTTAAAAACCTGAAAAATATTTTGTTTCCTTGGATACGTACCCTTTAATGTAGATTCCCAAAACTTTTATGATTGATATTTATTAACAGCTAACTTGACTTTTAATTTTGACTATCATCCAATCTCTAATTGGATGCAAGAAGTTGGCACACAAGGTTTAATATTGATATAAAGTTCACAAAATCGAACATTTTCCCTTCTTGGTAACCATAGCAACAGTGTTGTTTTATTCATCAAATTTTATCAATATATGATAGTCAACTTCAGTTCTAACAGATAAGTACTATTCAAGCTGAGTCCTTTAATTTGTTTCTTGATTAAATGGCAATTTAATTCTTAATGCAGCGGAAAATAATTCACTTTTAATCACTGGTACTTTGTTTCCATGGTAACACTACAAAGTAGCAATTATACCCACTTTTTCTTATGGTTTTGGTGTTGCAAGGTCCTAAGGATGCATATTTGCCAGTCTTGAATTTTCATGTTTTTCCTCAAGACAGTAGCATTAACCCAATCTTAGTTACTGGTTTTGCATGGTTACACTGTGTTACTATGGCAACCATTAAAGTTATTTATAGAATAATATTGCTTATACTTATTTACTTAAGGTCAAACATTTTCATTGTTTTTCTTAAGTCGTTGATTGAGTTTGAGCATATAACACCTACCGTTAGTAAATACTGAGCGTTTTTCAGCATATTTCAGCATTTTAAATGTATTCCAAATGTACCCTTGGTTACCACTTACTTAGAGATATATTCTAAACATTTTCTTTACAGTATAAGTGACATCAAGGTGTCATGTTTTTGTGAGAATGGTTTGTTTGCTTTTTCTAGTTTTTATTAAGCCACAGTCAAGATTTAAAGTGGCTGAAAATCTCGATTTTTCAAACTTTTCCGGCTGTTGCCATAGCAACCGAGACACGTAGCAACGAAATTTTGTTTGATATTTGTTTATGGTGTCAAGTACTAAGCATGGGTGAAGTTTCATCAAAATCGGTGACCATGCGTGGCAACGAAGTTTAAGTGGTTACAGAGAATGGCTATTAAAGTGAAATTAGACCAAAAGTGCCCCAGACCAAGGATTCAACACTTATCATCTTTCGTTTGTTTTTTTTGTTGTTTTTTTTGTGCCAAAAGCAGGTTCATTTTGACATTTTAAAGAAAGGTATAAATTCTGCATTTTAAAATCTGACTTCCCAAATACCGTGTAAGTGGAAATTTTAGCGAGACGGAAATTTAGCGATTTCTCCTTAGGCCATATAAAATTGAAATCTTGGTTCTCAGGCCCGCACGCATCCGTTTTGAGGTAGCCGCATTGCCGATTTTATTGTATTTTTGATAAAATAAAAAGTTGGTATTTCGGTGACCAATCCGGGAAAAAAATTCCGACCTCATTTGTTTCGTAGTTTAGTATTCAAATATCACTTCCGGTAGCCATTTACAATGAGATTTTGGCTACTTCGTTTGAAAATGCATTCGAGGACATTACCTACGATGTTTACACGCTGTTAAGCAATGGATAAAGCAGAAATTTTGACCAGAAATGGAAAGTATATCTGTGATTAAAAAAATTATCTTTATGTTAAAGAAAATTCGGAAATTAAAATTTTAAAAAAAATACCTCCCTCATCTACTTTATTGCCAATAAAATGAAAAATAAAATGCCGCCCTCCCGCATCTGTTTTGGAGAAAATTGGCCTGAGAACCAGGGAATTAAATTTAGATAGCCTTAAAAACTGGTATTTTATTTTTAGCGAGAAGTAATTTTAGCGATTTTCAAATGCTCACTAAAGAAGCTAGTGCAAATCACATGCAATTTATTTTTAGCGATATTAAATTTTAGCGATCACAACAGCCTCGCTAATAATGCCAAAATTAAATCCTCGCTAAAATTTCTACTTATAGGGTAGTAGATTAGGGGATTAGTGATTTTACTTTAGTGATTGAATTCGCCCATCAATTCAAAATATATATTATTAGTTTAAGATTTAAAATATTACAACCAAATTAAAATACTTAGCATAAGGTATATGGTTTAAAAATTATTATTTCATATCTTCCAGTTACAAGGCATATAAATGCAGCTTGAAAACAAATTATTCGCTATTATCAATCTAAAGTTTTTACATCCTCTTCAAAGTTCATTTTCAAATTTATTATAATTACTTTCTTTTCTGTAAATTCTTAAAATTATGAATAATAGAAACCACATAATAATAACTTTATTACAAGTTTAAATTATTATGTTAACTAGATTAATAACTCTAAAATATACATGCATTCTCTATTTACAGCATGATTCAATCATTTTAACAATAAAAATGATCACCTTCGGTATGACATCGATAGATGTCCAGCTGGTTGTGTATATATATATAACTTGTAACAATGTAATTTTTTTAATATGTGGAATCCTAAATTCTAGGGGACTTCTAACCGAGTATTCGATGAAGAAAGAGGTCATTAGCATGCAGCGAAATAGGTACTTAAGTGCCCCGCTGTTATTCACCTTTTTCAACAGTGATAGATCCAAACAGATTTACAAGATAGGGGCGATATCTTTACGTTCTAAATAGATTTTTTTAATGAAATACAAAAACAGCATGAGTGAAAATAACTTCGCTTTTGTGATAATTTACAGTGAATTTTGGAGCTCAGTAGGGACTATTACGCCTTAGACGCCTCTATGTTAACCCCAAATTTATTTAATTGCATGTTTCAATGCAAGCAGAACGCTTCTTTCTGTTTTGTTTTAGTGTATACTGTTCTGTTATCTCCCTTGCCTGCGATCGGCGTTCAATACATATACAGGTAGGTCACGATCTCTGTTTCAGCCAGTTGTTTACATTTGACCCCCGCTAAAATAGTTCAGAGCGTAGTGATACTTCATATCTTATTCCCACTCAGAAACTTGTGCTGTAAACGTGGTCATATTGACGAGTTGAAAAATTGACGATTTTTTGTTTACGAAAATTGACGAGTGTTAATTTTGACGAAATATTTAATCCAGAGTTTCAAATCTTTGTATTCACGGGGATAAAAAGGCAGCATCGGAATCACTAAAATTTAATTTATGTACAAACTATCTACGTGTGTAAGATTTGATTAAATAAATTGCCCTCTTGTAATTTGTTTTCATTATAAACGGTCAATTGCCTGAGGTGACAAACTAGGTCAAGCACGGCGTGATAATTATGCGATGTTGCGCATGCAGTATATGATACACTAAATTAGATTCAATGATTTTTTAAAATGTGATTATCTATAATTATGTTTTCATAACTAATTACAAAAGAAATTAACAGTGACTTTGATCTAGTTATAAAAGGGAAAAGCCGTGAAAATCTAGCGGTAAAGTTGTACAATGGCCAATGTTTGTTGTGACGCTATGTATATGATAAGAAGTTTGACGAGTGTAAATTTTGACGAGAAAAGATAAATCGTCAATATAGTCAAAATTAGCACATCGTCAAAATTTCCACGTTTACAGTATTTAGTATTTGTAAATCCATAAAAACACTACTTATTGCTTGGAAATTAAATTGAATACATTGGAGATCTTGTTTGGTGATTGAAATTCTGATTCCAATTCATGCATAATCAAACTTCAAAGGACTATATTTCTTAGAGAACTGATAAAAATTAATGTTTTCATAATTCCAATCAATCTTGCAAGTTCTATTGTTTACATATTAGCAACCTATCTCTGATTTGATCCTTGCCTTCTAAGGTATCACATTTTAACAACAAGATTACTAAATTGTCTGAAATAACGAAGATCAATAAGAAAACGCAAATGGTAGTGATTACAGGGGTCCGCCATTAAGCTATAGAGCAGCTATCGAGGCTGACTTACGTCACCTAGAAAAATCTAGAAGTTAACATCCCAAGATGCAACATTTCTAAAATTTTGATCTGATCTAAGGACTTGCGGTAACTTTGGAATACTAGACTTATCCAAAAAACTTCAAACTAGTCAAGCATCAAAAAATGTAATTCAAATCCAGCATCTGAAGCAAGTTTGAGTGTTCTTTCCTTGATGCATCATCCAAGCAAGTTCGGTTAATATAGGCCTTATAGTTTCTTGGTAATAGACCTGCATCCGTAACTTTAACTTGATCCATTATTTGGAAAATGTATGTTGGATCCAGCATCTGAAGCAAGTCAGTTAGTGTGCATCCTTAGATGTATCATCATCTATGCAAATTTGCTCAACATAGGGCTCATAGTTACTTGGAAATGAGACGTACTCCACCAAAAGTAAACCTGTTCACTCATTTGGAAATATTGATCAGATCCAGCCTCCAATACCAGCCTGGTAGTATTCATCCTTAGATGCATCATTCATGCAAGACTGGTCAACATAGGTCGATTTTTGGAGAAAAGGTTCTGAATCAGGTTCAAATTGAAGAAATTGCATTCATTTTCTGATGATAAAATGTGTGTCAATTGACGACTAATAAAGATCGACATAAACATTTCATCTCTGTAGGGGACAGAGCCATGATAACAAAATAAATGATTGAATGCTTTAGAGTCGAGAAATGCATGGGCTTGTTTTTTTCCAAGATGGGAGCTTTAGTCTTTTATTGAGTTTATGAATTTTTTCTGGGTGGGGGTGTACCCCAGTCAAAAAATAAAATCAACTCAGAAATTTCTTGACAAGCATAAAATATAGCCTAGAATCATTTCCCAAATATGAAAAACCTATGACCTATTTTTTTTTGGGGGGGGGGGGGAGGGGTACTTCTTGTAAAGCTTCATACCTATATATAGATTGGGAGTATTTTTCAAAGTATCTTAGCAAACATTTGCATATCTGAGGAGGTTTTTTTTATTTTGAGATATATCACTTCACTTCGTTATACCTTCATTATTTCTTTTATCTAGTATGTGTGGAGGATACTACCCATGAGATAAACCTTTGCTTTATCCATGGGTAGATGCTTTATCAATAGCACTTCCGGTTTAGACACACTCCCTCTTCAAGAATTTACATTTTATTTGTGAAAATTCTCATCATTAAAAAATAATGATAAAGAGCAAAAATGTGCTGAAAAGCTGCAAGAAAATTAAGACTCATACGCCTCAAAGAACTAGAAGTGTTTAATTTTATAATCTAGCTGTACTGGATTCTGTGAAGAAGGATGTTACCCCCCCCACCCCCCCACCCCCCGCTCTCCCTTAAATCGTTTTCAAGGGAAAATAAGGCCTAGCGCTAAAGTTGTTGTTACAAGATTCCTTTAACACTTTCAACAATGCTTTCTTACATTATACTATGTATGCCTTACTAGTAATGTATGTGTAACTTAATTACCATGGATCTTCAATGAATCTACAAGTAGCCTAATGCTTAAGCCTACCTGCCACGGTTTGTACTGCCACCGTACAAAGAATTAGGGATGTGCGATTTTATCGGTATACCGGTATATATCACGATTTTTTGTTGCGTGATATGTATAGTGATACAGTCTTAGACCTTAATATCGGTATTTAGGTACATGTTATAAAGTCAAGAAATTATTCATTTATTTGTTCAATATTACAGAGTCTAAAAAATATTGTAAAAGCTGAAAAGAACAGCATCTTACCTTCCAAACATGATCATTTTTATGTGCATAAAAAATGAAATTTTGTTTTTCTAGCATATTTTTAAGTAAAATAAAAATATCATGATATTATCGTGAAATTTTGAGAAAAAAATCGTGGTATATCGCGATACGAAATTTTTGGTGATACCCATCCCTACAAAGAATGACTTCAGAGTAAAATTCATGATAACTTGGTCCTTACCTGATGTCCATGCCATTTTCAGTCAAAAACTAATTTGAAATAAAACTCTAGTAATTGTAACATATTGTTTTCAAATTTTCAATTTTGAACACGATCTACTTTTTTTTGAGGCATGTCAACATCACTTTTGAACAGTGCGATGTCATCAAGTTATATATGCATCATCGAAATCATTCATTTAGTTTCAAAGCTAGGGGTTATACTGCGAAATAAATGTTTTGTTATAAACGAAATAGAACATCTATAATTGTGTTATTTGATATTAGCTTTATCCAGCTTGTTAAATGAAGCCAACATCAAATCACACAATATAGACATCTTCCGCCGGAAATAATAGCCACAAACAAGAGGCCGGATGTAGTCCTTTGGTCAATGGCTACAAGACAGACAATTATTTTGGAGTTAACAGTGCCATGGGAAGAAAGGATGGAGGATGCATATGAAAGGAAAAATCTTAAGTACCAAGACCTACTGAAAGATTGTCAGCAGAACGGATGGAAGGTCTGGTTTTTTGCAGTGGAAGTGGGTTGTAGAGGATTCGTGGGACAGTCTATGTGGAGAGCACTGAGAGCCATTGGCATAACGGGAGCAGAGAGAAGGAGGCTGATAAGGAATCTGTGCAGGGAGGCAGAATCAGCGTCCATGTGGTTGTGGAGAAGAAGAGCAGATAAGTGGAAAGACAATAAACATTAGTGAGATAGACAGTAAAGGTAGAACAGCAGTGATGTGAAAAACAACAGTAAGACAGACACTGAATTAGTACAGCAGTGATGTAGAGCCAAGTGGTTCCAGGCTGGGACTTGATCACCCCAGTCGGCGCACCTCTGGAGGCTGTAGTGGACAGCGCCGAAACAGCTGATGAAGGAGGATCCACCTGAGGATGGAACCACGCATCTTTCCATCAAGATGTATACAAGTAATATTATCTGGGAAACCAGTGACAGCCAGGAAAGTCTGGATGACTACTGAGAAAAGTTCAGTGACAACCTGGAGAGACAGGAGACAACCAGGAGAGACTGGGATCAGGGGTGTGGAGGCTTGGCAGGCCAAAGCACAACTTCCGTGAGGAAGGACCCCTTTCATCACGCTATGGACAGATACATACTTAGATACCCCCGAGGTCGCGCGAGAGCGGGGGAGGATGAGCGACCTGTTGGGACGGAAAATCAGGATACAACCAGGCAACGAAAAACGACGACGAATACGAACAGTGGAAATGTATGCAGCTGTGGGAAAGTATGCAAGAATGAAAAGGGGCTTAAAATCCACATGGGGAGGATGGGATGTAAGCCAGATCAGCAGCTAACACAACACACAGGGCAACCTGATGAGACGGAGGAGGAAGTGGTTCAGGATGAAAACTACAGTGACTGCAGCCTCCATGTGTTAGGTAATGATAAGGCTTCATGCAGTGAAAGCCATGAAAGTGAGGACAACAACCAATCACAGAGCAGCAATCAACAGCAAGAAGAGATGGGAGACAACAGGGGTACTGACAGCAATATAAAGCAGAGGAAAGTAAAATGGCCAAACAGTAACAACAAAAGCGACTGGGAACAGTTTGACAAAGATGTGGATGCAATTCTGAACACAACCCTTGCAGGCAGTATTGACAGGAAAATAGAAGCTATGACATCAATTATATACAGCGTGGGTCTAGACAGGTTTGGTGCAGAACAAAGGAAAAAGTCACAAAAAGAAGGAAGGAAGAACAGGAGAGAGAGAGAAATAGCTAAGATGAGAAAAGACCTGCGGCAGCTTCATAAGCAGTATAGGAAGGCTACCGATGAGGAGAAACCGGCCCTATCACAGTTACGAGATAACATCAGGGAACATCTCAAGATAGCAAGAAGAGCAGAGAGAAGTAGGCGTAGAAGGAAACAGCGAGACAGAGCAAGAGCAAGATTCACAGCAGACCCATTTCAGTTTACATCAAGATTACTGGGAAATAAAGGGTCCGGATCATTGAAATCTTCAAAGGAAGACGTTGAGGAATATTTGAGGGAGATGCACAGTGATCCACATAGGGAGGAAGAGTTAGGGGAATGGGAGAAGTTGATACAACCGGAAGAACCAAATCAACCCTTTGATGAATCACCACCAAAACTAAAAGAAGTAGCAGATGTTATCAAGAAAGCCAGAGGAGCATCAGCGCCAGGACCAAATGGTGTTCCTTATAAAGTTTATAAGAATTGTCAACGGTTGACAAAGCGCCTCTGGAAACTGATAAGAGTGATTTGGAGGAGGGGCAGACTGGCAGATAGCTGGTACAGAGCAGAAGGTTGTTTTATTCCCAAAGAAGAGAAATCAGAGGCATTGAAACAATTTAGGACTATATCGCTCCTGAACGTAGAAGGGAAGATATACCTCGCAATTTTAGCGAGGAGAATGTCTAGGTACATGCTTGAGAATCAGTATATTGATATCACTGTGCAGAAGGGAGGAGTACCCGGAGTATCAGGATGTATTGAGCATACAAGTGTACTGACACAGATAATCCGGGAAACAAAGGAGTCTAAAGGGGAGTTGGCAGTCATCTGGCTAGATCTTGCCAATGCATATGGGACAGTTCCCCATAAACTAGTCGAGCTGACACTTGAAAGATACCATGTACCAGAGAAGACGAGGGTAGTTTTAAAAGACTATTTTGACCATCTTCAACTAAGATTCACAGCACAGGATTACACAACAGCATGGCAACGCTTAGAAGTTGGAATAGTCACAGGATGCACCATATCCGTAATCCTATTTTCAGCAGCAATGAACATGATAGTCAAGTCAGTGGAGAAGAAGAGCAGAGGGCCATGGATGAAGTCAGGAGTACGCCAACCACCTGGGAGAGCATTCATGGATGATATGACAATAACAACCAAAACAGTTATTGAAGCCAAGTGGACAATACATGAACTAGAATCAGCTATCACTTGGGCAAGAATGAAAGTAAAACCAAGCAAGTCACGTAGCTTAGTGATAAAGAATGGAAAAGTAAAAGAAGTAAGATTCATGATTGAAGGAGAGGCAATACCAACAGTCTCAGAGAAGCCAGTAAAGTGTTTAGGGAAATTCTTTAATGACACATTAACAGACAGACAAAATGTGAAAGATACATGCAGACAGCTGGATGAATGGATGAAGACTGTGGATAAAAGTGGACTGCCCGGTAAATATAAAGCCTGGATATACCAACATGGGATACTACCTCGCTTGCTGTGGCCGCTATTGGTGTATGAGGTACCAGTGAGCACAGTAGAAGGGATGGAAACAACAGCGAGCAGATACCTGAGGAGATGGCTGGGGGTACCACGAAGTTTCAGCAGCATTGGATTATACAGCTCTGGGACTAAGGCCATATAAAATTAATCTTTAGATTCTCATCCCCGCCCGCCCCTCTCAAAATGTCCCACCCCGATGTTTTTTATTTTGATTTTTGGGTATTTTCATGTATTTTTATTCAGTAAGAATTTGTTTCAAAGTTTAAGAGTTATCTCCCGTCTCTATTAAAAGTCGCGTGTCGCTATTTATAGCAAAAACGCCATGTGAAGAATGGAGAAAAATCGGCAATAAAAGCAGTTTAAATGTGTAAGGAAAAGATAATTTGTCAGTATAGAGAAGGCAGAGAAGAAAAATTAGCATAAACACATATAGATACCATCACTGGCAGGAGCAAGTATGTAGAGAGATTGTAACTAAGTAAAAATAGACAAGGAAAGTCAAGTTATATATAACGATCTCCAGCTGTGTGACTTAGCTTTGAAATAAAAAAAATCTACAACATCGTAGACAGACTTAAGAGAAGGCCTAGATTTTTCAGTAGAATAATTATTAGAACATTTATATAGATTTTGCAAAATAAGAAGTCACGCATACACAATTTATTGGTATCCCCACCTCATTTTGTTCAGGGTGTGCCGTATAAAGTGTACTTGATAATTTGTTAATTAACAATAAATATTTAACTTTAATAAAGAAAAAAAATTCTTTAAATATTTAAAGAATATGAAAAAAATTAAATCTATTCATATTTGCATTAAGGTAATGAAAAAAATGTGTACAGGGCGTCCATTGTTTTGTTGATACTTAATTAGGCCTATATATAAATTAACAATTATAAAAAATAAAAAATAAAATCCGCCCACCCGCCCCAATTTTTTTGCAAATTAGGATGAGAATCTAAAGATTAATTTTACCTGGCCTAAGCTACAGTTACCTATAAAGTCAATAACTGAGGAATTCAAGGTGACAAAGGTGCGTCAGCACCTAATGTTACAGAATAGCAAAGACGAGAAGGTTAGGACAGCAAAAGTAGATATCAGGACGGGGAGAAAATGGTCAGTAAAAGAAACTGTACAAGAAGCAGAATCCCGCTTGAGACACAGTGACATTGTTGGAAGACTGGCAATAGGAAGGCAGGGACTTGATGTCACACCAACAGCAAGATGGGGTACAGCTTCGGTAGAGGAGAAGCGTAGTTTGGTGCAGAGAGAGGTGCGTGCAATGGAGGAAGATTCGAGAATGGTCAAAGCAGTGGGAATGAAGAAACAAGGCAGCTGGGTGAACTGGGATAATGCACGTCAAGTGAAGTTGGGATGGAATGATATTTGGAAGATGGAACCATTCAGACTTCAGTTTAAGCTGAAATCAGTTTATGATGTTCTTCCCAGCCCAACTAACCTGGCAACATGGGGAATGACAGAAGATCCAAATTGTGTCCTCTGTGGTAGACCAGCAAACTTGGAGCACATATTATCAGCATGCTCAGAGGCTTTGAAAGATGGGAGATACACTTGGAGACATGATAGAGTCCTAGCCAGTATAGCTGACACCTTGGAGAAAGGTATTAAAAGGCCAAAGAAGAATGCAGAGAGCCTGAGATTCGTCAACTTTGTGAAAGAAGGTGAAAAGGGACATAAAGCTAGAGTTGAAGGAAGTGGTCTCTTGGGGACAGCAACAGATTGGCAGATGCGGGTAGACCTTAAGGAAAGATTAGTATTTCCGCCGGAAATAATAGCCACAAACAAGAGGCCGGATGTAGTCCTTTGGTCAATGGCTACAAGACAGACAATTATTTTGGAGTTAACAGTGCCATGGGAAGAAAGGATGGAGGATGCATATGAAAGGAAAAATCTTAAGTACCAAGACCTACTGAAAGATTGTCAGCAGAACGGATGGAAGGTCTGGTTTTTTGCAGTGGAAGTGGGTTGTAGAGGATTCGTGGGACAGTCTATTGGCATAACGGGAGCAGAGAGAAGGAGGCTGATAAGGAATCTGTGCAGGGAGGCAGAATCAGCGTCCATGTGGTTGTGGAGAAGAAGAGCAGATAAGTGGAAAGACAATAAACATTAGTGAGATAGACAGTAAAGGTAGAACAGCAGTGATGTGAAAAACAACAGTAAGACAGACACTGAATTAGTACAGCAGTGATGTAGAGCCAAGTGGTTCCAGGCTGGGACTTGATCACCCCAGTCGGCGCACCTCTGGAGGCTGTAGTGGACAGCGCCGAAACAGCTGATGAAGGAGGATCCACCTGAGGATGGAACCACGCATCTTTCCATCAAGATGTATACAAGTAATATTATCTGGGAAACCAGTGACAGCCAGGAAAGTCTGGATGACTACTGAGAAAAGTTCAGTGACAACCTGGAGAGACAGGAGACAACCAGGAGAGACTGGGATCAGGGGTGTGGAGGCTTGGCAGGCCAAAGCACAACTTCCGTGAGGAAGGACCCATTTCATCACGCTATGGACAGATACATACTTAGATACCCCCGAGGTCGCGCGAGAGCGGGGGAGGATGAGCGACCTGTTGGGACGGAAAATCAGGATACAACCAGGCAACGAAAAACGACGACGAATACGAACAGTGGAAATGTATGCAGCTGTGGGAAAGTATGCAAGAATGAAAAGGGGCTTAAAATCCACATGGGGAGGATGGGATGTAAGCCAGATCAGCAGCTAACACAACGCACAGGGCAACCTGGTGAGACGGAGGAGGAAGTGGTTCAGGATGAAAACCACAGCGACCGCAGCCTCCATGTGTTAGGTAATGACGAGGCTTCATACAGCGAAAGCCATGACAGTGAGGACAATAACCAATCACAGAGCATCAATCAACAGCAAGAGATGGGAGACAACAGGGGTGCTGACAGTAATATAAGAAAGAAGAAAGTAAAATGGCCCAACAGTAACAACAAAAGCGACTGGGAACAGTTTGACAAAGATGTGGATGCAATTCTGAACACAACCCTTGCAGGCAGTATTGACAGGAAAATAGAAGCTATGACATCAATTATATACAGCGTGGGTCTAGACAGGTTTGGTGCAGAACAAAGGAAAAAGTCACAAAAAGAAGGAAGGAAGAACAGGAGAGAGAGAGAAATAGCTAAGATGAGAAAAGACCTGCGGCAGCTTCGTAAGCAGTATAGGAAGGCTACCGATGAGGAGAAACCGGCCCTATCACAGTTACGAGATAACATCAGGGAACATCTCAAGATAGCAAGAAGAGCAGAGAGAAGTAGGCGTAGAAGGAAACAGCAAGACAGAGCAAGAGCAAGATTCACAGCAGACCCATTTCAGTTTACATCAAGATTACTGGGAAATAAAGGGTCCGGATCATTGAAATCTTCAAAGGAAGACGTTGAGGAATATTTGAGGGAGATGCACAGTGATCCACATAGGGAGGAAGAGTTAGGGGAATGGGAGAAGTTGATACAACCGGAAGAACCAAATCAACCCTTTGATGAATCACCACCAAAACTAAAAGAAGTAGCAGATGTTATCAAGAAAGCCAGAGGAGCATCAGCGCCAGGACCAAATGGTGTTCCTTATAAAGTTTATAAGAATTGTCAACGGTTGACAAAGCGCCTCTGGAAACTGATAAGAGTGATTTGGAGGAGGGGCAGACTGGCAGATAGCTGGTACAGAGCAGAAGGTTGTTTTATTCCCAAAGAAGAGAAATCAGAGGCATTGAAACAATTTAGGACTATATCGCTCCTGAACGTAGAAGGGAAGATATACCTCGCAATTTTAGCGAGGAGAATGTCTAGGTACATGCTTGAGAATCAGTATATTGATATCGCTGTTCAGAAGGGAGGAGTACCCGGAGTATCAGGATGTATTGAGCATACAAGTGTACTGACACAGATTATCTGGGAAACAAAGGAGTCTAAAGGGGAGTTGGCAGTCATCTGGCTAGATCTTGCCAATGCATATGGGACAGTTCCCCATAAACTAGTCGAGCTGACACTTGAAAGATACCATGTACCAGAGAAGACGAGGGTAGTTTTAAAAGACTATTTTGACCATCTTCAACTAAGATTCACAGCACAGGATTACACAACAGCATGGCAACGCTTAGAAGTTGGAATAGTCACAGGATGCACCATATCCGTAATCCTATTTTCAGCAGCAATGAACATGATAGTCAAGTCAGTGGAGAAGAAGAGCAGAGGGCCATGGATGAAGTCAGGAGTACGCCAACCACCTGGGAGAGCATTCATGGATGATATGACAATAACAACCAAAACAGTTATTGAAGCCAAGTGGACAATACATGAACTAGAATCAGCTATCACTTGGGCAAGAATGAAAGTAAAACCAAGCAAGTCACGTAGCTTAGTGATAAAGAATGGAAACGTAAAAGAAGAAAGATTCAAGATTGAAGGAAATGCAATACCAACAGTCTCAGAGAACCAGTAAAATGTTTAGGGAAATTCTTTAACGACACATTAACAGACAGACAAAATGTGAAAGATACATGCAGACAGCTGGATGAATGGATGAAGACTGTGGATAAAAGTGGACTGCCCGGTAAATATAAAGCCTGGATATACCAACATGGGATACTACCTCGCTTGCTGTGGCCGCTATTGGTGTATGAGGTACCAATGAGCACAGTAGAAGGGATGGAAACAACAGCGAGCAGATACCTGAGGAGATGGCTGGGGGTACCACGAAGTTTCAGCAGCATTGGATTATACAGCTCTGGGACTAAGCTACAGTTACCTATAAAGTCAATAACTGAGGAATTCAAGGTGACAAAGGTGCGTCAGCACCTAATGTTACAGAATAGCAAAGACGAGAAGGTTAGGACAGCAAAAGTAGATATCAGGACGGGGAGAAAATGGTCAGTAAAAGAAACTGTACAAGAAGCAGAATCCCGCTTGAGACACAGTGACATTGTTGGAAGACTGGCAATAGGAAGGCAGGGACTTGATGTCACACCAACAGCAAGATGGGGTACAGCTTCGGTAGAGGAGAAGCGTAGTTTGGTGCAGAGAGAGGTGCGTGCAATGGAGGAAGATTCGAGAATGGTCAAAGCAGTGGGAATGAAGAAACAAGGCAGCTGGGTGAACTGGGATAATGCACGTCAAGTGAAGTTGGGATGGAATGATATTTGGAAGATGGAACCATTCAGACTTCAGTTTAAGCTGAAATCAGTTTATGATGTTCTTCCCAGCCCAACTAACCTGGCAACATGGGGAATGACAGAAGATCCAAATTGTGTCCTCTGTGGTAGACCAGCAAACTTGGAGCACATATTATCAGCATGCTCAGAGGCTTTGAAAGATGGGAGATACACTTGGAGACATGATAGAGTCCTAGCCAGTATAGCTGACACCTTGGAGAAAGGTATTAAAAGGCCAAAGAAGAACGCAGAGAGCCTGAGATTCGTCAACTTTGTGAAAGAAGGTGAAAAGGGACATAAAGCTAGAGTTGAAGGAAGTGGTCTCTTGGGGACAGCAACAGATTGGCAGATGCGGGTAGACCTTAAGGAAAGATTAGTATTTCCGCCGGAAATAATAGCCACAAACAAGAGGCCGGATGTAGTACTTTGGTCAATGGCTACAAGACAGACAATTATTTTGGAGTTAACAGTGCCATGGGAAGAAAGGATGGAGGATGCATATGAAAGGAAAAATCTTAAGTACCAAGACCTACTGAAAGATTGTCAGCAGAACGGATGGAAGGTCTGGTTTTTTGCAGTGGAAGTGGGTTGTAGAGGATTCGTGGGACAGTCTATGTGGAGAGCACTGAGAGCCATTGGCATAACGGGAGCAGAGAGAAGGAGGCTGATAAGGAATCTGTGCAGGGAGGCAGAATCAGCGTCCATGTGGTTGTGGAGAAGAAGAGCAGATAAGTGGAAAGACAATAAACATTAGTGAGATAGACAGTAAAGGTAGAACAGCAGTGATGTGAAAAACAACAGTAAGACAGACACTGAATTAGTACAGCAGTGATGTAGAGCCAAGTGGTTCCAGGCTGGGACTTGATCACCCCAGTCGGCGCACCTCTGGAGGCTGTAGTGGACAGCGCCGAAACAGCTGATGAAGGAGGATCCACCTGAGGATGGAACCACGCATCTTTCCATCAAGATGTATACAAGTAATCTATTTACCCTTTATTTCTATCTGTACATAAATTTAAATACCTGCAAAATTATTTTCTTTATCCCCCTCCCCTAAAAAAGAATGACAAATTTGTGAGAGATTAGTATTTTGTCAATAAAATAATAAAACATGTGCACTATCAATATTTTGTTACACAGACCCAAATAATTGTACAGACTATGTCGTGGTTCTATTTTTAGACGGTTCCAAGCATGCTAAAATGTTTATGAAAAGCTACTTATATAAAATTCCCATCGATAATTAACCGCAAATAAACATTAATTTATAATTTAAAAGTATATATATATAACATATATTACTTCTGTTGTTTTTATATTTATTTTTTAGCAGATCGGCTTTTTTGCGTCATTCATTCATCTGTTCATTCATTCAATGTAAATATTTTTGTGTTGATAACTTGATGACTGTATTGCTCAACATTCAGGTACTATATCTCATATCATTATTTTTCAATAACTTGTGTCATTTATACAAAAGGGTATTACAAGATTAATTTGACCACCTTACCTATGAATCATTCACTGGCTTCCTAGCGGTCTACCCTTTGGCAATGGCAGCCCCCGTCACACCGGTAGGCCTCACGTTACACCTTCCGGAATTTACCGAGAAGAACCGAATGCGTTTGAATCACAGATGGTTGGGCCAATGGTGTAATGGTTTGACAGATAAGTCGCCCCATTCACTCTGGTACAATTTACCCCAACTCGGAAGAACTTATAAACTAGAAACCCAGAAATTACCAACAGACCATAGGATGATTTTTTTTACATCGGGCTCGAAAAGCAGGGGGCGTGGTAAAGATTGAAATGACGATAATTTGATATAGGTGTTTTGGACTCTAAAAATGTCTTTAAACTTAGCCGCAACGCCAGCGTAAGTATTTTGTGTAAGAGAAGGGGATAAAAAAATATATTTTCAACAGGTTTCTTACAGTTTTCAATTAATCATGATCAGTGTAATGAACATTTCACTAACTAAAAAAAAGCAGGGGTTAGAGTCAGAGGAATCTCGGATTATCAAATATGGTGATGAGTGATAATTATATATACGAATAGTATTCAAACTCAAAGTCCAATTAAGCAATACAGATTAGTAGCAGGACATTACATGGGCTTCCAAAATATATATCCGAGGGGCCATGCAGGTATCAGGTGCCATGATAGATAGGCCCCTATCCCATACGGAAAAAAGGGCAAACAAACTACTATAACAAATTACTAACAAACCACTATGGTTTGAAAGTAGTTTAATAGTATAGCAAATCACATGCAAATGAGCTAACAAACTATACTCTAACAAACTACTATCAAACCACTTTAACAAACTACTATCAAACCACCCTAACAAACTACTATCAAACCACTCTAACAAACTACTATCAAACCATTCTAACAAACTACTATCAAATCACTCTAACAAACTACTATCAAACCACTCTAACAAACTACTAACAAATCACTGGTAACAAATCCATCAGGCTAGTGTCAGCAAAACACATTCACTAAATTTGAATTTTCCTTTACAAATCCACAAGTCTTTGAAAACACCTAAAACAGTCACATTTTGAAATAATCAACAAGTCTTGTTTCAGAGTATTTTAAATTCCAGGATTGACAAGTTTAGCCAATGCAAGTGCAACATTCCAACATGTTCCCTTTTGTTTAGGAGATGCAATTCCAAGTAAACATCCATGTACTTAATTATCACATACTCTCTTTCTTGTTGTGCACATCTTCATAGTATTTTTCACCAAAAAAATGTTCAAGCTGACATTTAAATATTCCCTGCTTCATCTGGCATGGAAAATGCTGCGCGCAATATTTCCTTTTTTCTGGCCTTATTGCAACTTTGTAAGACGTACATCTTTTTTGTTTAATTTTCAAGTATACTTCACATAATCCAATGCATAACTGATCTAAACTAGTAAAGGAATTATAGGTCAATCTGAAAATAAACAAAAACCCGAAGCTAATAAAAAAAACATATACACTGTCCATGCACATTCACAGAAGGATTCTGTAGTCCAGCTTTATTTAAGGTAAAAAGGAACTTCATTGCATGCATTAAATACCTCTTCTGTATCCAGATCCATCTTTTAATAATGTTAATTGCTGCTTTTTCCAGTCAGGAATCTTATAGAACGATACTAACAATTCGAATGTCCCTTCACCAGTTCCTTTGTTTCTGACCTGCTCGGTGGTTTGAAAATTGGCGCAAATAGCCAACACCGGATATAAAGATTAAGCTGTTCTAGGAAACTTCTACAATTCTAGAGAATTCAACCCTAAACACGTCTGTAAAGTAATTTCCCATGTGGTTAGATGCAAATGCTATACTAAGAAAACACTGTTGCAAGATACCAAGTCTAACAAACTATAAAGAAATCACAATCAGCAGAAATGAAAGACTAACAAACCACTTTACTTATTTTTAGAAACAGTGGTTTGCTTGTGTTTCATTAAATGCTATACTATCAAACTACTTTAACAAATCATAAAAATATAGTTTGTTGGTAGTTTGTTGATGGTTTAATAGTAGTTTGTTAAAAATCTTTTCCGTTTGGGATGTTATAGAACATTCAGGCATTGAAGCATTAAAATTATTTATTATACCTCTACTGATTTTTCCCTATACAAAATTAAGTGATTAGATCTGAAAAATTCCCTAGAAATCACTGTGAATCAGCTAATCCTAGTGCGTTAGTTTTTTTTTTGAGCTAATCTCTCCATGGAAAGCTAATTCACTGTTATCTGTAATCCTCTAGTTTTTCAATAAATATAAATAGTGATTTTATTCAGTTTATATGAGAGTAATGATTAGTTAATCTGTAAATGAATATTTCTTTTTAAAAAGGTGATTTTTACAATTTAAATTTGTATCAGTATAATAAAACAGTTAAATTATTATCATGATTATCATAAATAAAAGTATATCATTGAGGGAGTTAGCAAGACTCCAGTTCTCCTCAACCAAGACTATTTCCCTCGGCACGCTGGTAATGGTGACTTCTATTGCCTGAAATCTTTCACTTTTCATACCCTTTCACACATATTTGCGTTTACCAGGTGTGGGGGGGGGGGGGGGTTCAGCGTTTTCCAAGGGGTCCAGGTTAACTTTTTTCTTGCTTTTGTATATACATTTTTTAACCTGGTTAATTCCAGGGGGTCCTGACCCCCCCCCCCCTCTAGATCCGCGCATGCAATAACTTGAACTCATGAACTCAGAGTATTTCCTATGAACTAGCTGCAGATCTGTAGCGTTATGGTTTTATATAGTAGTCTTGACCATAAAGTGTTACAGTCAAGACTACTTTATAAAACCATAACGCTACAGATCTGCAGCTACCTATGAACATGATGAACAAGCCAGAGAGTTCCAAATGATTAACATGGCATGCAAATTTGAAGTGAGAAAAAAACTCTGAGAAAATTGGTTGAATTTTTTGTCTTTCTATGGATTAATTTTGGGATAAAAGGCATACACAACCTCAAATAGTTTTTTTCATTTACCGGTATTTGGTAATTATTAAAGCAATATGAGCTGCAACTTGGCAATCGGCAATCCTCGGCTGACTCCGCTATGCTAAATTCAAACCTCGGATGTGATTAGTGGAGGAATACGCAACAGATCCTTACATTTCTCCACCGGAAACTGCCTTATCACTCATTTCATATTTCGCTCTGCATAAGGTTATTGGAAAATGTTTCTTATTTTCTGCAATTCATTCTCGTAAACAGGTTTTGATTACATCCTCATGTTAAAAGGCTTTAAAAGCAAGAAAAAAATGAGTGTGCCACAAAATAACTCCGATTTCAAATGTATGACATTTGAAATAAATTCCAAGAAGATCACATGACAGAATCAGCAAGATGGTAGATCACCGTTGACGTCCGAGGTTATGTGCGAGGTACGAGTCATCCGAGGAACTCCGAGTGGCAACTTGGATGTCAAAAATTTTTATTACAAAATTGTAATTATACCTAGGACAGAGAAAAAGAATATTTATAAACATTTGTTGCTCATAGTTGCAATGGAAGAACTACTGATATAATTATAAAGGTTTGATTGAAGCAAAATTACATTACTGTCATCCTGTACAATACCAGGTATTGATTTCTTTAATAATACTATATACAAAAGTTTTTCTTCTGAAACAATATTTTTTTTAGCCTTATATATTGAACATAATTAAAGGTTTAAATTACCAGGTACATATATATTTATCATAACAACATGTTGTAATAGCTGAATAAAATTATCAAAAATAAAGCTTAATTATCATGATTATATTGTTTTAAAATTTTTTTAGCACAATCCCTGTTGTATTCTACAAAATCATTTCAGAGTGGATCTGATATGCTATAGTGCAACTATATTCTAAGATGTGGTAAGGGCTTGGCCGGCTAAACATTTTTCTGATTACTGTAAAACAAACTTTTATTTGCGTGCGAGAAATTTTCGTGATGTTTGCAAGAGCCTTGTCATCGCGAACTAGTTCTTAGAGTCTATCTGTGTATTAACTACAGAACCTAGTCTCGTTTTTCTTAGACTCTCGCTCTCGAGACTTTGCTCGGGCAAAGTCTCGAGAGCGAGAGTCTGGGAAAAACAAGACTACTACAGAACCTAAATAGGCTTGATTGCGAAAATTAATTGTCGCGAACAAGTTTACCCCCGGTAAATCACGAAATAAAGTCATCACGAATAAAAGTTGGTTTACAGTATAGTGCCATGAAGGAGTGAGCATCCCCTACTAACATACCATGTACTCCTTCTCATAACAGGGGGAATAAAAAGGAAAAATTGTTGACATGTAAATAATTGCCTAACAATTGCCGGTTGTATGAAAATGACAGTCAGCATTTGACAAAATGATACAGATAGGTTGTATTCGCTGACAAGATCACTGTATTGGCCATAAAACTTGCAAAATGATGACTTCAAGTGAGACTTGATATTCTTGTGTCAT
This sequence comes from Saccostrea cuccullata, assembly GCF_032062105.1. NCBI lineage: Eukaryota > Metazoa > Mollusca > Bivalvia > Ostreida > Ostreidae > Saccostrea > Saccostrea cuccullata. Next base: position 286,362 of record NW_026929623.1, on the reverse strand, counting down.
CAACTTGTTTAAATATTATAGCTTGCTTCATTTTAGAAATTGTTCATACCAGAGCATGCTCTTCCTATCCAATCATAATTAAGGGAAGTTGACAATAGAGAAGAAAAGTTATCATTTTTTCATTTAGCTTTGTTGTACATTTACCATTAACATCTTTTTCAAGTAAAATATCCAAATATATGTCAGACTCTATGATATCTTTTATTTCAAGCTCATTGGAATATATCATGTAGACTTAGGAATTGAAGTAACTGAGTTTAAGAATTACGACAGATTATGAAAGACCTGGTCTCCAAAGACTATATAGATATTGCCAATCAGAAACTCAAGCATATCAACGTCAAAGTAACTGTGTGTTTACAAGTAACTGTGTGTTTACAATCAGAATGTTTACTAACAAAAAATCTTGCAAATGACCTATGACAAGTTAAATAAATTTATAAGTTCTATTTTTAGCTCTACTGGTCAGAGACCAGAAGAGCTTATGCGATAGTAATGCGTCCATTGTCCGTCCGTCTGTCTGTCTGTCTGTCTGTCTGTCTAGCTGTCTGTCCGTCTGTCTGTCTGTAAACAATTTTTCAAATTGCTACTTCTCCTACAGTTTTAGTCTGATTTCAGTATAACTTGGCACACAAGTAGACTACACTAAGATACATAATTCTGTGTATCGGTTTTTGATTTTGATGAACGGTGTTGCCGTGGTTACTAAAAATAGAAATTTCTGTGAAATTCTTTCAAAATGCTACTCCTCCTACAGTTTTGGTCTGATTTCAATATAACTTGGCACACAAGTAGACTACACAAAGATACATTATTCTGTGTATCCGTTTTTGATTTTGATGAACGGTGTTGCCGTGGTTACTAAAAATAAAAATTTCTGTGAAATTCTTTCAAAATGCTACTCCTCCTACAGTTTTGGTCTGATTTCAATATAACTTGGCACACAAGTAGACTACACTAAGATACATAATTCTGTGTATCGGTTTTTGATTTCATTGAATGGTGTTGCCGTGGTTACTAAAAATAGAAATTTCTGTGAAATTCTTTCAAAATGCTACTCCTCGTACAGTTTTGGTCTGATTTCAATATAACTTGGCACACAGGTAGACTACACTAAGATACATTATTCTGTGTATCGGTTTTTGATTTCAATGAACGGTGTTGCCGTGGTTACTAAAAATAGAAATTTCTGTGAAATTCTTTCAAAATGCTACTCCTCCTACAGTTTTGGTCTGATTTCAATATAACTTGGCACACAAGTAGACTACACAAAGATACATTATTCTGTTTATCAGTTTTTGATTTTGATGAACAGTGTTGCCATGGTTACTAAAAATAGAAATTTCTGTGAACAGAAATTCTTTCAAAATGCTACTCCTCCTACAGTTTTGGTCTGATTTCAATATAACTTGGCACACAAGTAGACTACACTAAGATACATAATTCTATTTATCCATTTTTGATTTCGATGAACGGTGTTGCCGTGGTTACTAAAAATAGAAATTTCTGTGAAATTCTTTCAAAATGCTACTCCTCCTACAGTTTTGGTCTGATTTCAATATAACTTGGCACACAAGTAGACTACACTAAGATACATTATTCTGTATATCCGTTTTTGATTTCGATGAACGGTGTTGCCGTGGTTACTAAAAATAGAAATTTCTGTGAAATTCTTTCAAAATGCTACTCCTCCTACAGTTTTGGTTTGATTTCAATATAACTTGGCACACAAGTAGACATCACTAAGATACATAATTCTGTGTATTGGTTTTTGATTTCGATGAACGGTGTTGCCGTGGTTACTAAAAATAGAAATTTCTGTGAAATTCTTTCAAAATGCTACTCCAAATACAGTTTTAGTCTGATTATAAAATAATGTGGCATGCAAGCAGACTACACTAAGAACATAAAGAGACTTAATCAAGGATCATTATTCTATTTATTGCTGTTGAAAAGTTTCAATTCCCAACTGCTTTTAAGTACTTTTCTCTTCCTTTGCTATAATTACAAACCAGTAGAGCTTCAGTCTCGACAGAGACTTCTGGTTATTGAAAAAGATCCCTAGAAAGCTTCACTTTGGGAAATATGTCTGTCCTTGGGGAACTGGAATCTCACCAACTCCCTCAATGGATTACATGTACTCTAATTGTATACATCGAAAGATAATTCTTGGTACTTGTACATAATTGCATAATATTCAGTAAATGTTATGTCTGCTAGAGGATTTTTTCAATTGATGAGAAAATATTTTATAGGATAAAACGAGCTGTTGTACATATAAATGAACTGGATATATCAAAGTTTCCCTTACTGTTGACAAGGATTCTTTCTAAGCTTCATTTGAAGGTAAGTATCACATGCAAATTAAGGCTAATTCATATACAAATATTAAAGTTGATACAGATATGTACATGTAGATGATGGAATATAATTTCAATGATTGATTGATTTGTTGTTTAACATCCCTTTTGAGAATTTTTAACTCGTATGGAGATGCCACTACTTGTCTGTGAATGGCTAATTCTGACCTATACTATGCACTTATGGGTGCCTATTGAGTTGTGAGGGATCTTTTTTGTGCAAGCACTATACTGCAACATGGGACTGTGAAAAGATGACTATCAAACCATCCAAATACAGTAAAACACACTTACCAGTATATTTTGTAATTCCATATTTTTTCTGGTAGGCCAATTCATTTAATTATTAAAAAAAATGTTTTATCTGGCATCAAACTGCATTGCATTCGATTTATTATTCTAGGATGAAAGAACTTTCTCAGAAGAGGAGGAGGAGAAACTCCAGTCCTCACTGTCCCTATCTGATACTGACCTAGAATTAGTCATTCATACACTGGAGTTCATACTACATCAGGTAATGTAAAACAATTCATCAGCTCACCTTAACCAAGTGAGCTTTTTTGACCAGGGGATCCAAGTTTTTCTCAAATTCAGCAAAGCATGAGCAATATTAATATAGAAGCATCCTCAGCTAGTGCTAAAATTTCATTGTAGTGTGTATTTATATTAATACAGAGCAATGACTGAAATTTGTGAAAATTTTGTCCTGCTTCTTTAAATACCAATTAATAGGTCATTAAAATAAGTTAAGTGTTCTACAATCATATAAATTTATAAAGAAGTACTGAATGGCAACAAACCTTTAGGATAAATTCTATTTAGTCTTCATTATAATAATGCAAGTTTTGTCAATTTTTGTCTCTTCTAGGCAGCTTATCACACAGCTAAACCAGGGATTTTAGGCCAGCAGCTTCAACAGTTAGAGCTAGAGGAGGAAAAAGTATGCAACATTTTCCATCTTTCATGTAATACATGTAATACAAGTAGAAAACTTGATGATTTAATTCTCTGCATTCTGTTGGTGGTTACACACAGACAGAATGACAGACAGCGAGACATGCTGGTATAAGTTGTTAAAATTATTTTCTAATTTTTCGGATTTGAGTGAATTGAAGATGACTGATGGCAGAACAAACCTATTTTTTTATAGGTAAGAGTTATTGTTGATGCATGGAAGAGCACAGCAGCAGATGTAGTAACAAAGCTTCGACAGAGAAGCATCACACCTAAACGTCTGGAGGACATCAACTGGAGGCTGAACCTTCAGATGGCCCAGTCCAGCAAGGCCAAGATGAAGCTCCCCAATGCCATGTTTGAACTGGGAGTCAGGGATGAAAACTCCGAGGTTAGTTAATTAATTACATGTTCAGGGTTAGAAGTTTGATTGATCATTTGTTCATTACAAAGTTGATCAATTCTCTATGAAAAATATAATGAAACTCTACTGGAATAGAGCCTGAAGAAAAATGTAGCTATACTGCACATGTAAAACCATTCACATACAGATAAACTGAACTTCAAAGCATATTCAATTATTTATTTTATATATGTAATATATTTTGTATATTCAACCCAAAATGTTGAATAAAAAAAGAAAAACATATCAGAATTATTTTGGTTATATTTCTTCAAATGTATCAATATGCTTATCGTCCTCACTCAAATCTATATTAATGATATCTCGTCCTAGCCTTAATATTGGTACATGTAGTTAAATTCTTTGTTGTGGAAACTATTTTTCATTACTCATTATAAACAACCAGTATAGACTTTAGTTACTAATAATACTAAGCTTATTTAATATTATAAGATTCCTATATTTTATTTCTTTAGAACAAAGAGAAAATTCACTTTGAGATGACACATGATGAATTATACTCATTCTACAACCAGGTATGATGTAAAATATATTTTATGTATTCAGCTGAATACAACTCTATATAGACATACTGTATAATCCCTATTAACAATCCCAGTAAGCGCCCCCTTAGGTCTTTTTCAATTGTCAGGAAATAAGGGCCCCCTGTAGGGGTGCGCAATGTGTACATTTCTCCGGGATGAAATGAACCACTTGGTAGCGTCAAATGCGTTCTGGTAAAATTATAGATGGTGGCTAAGCCTTTTCTTTTCAAAACATTTCTCACATTCTACAACTGGTTTCCCAAGCGGTTCGAAGCTGAATTTTCTTGCCCTCTGCAGCCCCATAAATTGCATTTCACAGCCTATAAAGTATTTCATCCTCAGTTGTTGGAGTTTCCTCCACTTCCTACTTTATAAAAACTGCCCAGGAAGGTTAATAGGGTTTATACAGTACACCATTTTCGATATTACTATATCTATATAATTATCTAATTCTATGATATCAGCACCAGAATAAATTTCGAAATTGTTACACCTGACCGCTTTAGCATCACAGTTATTGGTGTGGAATGGCAAACTGTATTTGTGCTGATTAGTTTGTTTGTATACCCCACTGACCTGTGCAACTGCTTTAAGTTTCTTTGGTATCTTATTTTCCTGCATTAGAATAGAAAAGTACACAGTAATTTTTGTCACTACCGAGTGCTGTGTAGCATACGTCCTTCTACAATGGGGACGACTAATTACACTGAACAGTGACTTAACTTGGCTCTACATATAGAGGTCCTCAGATATAGTGAGAGTCCGATTGAATATGGCAGACACATTTCTTTTGCGAATCAAGCTCAGCTTTAATAAAGGTTTTCAGATGATGAGGAAAATTATTGGCTTTTTTTTTTAAGTTTCATTTTCAAGAGGCTAATATAAGTCCCCTTTTTGCAACCTGAATCAGTAATTTTGTATCAAATCATGGTAACTGATTGTCCAGGAAATTGCTATTAACCCATTTATGTCTGTTTAAAATAAGAGAAACAACCATACAAGATTTAAGTAAGTACCAGGTGTTTCAATTATTGGATTTCAAGTTTGCCAAGTAAATTTCATCTTTTTTTGGGGGGGTGGGGGGTGGGGGTTATAGTTTTGCTTTCATCTGGTATGAGTTAGCACAGCTTTTAATAAAATTCATTATTTTTCATAATTTCAATATCTACCGTAATCACGACAGAATTGTTCTAGGGTTAGGTTTGTGTAGAATGTTAATACCAGTGATATTGTTAATGTTAATAGTACAAGAGATATTGAAGCCTTATTGTAAATGTATTATTTTTGGCATTTATGATATTTGGTGGAAATTCATTTTTCAGTCAGTTAGCACATATTCAATTTTTTTTAGCTTGAAACAATACAAAAACAACTGGATGGTCTAGGCTGAAAAACTTGGCAAGAAGAACCAAATGGTATTGGTCAAAAAGTTCAGGAGTTTTTCCAAGAGCAAAAGTTAAAACACTTTGAAAAGTCAGTGTGACCAGGTCATCATTGTCATGTCTTGTGATTTGTCTTGCCATGAACAATATCAAATATTTTATGTACATATAAATTGTAATTCATGTATTTATTAGATAAGATGAAATATGCTTTAATTAACATTCCTAATTCTTTCATTAAACTTTTATTTCATTCTTCCTGCTTTTAAAATTATTAATGATTTGAGAGAACAGGGCAATCTTCTTCCTAGGATGGGAGATAAACCGTGCTCAGCTTCAACAGAAGGGCCATTCCTTTTCATGGTTATTGGGATAGTTTTGCAAAATTAAACCAAGATCGATGTTTATCTCTCCTGGGTCCATTATACTGACCCAATGTGGTTTTAAGTTATCATTATATGAAAATATATCTTTGAACATCCCTTCATTTCTCATAAAGACAAAACAAGAGGGCCAAGTGTTTATTAATTTCATTCAAACAGATTAGCCTCCCTCTAGAGCCTGACCCCTGGACCCAGAGGATATTAATTTTACAATTTTGATACTCTGTGATTACTCATTGTAATCATGAACTGTTTGACTGCAAAATAAAGAAGATTTTCAAAGACATATTTTTATCTTGTCCCTATCCTTAGTCCTGAATGATGGGCCTAGGAGACATTTTATAATTAGATAGTACTCATACATATTAATGCAAACAATTTGTCTGGAATATCTTTGAGAAAAGACTTTCAAATGTGATATGTACATGTATTAACAGGACCAACTTGGTCCTACCCAGAGCAACCAGGGAATAAATATTTATTGTTCACAAAGAAAAATTTTGCCGTTTCCATTTTCTCTGTGTTTTTCAAATGCCATCTCAAAATATCACTACCTATATGTTCTTATAAACATTTTACTTTACTATTTTTGCAAAATAATTTTGTGAATAATTTTGTAATAAAAGATTTTGACAAAGCATTTCTTACAACCATCACTTATAGCCTGAAATGAGACTGTTGAAAATTTCACCTCTTATACTACCATTTTGGGTGGTAAGTTAATGTACTGTAGCTCAAAGTGATTTGTGCCGGATGTCAACTATACAAATTGTTTATAAGGAATTTTTGGAACTCTGCATTTTGTACAGTAATATTTGAGAGAAATTAATCTAAAATTAAGGAGGAATGTCACACCAACTTTTTATTCTATAGATCTCTGAGTTAACCTTTTTAAACAACGGTTTCAGCATTGAAAGACCATCATTAGCTTTCAATTATTTTATATGAATTTTTTTGTATTTTTTCAAAGAAAATTCAAAAAATTATTTGCATCCAAATAAGATGCTTTTTTGTAAAATGTTTGCTGTAAATGAATGCATCACATGAATACCTAATAAAATATATAAAGAAAAGCCTTATAGATATTAAATTCTTTTAAATAAAAAAAATATTTATGAAAATAAAACACATAATTTGTGAATATTTTTTAGCTCACCTCAACGAAGTTTTTGATGCATGTTTCATTTCCAATTAATTATGAGCCCTATAATGAGCAAACTTGCATGGATGATGCATCTTAGGATGCACACTAATGGACTTGCTTCAGATGCTGAATTCGACATACATTTTCAGATAATAGACCAGGTAAAAGTTATGGGTGCAGGTCTATTACCAAAAAACTATAAGGCTTATATGACATTGTATAAACCAAACTTGCACAAATGTTGCATCAAGAGATGAAAACTCTCAAATTTGCTTCAGATGCTGGATTTTAATTACATTTTCATGAAGAAGAACTAGTTTAAATTTTTTATGTAGGTCTTTTTCAAAATCAGATTAAAATTGCTTAAATATTTTCATTTTCGGAATGTACACTTCTTGTTGGTTAACTGTGTGACTTTGCCTTACTTAAAGACAATATTCGTTGAGGTGAGCTCTGAAATCTCTGATTACCTATGTTTTAAACTTGTGGTTAAAATCTTCTTTAAACCAGTCATAACTTCGGAGAACATGTTCATAAATCATATTTATAAAAGAAATTGAAACAAAATAGCCGAATTTTAGAGAAATTAATTTTTTTAAATTTTGGCCAATCCCGATCAAAATTAAACCGATCCCAACCATAATTGTAAATTATTGGAAATAAATAACATTTTCCCAAGAACACTAGTCTGATTGGGTGTTATAAGGGATAAAACATTATTGAACCTGACAATAAAATAGATTTCTTCATTGTAAATACATGAAGAGGCAATAAATTAGCATTTTGTTCATTTTGTATTAATTTTGATCGGGTTAGGTCAAAATATTAAAAAAAATTAATTTCTCTAAAATTTCTCAATTTCGTTTCAATTTCTTTTTAAAATATGATTGACAAACATGTTGTCCTTAGTTGTGACTAGTTTTATTGTGTTTTTAACCATAGGTTTAAAAAATATTCATAAATAAGATGTTTTATTTTCCTAAATATTTTTTTCTAAAAAAAATTCAAGTCTTACCAGCCTTTCTTTACATATTTTATAAGATATTTATATGATGCATTCATTTACAGCAAACTTTTAACTCAAAAACAACCTATTTGGATATAAATGATTTTTTTCATATTCTTTGAAAAAATACAAAAGAATTAAGAGCAAATAACGGCCTTTCAATGCTGAAACCATTGTTTAAAAAGGATGACTCAAAGATCCATAAAATAAAAATTTGGTGTGGCATTCCACCTTAAGCACAACTATTTTTGCACAATAATTATAATTTTTCTGATGAGTTGCATAGCAGATATCTAGTCTTCAATCAATTTTTAATTGGATCGACAAGCTACTGATCTGCAGCTTTTATGCCAACAGTTTATCAACTCAGACATGCAGTAAGGGGGGAAATGGGAATACATGCTTTTAAATAAAATTTGTATATAAATACTGACTGTGTAAAATAATACCAGTTCAATATTAAAGAGAATCTTGATCCTCACTTTATATGCACATTCTTGGTGATGTACCTTTCGTAACATGCACTCACAGGTTGTGTTCATATGACTATGAATGCAGCATCATCTGCTATGACTAGAGTTCATTTAAATACATAAAGTTACAATATTGATGTATTATTTATGTATCATTTTACAAGTACACATATAAGAGAATCAATTGTTCTGAACTCTTATCACAGTCATTGAAAAGAATCGTATCTGTAGCTATTAATGTCCATGAATTCAGAGAGATGACAGAATATTACACAATCATTTCTAAACGTATCTGTAGCTATTAACGTCAATGAAATCAGAGAGATGATGGAATACTACACAATCATTTCTAGTTCTCTGGCGTACTCTATGGTCTGCTCTGCTAACAGCTTGGCTGGAATCACTTCATCAGTATCTTTCTTCTCATGCTGAAAATGGAAGAATCCGTCTGGAGGCAGGGTCCATCCTCTCTGAAATTATATAAACATTTGAATTCACCTTTCATACAGTTAATTTTATACATGTACCAGTTTCAAAAAATTTCCTTTGTCATTTGTTAGGAAATAGAAAGAAGACTTTTATTCTTAATCTAAATATAAATCATAATCCATGTCTTCCTTCATTCATTTGACATTACAATGTTATGGTATTCGGATTTAGTTGGTAAATATCATTTACCTTTCTGTAACAATACAGAGAAGGAAAGGTCATTTTAAAGGGTTACCTGAACGGCATAGTCTTTCATAGGTTTAGCATTTTCAAAAAACAACATTCTAGCTGCTTCATTAAGTGCTATCTTCTCATAAGCCTTCTCTATACAACTGGCAATCTCATTCCTGGAAAAAACAAGTACCCAATGTTTAAAGTGCTTTCTGTGCTTGTGGTAAGTGGAATTTATATTCAATGACTTTATGATAAGTTTTTGGTAATCAAATGATGTATTTTATTTATCTCACTTAACAAACCAAAGTGCAGAAAGGTCAGAATCAAATGAAGGTGATCAACTCCAAATCTGCATCCACTTTTAATTTTATGTTAATGCAGATATTATACAATACTGTGGTACTTTTTTTCCACATGGTATTAATTCTACAGTACTTAACTTTCATTGAAGCCAATAATGGGTTTTACATTTTTCAAAGAATACATTTATTTATAAAATTAATGCTCTTGATGTTCAACTTAGCAGCAGGAGTTGAGTGATATATGGGGCTTTAAGGACACATGTTCACAGTTAAACTATAGACAAAATTTCTTGTCCCCATAGGCCTACCTTATTGTATCTAATAGTATATCAATGAAAAAGTTATAGTTTTCTGCTGGAACATTTCCTTTTGCAAGAAAAACCTGTAAATAAATAATCATGCATTTAGTGTATAGATAATTAATAGATCTAATCATTATTATATCTCCTACAATTTTTTTTTTTGAATTTTCAATATAATATTCTCAATATTTTATTGCTTTGCAATTAAAAAAATATATACCTTGTTATAACTGCCTTCCATCAAATACTGCTCCATGGAAACAGGATGTTTAATGTAAATATTATTTTGTAATTCTTTGACTGGCAATAATTCTAATTCCTGAAAATAAACCAAAATTTGTAATTTTAGACTTTTTCCAATTACAAAAAAGTCCCTTTGATAAATTTTTTAAACAAAACAACACCCCTCTGAGCCATTAAAGTTCTAAGACAACAATAATATTGATGAAAATTTCAAACTCAAAAAAATTATTACCTTAATGGTTATATTTACAACATGATCAATCTCATAACAAGAATTTTTTTTTTGCAATAAAAAAACTAGATGACATTTGAGCTCCAAGAGCCTGACGCCATCAAAATTTGAGAGACCTAGTAAACATGTTTTAAACAACATGGTAATAAGCTTCTTGAGACTGCTGTTGCTAAAATTGAAATTCCAGTATTAAAGGTAAGTTTCTTCTTGTTCTCGAGCATAATAAAGAGGTGAACCTTAAATGGGTTCAAATTCAATCGCAGGAAATGGAGACTTGTCCTTCAGATAAAACTGTATAAACTCAAGTTCCAAGTTGCGATAGAAGATGGCACAAAACAATCCCTAATTGCTCAATGGCGAGGAGGTTAGGCCTAATTATTTAGCCCTCTAAGACTACCAGCAATTCAAGGCATCCTTATTACTTTAATATAAATTTCGCTGGATATAGTTTGCAGTCTGACAGTTGATTTTGCTATGTTCCTCATACTTACTGTGTGGAACTCAGCCAATCTGTTCTGTGCCAAAAGACAGAGGAGATTCAAGCCCAGTAACTGATATTTGTAAGTAGATTCAGGGAGATTGTCTCTGTGCCGTAAAAAAAATCACATAATTATAAAAGAATCTTGCAAATTGATTAATTTTAATTGTTTGTTGTGAAATTGTTTTAAAACAGAAATTTCTTAAAATGAATTGGCCAGAAATATTTTTTTCTTAGAAAAAAAACTCATTATGCAGGATTTTATATAAATTTGAACTTTGGTATCAAGAATATTGAACAATTGATATTTCGAATACCAAGGATATGTTGAAGTGATTTGGAAGTCCTAACCACTTTTTTATAAGTATCTTGAATCTTTGGATATCTCTTAGTTTTCTAGCTCCTATCCAGTTACCGATAACAAGGTCTGACTGTGTATTTTTTTAGCTCACCTGAGCCGAAGGCTCAAGTGAGCTTTTCTGATCACATTTTGTCCGTCGTCCGTCCGTCTGTCCGTCTGTCTGTAAACTTTTCACATTTTCGACTTCTTCTCAAGAACCACTGGGCCAATTTTGACCAAACTTGGTACAAAGCATCCTTGGGTAAAGGGGAATTTAAATTGTTAAAATGAAGGGACATATCCCCTCGCAAGGGGAGATAATCAAGAAAAGACAAAAATAGGGTGGGGTCATTAAAAAATCTTCTTCTCAAGAACCACTAGGCCAGTAAAGCTGAAACTTATGTGGAAGCATCCTGGGGTAGTGTAAATTCTAAATTGTTCAAATCATGACCCCCGGGGGAAGGGCGGGGCCACAATGGGGAATCAAAGTTTTATATAGAAATATATAGGAAAAATCTTTGAAAATCTTCTTCTCAAGAACCACTGGGCCAGAAAAGCTGAAACTTATGTGGAAGCATCCTGATATAATGTTGATTCTAAATTGTTCAAATAATGACCCCCGGGGGATGGGTGGGGCCACAATGGGGAATCAAAGTTTTATATAGAAATATATAGGAAAAATCTTTGAAAATCTTCTTCTCAAGAACCACTGGGCCAGAAAAGCTGAAACTTATACGGAAGCATCCTGGTATAGTGTAGATTCTAAATTGTTCAAATCATGACCCCCGGGGGAAGGGCGGAGCCACAATGGGGAATCAAAGTTTTACATAGAAATATATAGGAAAAATTTTTGAAAATCTTCTTCTCAAGAACCACTGGGCCAGAAAAGCTGAAACTGATATGGAAGCATTCTGATATAATGTAGATTCTAAATTGTTCAAATCATGACCCCCGGGGGAAGGGCGGAGCCACAATGGGGAATCAAAGTTTTACATAGAAATATATAGGAAAAATCTTTGAAAATCTTCTTCTCAAGAACCACTGGGCCAGAAAAGCTGAAACTTATGTGGACGCATCCTGATATAATGTTGATTCTAAATTGTTCAAATAATGACCCCAGGGGGATGGGTGGGGCCACAATGGGGAATCAAAGTTTTATATAGAAATATATAGGAAAAATCTTTGAAAATCTTCTTCTAAAGAACCACTGGGCCAGAAAAGCTGAAACTTATATGGAAGCATCCTGGTATAGTGTATATTCTAAATTGTTCAAATCATGACCCCCGGGGGAAGGGCGGGGCCACAATGGGGAATCAAAGTTTTACATGGAAATATATAGGAAAAATCTTTGAAAATCTTCTTTTCAAGAACCACTGGGCCAGAAAAGCTGAAACTGATATGGAAGCATCCTGATATAATGTAGATTCTAAATTGTTCAAATCATGACCCCCTGTCGATGGGTGGGGCCACAATGGGGAATCAAAGTTTTATATAGAAATATATAGGAAAAATCTTTGAAAATCTTCTTCTCAAGAACCACTGGGCCAGAAAAGCTGAATCGTATGTGGAAGCATCCTTGTATAGTGTAGATTCTAAATTGTTCAAAACATGACCCCCAGGGGAAGGGCCGGGCCACAATGGGGTATCAAAGTTTTACATAGAAATATATAGGAAAAATCTTTGAAAATCTTCTTCTCAAGAACCACTGGGCCAGAAAAGCTGAAACTTATGTGGAAGCATCCTGGTATAATGTAGATTCTAAATTGTTCAAATAATGACACCCGGGGGATGGGCGGGGCCACAATGGGGAATCAAAGTTTTATATAGAAATATATAGGAAAAATCTTTGAAAATTTTCTTCTCAAGAACCACTGGGCCAGAAAAAGTGAAGCTTATGTGGAAGCATTCTGGGGTAGTGTAAATTCTAAATTGTAGGAATCATGACCCCCGGAGGAAGGGCGGGGCCATTATAGGGAATCAAAGTTTTACATAGAAATATATAGGAAAAATCTTTGAAAATCTTCTTCTCAGGAACCACTGGGCCAAAAAAGCTGAAACATATGTGCCCATGGAAGGATCATGGGGTAGTGTAGATTTCAAAATGTCTAAATTATGATCAGTGGGGTAGGGTGGGGATGCATTATGTATAACAAGGGTGAAATCTGGTAAAGAACAGAATGGTCAAAGCTTCTCAGGTGAGCGATGTGGCCCATGGGCCTCTTGTTTGTTTGTGTGTTTCATTTATATATACTTCTCATATTATTTATGTTTCTGTAACTTATTGGGTAGGGTTATATTATCCAAAAAATGTTAATATCATACTTGTAGTCCATGTAGTAAGACTTTAACTGGGCCATGTAACGCTCAAAAACTGGGATGTCTCGTTTTGCAATTGCCCACTGCGCACCAATCTCAAGAATATCTCCTTCAAAAGAAAAACATGTTTTTAAGTAAAAATAAAGAAATAAAGTTTTAATATTTGACTTTTATGCACAAGATTGTAAATTTGTTGCAGAAAAATATAAGTAAATTCACCATAACCAAATATTTTTATTTATCTTTCTACTTAAAAAGACCTGTTTTAATACAACTTTGATGGGTAATTTTGATAAGTACATTGGTTGACCTCAGACTGGTCCCAAAAAGGAAATAACTCTTGTGAATGAGAAAGTTTATATATTTGAGATTAGGAATTTACATACTTGCAACTAGAAGTTCTTGTTTTGATGGTGAACTCTCATTCGTTGGCAAAAATGTCACTCCTGTTAGTGCAATCTAACAAAAAAAAAACATCATTGTAATAATACTAACTAATGCTATTGTTACATTTAATGATTTATAAATTGAACACCCTGAAATACATCAAATTCAAATATGAGAATTATCAACTATATATTTCTCAAGCTTCTCAGAAAACTAAGTAAAATTATACAGGTCCAGTACAATCTCTTGATTTAGCTATATAGCTTTATTAAGCTATTCAAAATAGCTTTATTTAGCTATTTATATACAGTTTTTCACAAAAATGTTTTTTGCTTAAAATAAACAAAAAGTTGCATGTATTTGACTCTTCATACATGTACTATGGACTATTAAAACAACAACCAAAATCAAAGATAGTTTTAACTTTGCAGCTTTTGAATACTTTTAAGCAAAAAGAGAATTTCTATTGTTAGACTAACTGTCCACTACCTTGGGTGCCTTAATTGAGGCAAGGAAAAGTATGATTGCTTCTCATTGTGCTGAATTGTTACCGATCAATTATCTTGTTGAACATACTGTAGATCACTTAATTTTCGCAACACCTTATTTTCGCGAGAGAGTCATTGACTCTTTATAAGCGAGGCATAATTTTCACGAATTGTTAATATTTCTCTATATTGTCTTAAGGAATACTATTATACGCGAGAATGAAATTTTTGCATACTCACTGTCTAATTACGCGAAAATAAAGTTCTAGCGAATAAAAAGTGATTTATAGTAATTGGTCTCCATTATAATATCATTGAAGAAGTAACTGTATCAATTGCTTTATATAGCCCCAAAACTCGTAGAACTTTGAGTACAAAGTCTCTCAAGGAGACGTAATTTGATGAGTGATTTTATACATGCATTATTTTAAGAAGAGTTCAAAGTTGTATATTATCACTGCACCAAGGTGCGCTTTTTTTGTACATACCAGGTCCAGTCCAAAGACTATTTCTACCTACGTAGCTATTAATAGCTACCTAGGTATTTAAAGCTACCCAAAGTAGCTATTTCTACCTACTTTTTATATTTTCTGCATTTTGTGTCCAAAAGACCAAACAGCGCAACATGGTGAATACCATATTTTTTGATACGGTTACACTAATGATGAATACGACAAAATTTTGGCCAAAAAATGATTACTTCCTGAATCGGCAATTTTGCATTAGTTTCTATGCAAAATTGATAATATATGAAGTAATCATTTTTTGGCCAAATTTTTGTCATATCCATAATCATGATAATCATGTGACTGTATTAAAAAATTTTGTGCTCACCATGTTGCGCCGTTCCTGCATTTGGCCACAAGGCACAAAATGCAAGTAAAGTAGAAAGTAGGTAAAAATAGCTACTTTGGGTAGCTTTAAATACCTAGGTAGCTATTAATAGCTATGTAGGTAGAAATAGTCTTTGGACTGGACCTGCATACTGAGAAAATTACACCTTTAAGAAAAAAGTGCAGTAAAATAGCCAAATTAAGCTATACTGAATAGCTTAATAAAGCTATATAGCTATTTCAAGCTGTATAGCTAAATCAAGAGATTGTACTGCATACTGGACCTGTTATACTTAATTATTTGTTAGAACTATTTAAATAAAAAAAATCATATAGGCTAGACAAATTTAAAAGAATTAATTACATTTTAAATGTCCACACAGGGACCTATATACTATATATAAATTAAAATATAGGCCCCTGGTCCACATAAAAGATAATAAAATTAAAGAGAAAATTCGAGCCACAATAACAATGATAAAGCCTTTTTCTGAATGCGATAGTTTTCGTCAAATACTACTCGTAAATTCATGAAATAAAATCCAGATGAAAAGAACACCTTCAATTTTGTCAGAAATTCTCCGCATCTGTCTAAATTCGGTGGTTTCTTGTCCCATTCTCTTTTCAAACTCTGGTACATAATCACGATTTCTTTGAGCGATGCCATGTTTTTCTATTCTGCAGTTAATAAAATCTTCATTCTGATTCGCTGAAATTAGTTGCACTCGCGCAAAGCTTACTTCCTCTGCCGGTTGTGCAAGAGGAATAAGCATGGAAAATGATATTCTTGATACTCTGGAAGATGTAGGGTGTGTAATTTTCAGCATAATTAGTACATGTAATTGTAAATTGTCTGTGCAAATTTCGAGTTCGGATTCAGTGATTGTCTGTCTGTTAATAATGATTTTATTTTACTGCAGATTTTGAAGATGAGTTCCTCAGTTAGGGTAGTCATCAATATTCTTTTTAGCTCACCTGAGCCGAAGGTTTCCTTATCACATTTTGTCTGTCGTCTGTTTGTCTGTCCGTCTGTAAACTTCTTGCATTTTTGACTTCTTTTCAAGCACCACTGGGCCAATTTCAACGAAACTTGCCACAAAATATCATTGGGTGATGAAGGGCCACACCCTCTTCCAAGGGGAGATAATTTATAATTAGTAAAAATTAATGACACCTTTAAAAAAAAATCTTCTTGTCAAAACCCATTGGGCCAGGAAAGATTAAATTAGCTGGAAGGATCCTCAGGTAGTGTAGATTCAATTAAGTTTGTTCAAACCATGACCCCCGGGGTAGGGCGGGGCCACAGTAGGGAATCAAAATTTTACATATTAGGAATATATTGGAAAAATATTTAAAAATCTTCTTCTCAAGAACCTTTTGGCCAGGAAGGATAAAACTTAGGTGGAAGCATCCTCAGGTAGTGTAGAATCTAGTTTGTTCAAATCATGACCCCTGGGATGGGGATTGGGGGTAGGGCGGGGCAAAATAAATGATCAACAAGTTTTTTTATTGAAAAAATCCTCTATAAGTCAGAGAAGCCATGTTTAGTTATATTAAAATGGAAGTATCATTAGGTAGTGTACATTCACATTTGTTCAAATCTTGATTCCAGGGGGTAGTGAGGGGGCTAAAATAGGCACAAAGAAATATATACAAAAAAAATCTGTTCAAGAACAGGAAAGCCATTGTTATTGATATGGAAGAATTCTCACGTACCTGAAAATTCAAGCCCTACTTTTCAAAACTAAACTGATTTGTGCTTTTTTCAAGCCAGTATGCTCAGGTGAGCGATGTGGCCCATGGGCCTCTTGTTTTAATCACTGATATCAAGTACTTAAAAATCCCTTGTTGTTATTTTCGATTCCAGTGTAGTTGCATGTTCTTTATTTTTGGATTTTTTATTTTGAAGGTACACTGGACCGCTTCTAGATCCATCTGCTTTATCTGAAGCTGTGAATCAGGGACCAGCATCAACAGAGTTCACACAGCTGGTGTCATGGCTAACCGACAGGCTGAAGAGCTTCTATGGCTTAGAAGAAAGCATCAATGCAACTCACTGTAAGATCAATTGTCTGTTTATTTTTCTTAAATTTATTGTTTTGTGAGCAAATTTGCATATTTTTTTGTGAGAGGTTGATCAAGGAATAGAAAGTTTTATTAATTATTAATTTTAAAGATTTATTCTAATTGTTTTGTTGAATATGAGCATACAGTACATGCCCCAAAAAGTTACATGAGATCTCATTTAGGCACACATTGCATTGTATATTGAATACAAGGACTGTAATTAATTTGATTTTCTTACTTTACAGCCCCTGATGATGTTGCCAATTTTGTTATGGAACTCAGTGGTTTTCTAAGGGAATTAAGTAAGTCTTTTTTTAATTTCTTTACTTTGATATTTAGGGAAGAAGTTTCATGTACCTGTATTGGCGTGTACAAATAGGTTATATAACTAGAGCCGAGCTCATTGCAAAGCAACGAGTAGGTCTTCCGTCCTGTTTGACCGGAAGTAACTTTCATTTTAAAAAAAAAGAGTAATGAAGTCCAAAAATGGGTTAATCCTCCAAATCTATGTTAAGTATAGCAAAATTAAGCCATTCTTTAGTACTTCAGGTTTGACTGGAAGTGACGACGACGGACGGAAAATTAATATTTAAGCTTCTAGTGACACATGTTACCCAAAAACCTGTCAAAAACGGCAAAAATATGCATTTTCTGACTACTTCCGGTTCGACCGGAAGTGACGTCGCCGGACGTATTTTGACGACTCCATTAGATAAAGCTTGATATTTTGAACAACTTTGCTTCTTTGATGCATAACAAATTCTCAATACTTTTTGAGATATCTGGAAAAAACTTTTGGCCCCTCTAGGTCCCTTAATTTAGGGGTCAGCCCTTTTTTCGACATATCATTTGAAAGATCTTCTAATTCTGCACAAATTATGTTCTATATATTTTAACAAAATATTTTTAGTTTAGAAGATAAAAAGAAAAATATGAGTAATTTTTGGTTGTTTTAAGCGTTCTAATTTTTGACCCCTATATAGCGCCATTTTGAATACAGAAATCGAAAAACAAAAACTGATGTGCACAACTTCAATCCTTCTATTATCTAAAATCAGTAGAATTTCTGCTCCAGCTTTAGCCGTCTCTGAGTCTTTGTCTGGAAACGAAAGCCTATAAATTTTCCTTTAAAGGGAAATAACTCAAAACCGGAAGTGGCTTTTTGAAATTTTAGACATTATTCTGATAGAGTTTATTAACGTCTATAACGTCTGAAAATTTGAGCGAAATCCATTGAGAAATGAGCGAGATATGAGGCCTCAAAGTTGCGGTTAGGAAGCAGAAGAAAAAAAAAGAATAATAATCTTTACCAACAGAATCAGTACAAGGTCTTCCATTGGAAACGGAAGACCTTAATTATCAAGAGAAAAGTGATGAATGATACATCTATAGTAGGATTGTTTAAAGTACTTCAGTATCATCAAAAGTTTATGGTCTGGATGTTTACAATTTCGTTCAATTAAAAGTTTAGAAGATATATTTTTGAATTAACAATAGCATTTCTTTTAAGCCACATTATCAGAGTTAGACTTTTTGGTAAAATTGCTTGCCT
Source organism: Saccostrea cuccullata (assembly GCF_032062105.1). Taxonomy (NCBI): domain Eukaryota; kingdom Metazoa; phylum Mollusca; class Bivalvia; order Ostreida; family Ostreidae; genus Saccostrea; species Saccostrea cuccullata. The sequence goes on along the minus strand of NW_026929623.1, from coordinate 267,509 downwards.
AATCAGGCTAATGTCAAGTTTCTCAGAATGATAAAATATTGGTAATTAATTCTTAGGACTGAATTTTAGGCCAACAATAAAAAATGATTTGTTTTCCCAACCCAATCATTTTTTCAGCACTTTGAATTTTTGATTTTTAATTAATACTTAATTTTAATCAGAAATATTCTTAACAGGGATGGGGTAATTGAATAAAGTAATTGTAATTGAGTGTAATTAATTACATTTTTCAAAGAAATTGGAAGTAATTTGTATTTGAGCAAGCCTTCAATTACAAGTATTTGAATGTATTTAAATACATTTCAAAAAAGGTCATGTATTTTCAATTACTTTTCAATTACTTTTTTTCAAAATGAAAGTTTATATTTAAAAAGGTGTCTTATACTGATACATATATAGTTTTATAATGGTGGATTTATATTACTTATTCCCATGTTTGATCAAGTTCTCCCTATTCCCACTTGCAAATAACAAAGATTGTTTATAGTTAATTTGTTTTACAGCAATTAGACTAACTACATCCCCATTTAGATTTACCTGTATTCTATTCATTTTAAGGTAAAGGTCTAATTTTGACTAGTTGTGAACCCCTATTATACCCAAGAACAAAAACACTGAATGAAAGTTCGTTTTGGATCGCTATAGAAAAAATCTTATTAAAAAAAAATCTTTATTTTTTTTTTATAAAAATAAAACTTGAAGTAATTGAAATCATTTAATGTATTTAATTACATTTGTCAAAGTAACTGAAAGTAATTAATTACTTTTGAAAAAATCAATGTAATTGTAATTGCAAGTAATTGACAAAATTATCAATGTATTTGAAAGTAATTAATTACATTTCAAAGTAATTGACCCCAAGCCTGATTCTTAATAATGGCCTTAAGCCTACCTTAAAATTACTATGTTGGACTTGGAGGTCAATCATTTAGAATTTCTATAATAAGCTTCAGTATCATGGTTTTATTAATGATACATTTGACTGGTTATTTTTGACTGTAGATTGTCCATACAAACACCTATATGAGGGAGGACCTGTCACAGAGAGACTGAACAATAAGGAGAGTGCTCTACAACTGTTAGGTAGACACCAAATGTGTTTTATTTCATAGGTATTTCCAGCAAGCAGTCTGACAAATAAAAAACAAAACAAATAATTTATGAACTTCAGAATAATGAAAACTACCATGTAAGTCAGAACAGTATAAGGGTAAGTCTTTTTCAGGCTTTAGCATCAGTCAGATTATTGATGTTTACTTTATTGGACTGTGCAAAATAGCTGGGGTTAGGCTAGGGTCTCTATCTTATTTTAATATTTTCCCCCTGAATCCCATCTAATTCTATGCTTAAATGCTATATATTAAGTCTTTGTGAAAAATTATGTGAAGGTTTTTCATTGTGTCAGTGTTAATTTCTTGCAAGAAAATTATCATGCTGTCAACAACAACAAAAAAATGGAGATGAAATACTAAGTAGGAATTTGCCTTTACACTAGCTTCTATTCATGAGCTATCTGTCACGAGTTTTGTTTAATTGTTACAGACTACTTGACATCAGAGCTAGAGACAGCTCATATCCTGGCAGTCAGAAAACCACAGGAGTTGAGATCTGCAACATCAGAAGCCGAACCTGACACGGTATGTTATCATCAATCAAAGCTTCTAAAAGTGGACAGCCTTCAGTTTTCCTACCGTTTTGCATCCTATACAAATATAATTCCCATTTCTTTCACCTACTGGAAAAAGAATTTGACCTTTTATTACAATTGTTCAAAAAAAGAACATAGTGTCTTTTGTGTTATTGCAGAATGAGTCGGACATTGCAAAGCATCTGAAGATCATGTTGATAGCTCTAGGATTCCCGAAGCCTCCAGCAAACATCACGGCATTCCAGCTCTTCAGTAAAGTGGAAACAAAGGTTGCTATTATCAATCTATTCATTATGTGAAAGAAAATGCCATGTGTCAGTGTATATGATACTTTTAATTATAAACATCAGTTTGTTATTTTTGGCTACTTAAATACTTTCAATTTATATATTACATTGTACTGGTGAAAAAAAAATCTTCAAATGATATTGAATAAAAAAAATGTTTGTTGTTTGATAGTATCAGATATACATGTATAAAACAGATTATTTTCAGACTATTAAATTTGCCATTAACTTGTTTAACCCTCTGCTAGGTGAATGAACTAATGTCTAAGAACCCTGGAGTGGTAAGTAAGCCCCTGTTGAAGGCTCGTCTCTCAGACAAACAGTGGGAGCAGATCATGAAAATCAACGACAGCCTGGTCAGGGAGTACACCACCAGACGCGAGATGATCCTCAAACGACTAGACGTCACCATACAGTCATTCATGTGGTCAGAGGCAGCAAAGGTAACGTTAGGATGTGGTTATAGGTTAAAGGGTGGAGGTTAGGATGTTTCAAATTGTTTAATAAAGAGGGAAACTATGATAATTTTTCTCCAGAGCACTGAAAACTTTGAATGGAAAAAGTAATCTTGCAAATCTCTAACAGTTCAGATAACAATACACATTGGGGTGAGGCTGAAGGGGATGTGATATTGAAACACACCTTCAAAAGTTTCTTTTCTTCTGCATTTTTTCTGATTATTTAAGGACAGATTATTTTATACTTTTTGAGAAAACGAAAAAGGTGTGTTTTGATTTCTAGAAAAAAGAGAATGAAATAGCTGCTGTGTTCCATCCAATCAGAAAGCGGCTGAAGGCTTCTTGTGCTATAAACGTTGCAGACATCTTAGCTGCCAGGGAAGGTTTGTAGCACTAACTTTAATCCACTATTCTTATTTGCAGGATAATTACAATTCTTTTGCTTAGATACATGTATTGCTTGTTTTTAGATTTAACCTTTTTACAAAAGACAAGTAGCGGTGAGGCCAGAATGAAGTGTGCAATAAACAAAGTGAAAATTCCTAAGGTAAATCACTTTATTTTATTAAAAACTTTGAAATACAAATATGTATTTTTTCTATCGCCCATTTCTTATGTCATCCTAGGCAATTCAACAAGTTGACCTATTGTTAATCATTTCACCTTGTTTCATTAAAAAATTCGGAACATTTTCAGTTTCTCTCTGAAATTACTACCAATGTCTACTACCCCAGCTTTTAAATGATTTCAGGCTCTAGGCTAAAACTTATTTGTAGTCGTAGGTTAAAAATTAATAATATCATTAAAACTCTTTTTTTTTCTCATGAAGATACTAGAGACCTATCTGCATATTGGCATTACATAATGATAATAATGAAGAAAGTGATCTTTGCCAAAATTGAAAAAGGTCAATTTCATCTCAAGCTCAAGTTTCAGCCTTTAGATGATGCTTAAGAGTTTCGGTTTCAGACGAAGGTAAGTTGGTTATATGATACGTTGAGAAACTCATGATATGCAGGTGACTGTCAGGGTATATAAACTTAATTACAGGTCCCAGACAGGGGAGGGAGAGTGTGGGAGCAGGAACCACCCCCTCCAGAAATGCCCTCCTTTATGAAGCGAGTGGATCAACCTCAAGCTCAAAGACAACACTGTTAGTAGACGTCTTGATTTTGTTGAAAATTTTTATTATGTTTTTTTCTTAGTTTGTACTTTGATAGTTAAGGCGAAAGGGCTTTTATATGAAGTTCATAGTAAATTTTGGGATTAATCAGACACAATGTCATTTTTATGAAACAATATATATTTATTGATTTAATTTGTTTTTTTTAAACAAATAACTAGCAATACATTTTTTCTTCTATTAGCTGGCAGAGGTGGTCGAGGTGGAGGGAGGCACCAGGACAGGGGTGGGAAAGTCCAGGGAGGCTGGGGGGATAAACAACAACAGAGCTATGGAGGGAACTGGAATCAGGGCGGGGGAGGATATGGAGGGGGAGGAGGGCGAGGGAGGGATCACTACCAGGACGGGGGTTATCAAGGAGGATATCAGGGAGGCGGGAATCAAGGAGGATATCAAAATGGGGGATACCAAGGTAAGAACTGTCAACAGTATCTGATATGACTACTTCAGTGGAAGTCTATGTAATAGAGAAGGAAATGGCCAACTGAGGATGAATTACATTGTTATTCTTTGGGGTACCTTTCTCTTATCCGCCTCTCCTCCTATACAACTGAATAAAATTTAATGATATTGTCACAGTTTATGCCATTTTGCACCTCCTATGTTCCTCTTTGATCTGACACCTATTTCAGGTCTCCCAGAGCCAAACATGGACTTTGCCATTGTAATCATTATGATCATATGGGAGGCGAGGGATATCATTTAGTGTGCTCAGTGCTCACAGTACTTCTAGATAGAATTAAAATGATAACATTTTCAGTTGATAATAAAACACCTGCATTGATTTGTTTACAGGTGGTGGAGGAGGTCGAGGTAGAGGTCGGCCAGGAAGTGGACGTGGCAGGGGGAGGGGCCAGTATTAGTGGTGTGCTGTTTACCTCTTCCAATTACATTTGTATTACAATGCTAAACACTTGGAAAGAATTGGTGCCAACTCTAAGACAGAATTGAAAAATCATAGCAAAAATGTTTGTCTATTCTGTTACTTGTCTATTGCTTTTATTTAGTTGTTATAATAAACCATTATTGGATTACATGTGTTTGAATCATTTTATTGCCTACTTTATTTAAGATGTTGATATTGGGCTATACCATTGATATATTTTAAAATTCATGCACATGAATAATGGTGTGTTGGACATGATGCCTAATGTGTAGAGAGATTGGCTTTTGATTTTACTAGAATTTCTTTTTAAAAAATTAAGACAAGTCATGTCAAGGTACATGATGAAACCTTCACTTCTTTAACATATTTAAATATATAGAGTTGAATTGAGTTGTTAAATATAAGAAACAATAGCTTCATCATGAAAATTTCCTATTTTTTAAAACATGATGAATGCATAGTTCACTGTAACAGATTGTTTAGGAGTCCTTCATTGCTCTTGCTTTCCATACAAAATCTACAGCATTTGCATGTATAGTCAGCCAAATTGTTAGCAGTCTGTTTTCAGTTGGAACATTATGTGACCCATGACACTTAATGCCAGGAGTGCCAGTCCATTAAATTGACAAAGCCAACAACAGGCTACAGGCAGTGGCATTAAGAGCACTTGGCATTGAAAGGGATGCAGGGTCAGGAAAGGATAGTTGCCATGGATACAGGGAACAACACCGTGAAAATGAGGCTTTTAGGGTTAAAGAGGTTTTATTTCAAGGATGTGACTAAGGACATGTGGCTTTACACAGAAACACAAAAAAATATTTCATGGAGATATTGATTTTCCTTTCGTGGTGAGTAAAGTAAACTATAGTGTTATTGTACAGGTAAATTAGATCAGACAAATACATTGTTTGGTTTAAAAAAAAGCATGGAGAAATGACCCACTTTACCCGAAAAAACAATTTTAATGCTAGGACACCTGGATTACTTACTATATATTTTGTAGACACATCTTCACTCCATTAACCAGCTCAGATACGTTTTCAAGAAAAAAAGGTTAACGCCATGTGAAATCAAATTTGTATTTTACAAATTGTCCTAATTGAAACTTCATAAGGGGAATAAAGATTGCTTTAAATTCGTTAATTTTCAATATCTCAAATAAAAAATACATATGCTATGACATTTCTTTTATTCAAAATTTCAAATTTTATTTGAAGCCGAACACCTGAATTACGCTGACTTCTAACCCTTAGTATCGCTAAGCAACTTTCGGACAGTTCCAACGAGTTGTGTAAGTCTGGATGTATAGGTATGGCACGCCAAATTCACAAAAATGAGCTAATCATAGTTTCACAATCGATAAACTAGGTTTATCGGTTGTAAACTATAGTTTATCGGTTGTAAACTATAGTTTACGGACTGTAAACTATAGTTAACAACGTTAATCTATATTTTACATCTGTAAACCATAGTTAACGTGATAATCCATGTTTCACAACCGTAAACTATATTTAACACCGAAAACAATCATTTGCGATTGCAAAACATAGATTATCTGATAAATACAGTTTCACGATTGTAAACTACAGTTTACAACTTTTAACTATAGTTAACTGTTACCTGATAAATATGGCATGCCAAATTCACAAAAATGAGATAAACCTAGTTTCACAATTGATAAACTAGGTTTATCGACTGTAAACTATAGTTTACAAACCGTAAACTATAGTTAACGATTCGTTAAGTATAGTTTTCATCTGTAAAACTATATTTAACGGTTGTTAACTATAGTTTACGAATGATAATCTAAGTTTATCTGTCTGTAATAAGCGTTAACAATAGATTTTGTCGATAAACATAGATTCACGTTTGTAAACTATAGTTTACAATCATAAACTATAGTTAGGAGTTGTTAATCATAGTTTCACAAATTGTGAAACTATATTTACCAGATCGTTAACTATAGTTAACGGTTTGTAAACTATAGTTTACAAATCGTGAAACTGTATTTATCAGATAATCTATGTTTTGCAATCGCAAATAATTGTTTTCGGTGTTAAGTATAGTTTACGGTTGTGAAACATAGATTATCGCGTTAACTATGGTTTACAGATGTGAAATATAGATTAACGTTGTTAACTATAGTTTACGATTTGTAAACTATAGTTTACAACCGATAAACCTAGTTTATCGATTGTGAAACTATGATTAGCTCATTTTTTGTGAATTTGGCGTGCCATAGATAAATATAGTTTCGATTTGTGAAACTATGATTAACAACTCTTAACTGTAGTTAACTGTTAACGGATAAATATAGTTTCGATTTGTGAAACTATGATTAACAACTCTTAACTATAGTTTACGATTGTAAATTATAGTTTACAAAATCTATTGTTAACGCTTTATTACAGACAGATAAACTTAGATTAGCATTCGTAAACTATAGTTAACAACCGTTAAATATAGTTTTAAAGATGAAAACTATAGTTAACGAATTGTTAACTATTTACGGTAACGTACGGAACTTAGTTTATCAACTGTGAAACTATGTTCAGCTCATTTTTGTGAATTTGGCGTGCCATATATACGTAGGTTCTCAGTTCAGAACAAAATCCTCATTTTAAGCCAGATATTAAAGATAGGGACGGTTAAGATGCAGTAGCCTCTACTGGCTTGGTAGTTCCTGATCTGCCAATAAATCTAGTGCCAGATTCTTCAAGGAGACACTGTGATCTGTAATCATCCAATTTAAAGGAACAACAAGAAGAAACCAACATTTTTTTTTCTTTTCATATTTGATTTCAGTCAAAAATAACAAATGTTTATAAATTATTTTTAGTATTTATTTAACATGTTCATAAAACCTATATGTGTTTTCACTATTTTGTGAAACGTGGTATGATACTTTTTCCTGTAGGTAAGAAAGCAAATGGTGAGCAGCCATAAAGTTTCATTGAAAATTTATATATCTGTGGTTTATGACTTCAAACTTTGAACAATAACTTCCTGAATACACAGGCATTTAAAACGACCATGCCATCTCAGATCACAGGAGTAGAGCTGGGGATGACACCGGATGGGACAATAGCTGTCACATGTGTCTCTGTTAGCAAAACATTGAGAGCTCCCACAATCCTCTGATTCTGTCAACAGCAAAACGCATAAAAGCTTCCGTTAAATTAATTCATGTTATTTACAGTTCATTTTATTTACGATGATAAACATTTTTCATGATAGTTGATAGGCGTTTTATCATAAAATGCAAGAAATTGCCGTAGTACTTATTTTCCCCTTTTTAAAAAGCAGTTTTGAGCACGATTGTGAAATATGGTTTTATATTTTAAACACAATGCAGAAAGTAGCATAGTTACTGATGTTATTACCCGTCAGAGTAGCTCTGTGATTGGCTAGAGCGGGTACAGGTAAAGGTGTGGAACTCGTTGTTCGTATTGTTGTTGTTGTTGTTGTTTCTGATCGGTCATAACCACACCAGCACATGTGAATACGTATAAAAGGGTCATAATTACAGAAGCCCCGCCCACTGTGTTCCCCACAGATCTGATCACAGGAACGGAGACATACCGCATCATCATTAAAACACATCCCAGCATTGCATATCTCTGTATACCAGTCAGCAGCCGTGAAACTGAATTCTAAAATTACAAGGACGAAGTCTTTTATGTCTTTTGATCATTAAAAATACAATTAAAATGAAGATTTAGAGGTTGATGAATAAAGGAATCTCATGTGTTCAAAATTACTTTTTGAAAGGGTAATTTACAGTAGCAAAAGAAACTTTAACTGGAAACAAGAATTGTTTTAACCCTGTGAAACACCAATGTCCCCGTATAACAGCTAATTTTATAAATGGCGAAGGTTAAGGTCTATCGATTTGCAAATCAAAGTAATGCCAAGAGATAATAAATGTTGGTACCCAAAGAAAGTTCTTGTCACAAAGAATACACCTGTGACGTATGAAAGTAGTTTCACCAATTATAAATTCAGAAATTATGGTTAAGATGGAAGTTTTTCAAAATAGGTTTATCGCCAATGTTCACCTAATGGAATTAAAAAGATCTGGCCAAAGTTTAAGTTTTTGCAATAGTGGGTCAACCTCAAAGGTCAAGATCAAAGGATTGAAATGTTGATAACCAAGGAAGGAACACATGTATATGTGAAATATGCAAACCCTAACTCTAACCAATCAAACCTATGACCAAGATTATTTTTTCCAAAAGTAGATCAAATTCAAAGGGCAGGTAAATATATGTATACCCGAGGAAGGCTTCTTCACAAAGAATGCACACGTAAGTATGAAGCCTTCCTTAGCACCAAACTTTCAAAAGTTATGCTTAAAGTTAAAGTTTTTCAAAAATAAGCCAAGATAAATTGTTGGTACCCAAGAAAAGGTCTAATCACAAAATATACATGTGGGATGTATGAAAACCCTCTCACGAACTGATAAAAAGTTATGGCCAAGGTTTAAGTTTCGTAAAATTTTGCAAGAATGGTTCAAACTCTAAGATCAAGAAGTCACATATATAGGTACATAAGAAAATGTGAAACGAGAATGTGCACGTCAAATATGAAAGCCCTTGATCTTAACAATCAAAAGTTGGGGCCTAGGTTAAACTTTAATTTTCGGAAAAAACAGACAGAGCAAAAACTATTTACACAAACTCGTCAATTAAAGAAGCATGAAATATTTTATTCAGATTAAATCATACTGCACATTCCATATATTTTTTTATGCTTACCTGAAAGGATGAAAAAGACAATAGGCAACTTTCCAAAAACGTTAAACCGGTACGTAAAAAGCATTTCTACCAACTAGAAATATCAAAATACACAACTGTACATAAATAATGAAAAAATAAAAAGAAAATAATAAATTAAAAATTAAAACCCAGTAAGTATGTGTTTTGCTTTTTTCCATAACGATTTTTCTATATCGAAAAGTTTCTGTATAATTTACAGGTTCTTGAAATTATGAAAATGACACGAAAATTTTTTTAATCTACCAATCTATCAACATAAATGTAAGAAATACATGAAGATACAATAAAATGAAAAGGAATAAATGTTTGTTTGTTCTAGTGAAGCATACAGCCCAATTTTATCTTACCTTATTCATTTCATTGAGAGGCAAATCTACTTCTGTCCAGGAGGCTTATATAATGGGGCAAATTTGTGGGAAAATGATATTGTGTTGATATACATATATATGTCCATTCAGTGGGTTGAATTCAATTGGTGGCATTGTTTTGGCAAAAAATTTCACAACATTCAAAACAGTCTAGCCTATGGTATGAATTGTTGGCATTTCTGTTTATTAAACAAAGGTTAATTACTCACTGTCTCCTGCCGCTAAATATACTGACACATTTATGGGAATCTGTGTCGATTTTGCTCTAAATATTCACAGTGCTGATAGAATTTTGATGATAACAATTCTAGCAAAACGGTATCAAAAACGATTTACAGTTTTAGAAAAAGATGAAACTGGAACTACACACAAGACTTTTGGAGATGCCTAATACAAATGTAAATAAAATTCAATAAAAATAATATTTTTTCTACGTATCCTACTAAAATAGTTGCCCTCTCATGAATGAATAGCTTAGCAACTTTAAGCCTGCTCAAGCCATAAAATTGGAGAAAAATGGGGGAAATGCTTATATCCTTGAAAAAGGCATAAGAAATTATATGAATTTTTGTTTCTGAAAAGTTTCTGCATGGGAACATTTTTAGGGTCTATTTTTACATTCTGCACAATTGAATTTCCCTAACAGGATGTAAAGTTCTACAAAAATAAGGAACATATGGAGATAAAGAAAAGAATTCAAGCTCAAAAATCCATTCAAATAATAACAAATCGGGAGCAGAGCAAACAATGACTTCTGAAACATCAGAGGTGGGATCAGGTGCCATGGAAAAGTAAGCATCCCCTTTCGTCCGGTTGCACCCACCGTATATCACCGGCCCGTCATGATCAGGGAATACAGGAAAATTCTGTAGACAATTATTCAGTGTGTAAATAATGGCCTAACGATTAGTATGAAAAACATCAGTCAGTATTTGACTGCAATAATAGATTGCATTTGCTGAATTGTGTCGACCTTAGAACTTAAAAACTGATGAATTTAAATAAAACTGTTGATATTCTTGCTTCATATTTCATCAACTTTATTGCTAATAACTCACCTGCTTTTTGAAAGAAATGGTTCATACATATATAACATGCTTTTGCGTATCGAATCAACGTAGAGATTAACCCCAGAATTATGCGGATGATAAGGGTATATTGCTGAATAAGTAAGGGACGTCGACTATTGAAAAGTAGAAGTCATTACGATTATCATAAAGCCTTATTGTTACTAGGTTACCATAAGTAACCTAATCTTTTCTAGTAAAATATCCAAAAACTAGAGGTACTGTGAGCAATGAGCTCACTAAATGATACCCCCCGCCTCCCATATGATTATAATGGCAAAGTCCATGTTTTGCGGTGGCCAGGAAACCCAAAATATTTGTCGGATCAAAAAATAAAATAGGAGGTGCACAATGGCAATATGTAATAAAGATTCTGTGAAAGTTTCATTAAATTTCACTCAGTGGTTTAAGAGGAGTTGAGGATAAGAGATGGGTACCCCAAAGCGTAACAGACGGACGGACAGACGGACGGACGGACGTACAGACGGACAGACGGACGGAATTAACGATTACTATATACCCTCCCGCTTTTCAAGCGGGGGGTATAATGAAAGAGACGCGTCAGACGGCTGTGGTATCTTTAATTTCAAGCTCACAGAGATACGAGGGGTGATCAAAAAGTTCGCAAACTAATTGAATAGCTTCCATACAAGAAACAATATTTGGTTTTAATGTTGATTATATTTTAACTTAATCCTCCCCGATTTTAATGCACATCAACCACCGTTCTGCGCATGCGCGAATAACGTGATATTGGCGGTCACGTGACCCCCTCCGTAGCGTTCTGTCACAAAAGTTAAAAGATTTTTCCGAGTTTTATATTTCTTTCCATGTGAGTTATTTTTTATGACAAGAACAGTTAATTTGTCAGAAATGGTCATATCTCGGCAACAGAATGGGTGGATAATAACATCCTTTCCAAAAATAAGCATGGCAACCATTAAAACACAAATCTTCTGTCTCAGGAGAGACCTTTGTTCAAGGTGGATAGAGAATGGGTGCATCCTTTTTATCATATCTAATCTAATATGTTTAAAATCTAAAGTAAACGATGTCTTAGGTATTTAATACTTATATCATTGTTCACATATTCAACTACTTTTCAAAGTGCTAATTGGAGGTCTTTGATAGCAAATTGCTTAATTAAAAATACATATCTTTTCAAACTTGCTTTCACTGGGAAAGATGGCAAGTATCATTTTTAACCACCAGCCTTCCTTCACTAAAACGATTAATCCAATCATTAAATTGAATTTATAGGAACTCATTTATCTCAATAAACTGTGTACAAATTATTATATGATACTGTAGAGTAGTCTCGTTTTCCCCAGACTCTCGCTGTTGAGACTTTGCCCGAGTCTCGTTTTCCCCAGACTCTCGCTCTCGAGACTTTGCCCTTCGCTCGGACAAAGTCTCAAGAGCGAGAGTCTGGGGAAAACGAAACTAACTGTAGAGGGATTTCTAAGATATTACAATAAATTGTACAGTCGTCTGTTGAACGAGTTCGACTGAGACAACCATTTTTCGTCACAAGTGACCTAAATAGTGACGTCATTTTCACATTGTGACGTCACAAACAAGGAGAGAAACTTTATTCAGCATATGCTATTTATAAACCTTGTGTATGGCTATGTGTGTACCGAATTTCATTCTAATGTGGTTTTGTAGATATAGAGATAGTTTGCTAACTTTTTGATCACCCCTCGTATATCTTGTTGACATATGAATGGAAATAATTATTGTTAATACATGTAGTTGTTAATAGATAATACCTCGTCGATATCTCTAAATGTCGAGTTGAAGGCCACAGCAAATATTTTTTTCTTCTATTTTTTCTTTGTATTAAATTCAAATCACTTTGCTATATATGAGTACAAAAAAGGTCTGATAATAATAAAGGGTCGAAATTGGTACTGATGGGAATTCAAACAGATTGTTGGAAAACCTGATCTCCAAAAAATGCATAGATTTTGTCAATCAGAAACTCAAAGTATTTTGATATCGACTTCACAGTACTTGTGTGTGCAATCAGAATGTTTTTTAAACTCATAAAATCATCATCACAGTGTGATGAATATCCTTTATAAAAAGAATCTTCTATGTACATAATAAAGAATAGCAATCAAATCTTTATATCCATATTAGAATTTTTTTATTTGCTTCAATATACATGTATACATTTAATAATTTTACAAATTCAGTCATATTCAGTCATATTTATTTTTAAAAAAGCACCTGTCAATGATGTCAGAGAGACTAGATTCTAATTAATTGTGGGAAATAGTTGAATATAGAGCTGAGAGGTCTTAGGTTTTGAGGATATTGATTTTTGTAAAATGTTATGACTTCAATTTTTCCAAAAGTTCCTTGGAATTTTAAAGTATGTACATCTTATTTACACCAATATATTATTGCACAGTGTTTCTGAAGTTTCTCCTTCAAGCTCATAAATGCATTAAAACAATACAAATCCGGAGCAGAGGAAACACGGACCTCCAAACCATCATAGGTGGGATCAAGTGCCGTGGAGGAGTGAGGATCCCATTTCGACCGATCACACCTGCCGTGTATTTCTTGTCATGCCCGAGAAAGCGGAAAAATCCTTTAACAATTCAGTGCGTAAATAATGGCCTAACAAATAGATAAAAAAAAAAAAAAAAAAAAAAAAATGAAGTGATCACTCAGCATTTGAATTTGGGTTGCATTTCTTGACATGGTACTGACCGCAGAACTTTCGAAATTGACTTAACCCCATAAGCAGGTTATAAGGGTATATTTCTGCTTAAATAAGGAAAATTGACAGTTGAGAAATTGAAGTCATGATGTTTAGTTCATAAAGTTTTATTGTTAGGTTACCATTAACACCTTCTTTATGTAATAGTTCCAAATATGAAACAGATGTGTCAAACTCTGTAATATCTCTTGTTTACGGTGATATATTGAGTCGATATATGAATGAAAGTAACTTATAAATGGATGAAATATGAAAATAAAGAAGAGTATTCAAGCTCAAAGTTTATTTAAACAATATAAATCTAGAGTAGAGCAAACAGGAATCTCCAAAAAAATGTCTGGATCAGGTGCCATGGAGGAGTTAGCATTCCCTGTCTTCAGGTCACACCAACAACGGAAAAATTCGGAGAAAGATTTAGTGTGTTAAATACTGGCTTTTACAGTGCAGTAAAAAAAAGGCATGCAATCAGTATTTGACTTGTATTGCTGGTAAGGGCATTGTATCGACCATAAAACCACGCGAAATGATGACTTTAAACGAATTTTCTAAAAGTTTTCAAATTTTCTAAAAGTTTCTTGGAGTTTTTATGTATCGGCATCTGATTTACACATCTCAAATATATTGTTTTACAGTTCTGAAATCTCTCCTTTACTACTGTCAATATTTTGGTGAGAAATAAAGAAAAGAGGCTTGCTAAGGCAATTATTGTAACCTACTATGTATTTTTGCTTGTAAACAAGCTTTCTTAAATGAAAAATGAAGTGAAATTAAAAATGAATAGTATTTAATAAAATGTCCCCATCTAACTTAATTTCGAATAAAAGAATTTAGGAAGATTTTTCTTCACATGTAGATGTTACAAACAAACTCTTTCATAAGAATATAAAAGGTTAGTTAGGACTGCAATTTTAGCCCTTATTTGGGAAAAGTTATCTGAAAGATCAAGTCACCAAATTGTCAATGAAGAACTCTAGTATCTATATAATATAAGCTTCAGACTATTTGTTTGTAGAATCAAAATAATTTTTAACAAATTAATTTTTTAGATGTCTAAAGAGTTGATATGAAAATATCTGAGTTCCAATTTCATAGAAGAAGCAGCAATTGAGACAACTTCGATAACTAAATCGATGTTTGACTAGCTTGTTTCAAGCCAGTTGTTAGCCTTTTGTTATAATTTTAATTATGCATGTTATGAATTGTTTGTAGAATATCAGAATGATCAGCTTTAACCTTCTTCTAAAGACCGATAAATGTTTCTTTTTTCTAAAAGAAACATTTTGAAGATAGGGCTTCAGCTTTTGGTAGAACAATAACTGAATACTGAGTATATCTCTGTTTCTAAAATTATTTATGAAGTTTGGAAATCCAGTACAGACATGGTTTATGAAATTCACTCACTGGGTGTAAAAACAACAGAAATTTTGAATCACTTCATCCTTTAATAAAAGGGGAGTTTGGGATAGTTTAAATTATCTCTGTACATGTATAAATGCAGTTGTAGTAATGATCTTTATAAAGAATAACCTTTTTGAAGCTTTTCACTTGGAAACATTATATGGTATAAAAACTGTGCATGTTATATTTCAATTAATTGTGCATCACTTCAAGTTTGTTGAAGACGAGGGATGATGGTACATAATTTTTGAGTGAAACCTTTCAAGTCGTGATTTACATCAAGATTTACACCCCCGGTAATGGTAAACCATTGAGATATTGGAGACTGATGTGAGATCTTGAAAATCAAACTTCACTTGAGATTGGTTATCCATGGCACATCTCAGTGCTACGGATACAGATTCTGATGCAGCTTGACAGCCGCCATTACCTCATCTCGCAATTTAAAAGGGAATTTGAACTATTTTAGTACCTGTAAGTCATGTTTTACAATTTTAGCTGAATGATAAAAATTTCATTTATATTGTAAGTTTCAAATGATATGAAATTAAGAATTAATCTAAGCATGCTATCAAGTGCTTATTTCACCGACTTTCACTTGTTGAAAATCTGGAAAAGGCATAACTATAATCATCTCTTATTAGAAATTAGGGTACTGTAAAAATTCTATCATATATTTCAGTCATCGATTGTGTGCTTAAAATTAAATCTCCCTTTTTGAATTAAACTAGATATATCTTTTGAAATTGTCAACTACAAAGCTTAAGAGTCCAGGGGGTCAAAAGTAAAATCCAGTCGGGCATCCATCAAAGAAAAAGAAATCCTCCCTTCGACAATTTCCCGGTTGCCTGCGGAACAACCCTGAGCCGAATATCTTCCTCTTTGTGCAGTGTATTCCGTCTCTGGTTGGTATGCCCTTTGACAAATTATGTGCGCCGTCAAGCATGAAGCGTGTTATGTGCAGGGATTTTTTGTTCCCCTCTTCTCCTACGCGTTTTAACTTAAACTCTGCATAAGACGAGAAAGAGGAAATTTCTCGTGAATAGTGTGATAGTTATGTTCATGTGCTTGTATTTGCTGTATGAGATTATGTAAAACTGCTTCGGTTATGTGTGACAAATTGAAAATGCTATTAGCTTCAATCAAGAAAGTGACTACAATATAATTTCAATTTCTTAGAGAAAACTTTCAAGCTTCTTTCACGTTTTTTCCGTAAAAAAGATTGTGAATTCGTATTTGACAGGAATTTTGAGAAACAATAAAACTGCAAAATAAATTCGGAATAAAACAGATCGTCCAAAATGAAGAGAAACAGGTAAGGGCCATTTAATCATTGCATGTTAATTTGCTGTACATGTAATTAGCTAGTTTGTTATCTTTGAATTTACGAAAATTGATACTACTGATATGTCTAAAGCTATTGAGAAAGACGTTCATGTATGTCTCTTCTTTGAATGGAGGGTTGTGATGTCGGCAACTGATATCCAGGGCTAAGGACTGTCTTTTAACATTGAACACATTTCTTCTACTAAATAACCCTGTAAATGTTTTTGTAGAGAGAAAGAAATGCGCCCCTGTGCAAAATGGTATTGCACCCATATTTTTTTCCTTAATAGATTTTGACAAGAAAACACCTAAATGTTTTAAATTCTTGAAGATTTTCAGAATGATTAAATTTTTGAACCCAAACAACCCGTTAATTTTGAGGAAACGTACATATATATCTAAGACCAGTATATTGTAAATTCTGATTCTTATCCCAATCTCTGGTTTACAGGACCAACTCGTGTAAATGTAATAAACATTCCTTTACATCCATATCACAACTTTTTCATTTTAACATCTAATACCCTCTTCATATAAAAAGCTTAACGATTACGCCCCGCTGTTTCAATAGCTTAACTCCTCTTTTTAATGTAGTGAAAGCCCCCACAAATGCAGATCCCATTTGTAGTTAGCTGTGTTTATCATTTTATATAATATAGCCTACATGTATATGTAATATTCTATCTTTCATGTTAAATCGATTGATTGATAATAAACAAAAATTGATTGCTCAAACAGATAGCATAAATATATATGATATAGATGTTTGCATGTCTATGTCTGAAATATACTTCGGTAGTGTCATATAGTAATTTTGAAATTTTCTAGGCGGTACTAAATAAATTAAAAAAAAAAATGTTTTCATTCGGTAATTTTTTTGTATTTACTACCACCCAGTAAATTTAATAATTACAATATGATAGTAGTATTAAAGGTGATAAATCGTACAATTACCTCCCAAGCTCATCTCGAAACTGTAGTCATATTGCATAATTTTTTTTTTTACGGAATCTGTTAAAGCTGTTCAAACATCTTGTTTGTTTAACATTTATGTTATTAGACGCCAATTAAAGGATCAGTCCCAAAGGAAAACGTTTTAGCAAGGACACATGGTTTAAAAAGTTACATGAAATTGATTTATCAAAAAAAAAAAGACGAACTACTTTTGCATAGCCTGAAAGAATTTTTATATACATTTTTGTCTATTGTTTCGAAGGAGACCAAAGAAAGAAATGAAAAATGAAGGTAATAAAAAGTATCATTAGGATCAAATGTCATTGATCAAATACAAATTGGGAGTAGAGCAGTCACGAAAATCTAAAACATTAGGTGTTGGATCAGGTGCCATGGAGGAGTAAGCATCCCCAGTCAACCAGGGACTCCCGGCGTGTGCTCCTTGTCATGAGCGGACAAACGGGATAAAATTGCAGAAATCTATAGTAAAAACAATGTAGTCATTCTTAACGACGTTCGATCCTGATATTTAAAGTCTTAAACTTTTTTTGCCAAGTATATTTTTAGGTTCTACATACATAGCATAATTAAAATTCAAATAAAAAAAATCGGGTCAATATGCTTCTTTTGGCGCTACAGTCATGTAATATGACCTTTTTGCACTGAAATTTGTGTCTAATTAAAAATTACATCTTCGACGTGTTCCCTCCAATATTTTTATCAAATTAATGCATGAAACAAAGTGAACTCTAAATCTGTTTAGAAAAAGACATTTTAAAATTGTGATTAATAAGAAAAAGTTTCAAATTGCTTCGCATTTAATCAATTATTTGACCTTTCTGCACTAATAAAATGTGATTTTTCTGGCATCGGAAATTTAGTAAGCAAGAAAATTATTTTAAAGTCTTAAACTTTTTCTGATTTTAAGCAAATAGGTCGAAGTTATCTTGAATATTTAGAAAATAACATCAAAAGTGGGGGTATTTGATGTAAATTTTCAGATATTACCAAAAAAGTGTCAATTTTACGTTAAAATTAACTCAATTTTCCCCCGGATTTTCAGAATATATTTACTATATTTGTCACACTTTGTTGAAAGAATTCATCAGAAATTATTTAACAGATATTTCAGAACCAGCATAACACATTTCACAGCCAAAAACAGCTTTGCGTGCAACCAGCATGGAAAAATAGGAATCCAGAATTAAAAGTACTGTTATAGTTTAAAAGGGGAAAAACTGATCATTTTCGTCTAAAAATCCTTCCGCCACAAAATATAGTCCCTATATTAATTCTACTTAAATGGAATTTATTCGCGGTTTTTTCATTATATATAGTACAATTTGCATTGTAGAATTCAGATTTAATGTTAGAACTTAAAAATGATAAAGGATTTCATAAATAAAGGACACGACCAAAATCCACTCAAAATCTCAGGATCGAACGTCCTTACGGGGGCCGACTATAGTTTCCATTGCGCAATACTTCGCGCATCATAGCAAAATAAAGCATATAATACTGTTTTAATGCACCTTTTTTCACTTGATTAATAAAATTAAACAAAATTAAGAAATTACAGGTTCAAAAATGTAAAAACAATTTTATATAACTGAATTTTTAACAAATTTTGCAACTGAAAGGTAAGTTGACGTCGTTTCAGTGTGTTTTTGACGTTATGATAAGCTAAAGCTCTTAAAGAAAGTGGTAATAAAAATGTTATCAAATAAAAAGTATTAAACGTACGCTCTTGAAATTTAAAACATAGAAATTTGAGAATTTCTCCATTATTCTTATATTTTTTCATATAATACCCTTGTGCCCGTCATATATTGTAGTACTCTATAAAAACAGGAAAATTCGTTGATTTTTGGCCTTTTGAGATGACCCCTCTGGTAACAAGGCGGTAGAATTCTGTGTTTCTTACACATAATGTACAATATAGTATTACGCATCATATATTACAGTTTGAACAAAAAGTCTATTGTAGTATTTGTATAATTTGCTTTCAAGTGCTAAAATTGACATTTTCCTATATAATCCTATAGTAAATGTACCTATATTTTGAGATGGTCCCTTAAAATACCTGGACGGTAGATTTCGCCCAAACTTTGCATGCACACTAAAGTTAATGTATGTTATATATGGTATAAAAATGGAGAGTTTTGCTATTGTAGTTTTCACACAATTAAACCATAGTCGGCCCCCTTAAGTTGATCACCATCAATATTTATATCAGACAAAAACATTGTATTATAATAAGGAAGTCTATGTAGCCTGTGTTTTATGAAAATAATTACCTTAGCTTATGCCAAGATCTTCCTATAACCCTAAAGCGTAAGGCGTCAAAAGTGCTACATGTATAATTTATTAAGTCTGGTTAAGACGTCATTGTATTGTATTGTTTATTACCAAGAACCATACAGTTCATAGGTTTAACGTATATACATAAATCAGTTGTACAGTATATGTATAACATTTCAATATCATTTGAACATTAAGTAAAGCAGGATCATAGAAAAATTTTACAAACTATTCATTCTAAATTCATAAAGCAGAAAAAGCACAATAATATAAGTTTAGTAATAGTAGTAGTGAGGATAAAGTCGTAATATCAATTCAATTTACATCTGCTCTTAATTTTGTACATTTATAAAGATATTTTCCCAGTTTACATAACTCTGTTACATTTTTTGTCGACAACAATTGAACAAGTTTAAAGGTAGAGGGTTTTTGGTGATAATATTTCTTAATATACTCTTTTCTAACATTAGAAAAAAATGGACAAACCAGAATAAAATGATACTCGTCTTCAACCTCTGACATTGAACAAAATTTACATAATCTTTCTATTCTAGGAATATTAAAAAATCTTCCTCGCTCTATCTCTAGTTGGTGAGAAGACAGACGGTATTGACTGATATGTTGTGCATATTTTTGTGATATTGACTTTTTTAAATATAATTGTAAATCAAAACTATCACTTAAATGCTTATACAAAATGCACTTCGGAGAACCTTCAAAATAACTTCGTGCTTCTTGTATGAACATGTCATCCAATCTTTGTTTCACCTCAAACAAAAAAAGTTTTTCATTAAAATTATTTTTACAGTTCCATGTATAACCAAAGCCTAATGTATCAACAAGTTCTTTTATATGTGACAACCAGCAAGGAAAAGTGTTAGATTCACACACATCTAACATTTCTTTGTATATATTTCTTAAAATACAATTATCGCTATTTTTTAATTTTAGCCAATACTTCAGCATTCTAAATTTTCTGTTCCATTGTAATGGTTTCTGTCCTAGTTCAAAATAAACCATAATAGATGTGGTGCTTTTTTTAACACCTAGTACTCTTTTACAAAAATCTGAGTGGATACTTTCCAATTCTCCTGCTGGGTGAAACCCCCAAACTTCGCAACCATAATTTGCTATACTACCAATATATGTATCAAACAATGACAGTTTAGTGCTTACATTCAAATACATTGGTTTCATTTTTGTTATTAAACTACTTAGACTCTTTCTACATTGTGCTGCTAGTACACTTTGTGTTTTGTTAAATTTACCATTATAATTCAAAGTTATTCCTAAGTAATTGAAATTTTCAACAATATCAATCAATTTGTTTTCGTACTTCCAACAGTAATTTTTCTTCAATCTACCACCTTTTCTAAATACAACAATTTTAGTTTTATCCACGTTAACTTTAAGTTTCCACTTTGCTGTATATCGCTCTAAACAATTGAGCATATCTTGTAAACCTTGTTCTGTCTCTGAGAAAAGCACAGTGTCATCTGCACACATGATCAAAAACATAGCAATATCTCTTATTTCTACGGGAATACACATATTCTCTATAAATTCCATCTCAAAATCATTAACATACAGAGAGAACAAAAATGGAGAGAGAGATTCACCCTGCATCAGACCCTCATGGCAGCCAAAAAATTGGGAAAATTGATTTCTGTGTCGTACACAAGATTTTATATTAGAATACAAAGATTTAATAATATTCAGCATGTGGCAATCGATACCACTTTTTGCTAATTTAGATAACATAATATTTCGATCAATTTTATCAAATGCTTTTTCGTAATCTACGAAACAGCAGAATAATTTTTTCCCTTTGCTAACAGCTCGGCTGATTAACCAGTGTAGAACAAAAATAGCATCTGTTGTACTATGACCGGCCTTAAAACCAAATTGTGCATCAGTTATAATACTATAATTATTTGACCAGGTACTCAATCTCTCATTAAGTAAGGATGTAAAAATTTTTGACAGACAACTTACAAGTGTAATCCCTCTATAGTTATTACAGTCATTCATATTTCCCTTTTTAAAAATTGGAGTAATGATACCTTCTGACCAGCTTTTAGGAAAAACGCCCGAGGTAAAAACAATATTAAATAAATCCACAAGGTAAACTACGAGAATATCATTATACTCAATAAAATATTCATTCAATAAATTGTCTATTCCCGGAGATTTTTCTTTCTTCAAACGTTTGATGACGCGAGTTATCTCCTCTGCGGTAATTGGGCTGTTCAATTCAGGATATGCAGAATTGTCTATTTCTGAAGACACCGATTCACTATGGGCATGCATTGAATGTTGATTTGAAGAAAGTTCCTTAAAGTGGTTATAAAATTCCGACAAATCCGGTCCATACGATAGATTTCTTTTCTGTTTGCGGAAAATGCGATAAAATTCTTTTGGATTTTTCTTCCTTATATATTCCATTTGATCTCCTTGGTAACGGAAGTATTCTCGTTTAACTTTTCTTTCATATCATTTATAATTTCTCTTAGAAGTGACCAATACATTTCTGTTAAAATGTGTCCGTGAACTATTAAACAGATTCAAGTTTCTTAAATAAGTTTTACGTAACTCTACGCACTTAACATCAAACCAAGGTTTATTGTTTATGTTTCTTCTTTTGCTTTGGTTGGATGTATTATTGATAATTATTTCCTTTCTACAATATGGGAGAAATACATCATTAAGTACCTGCGTAAATGTCTCTACACAATTATTGACACCTTCTTTTGTTATTTCTACATTATCTAAAGCGCCCGCAAGATGCTGTAAATGACTACATAATTCAGTTTTAATTTCATTGGATAACAAATCATCCCATTTCGTTCTAACAAAACGTGTATTGACATCACTTCTCTTATCGTGATGCACAATAGAATCATTGACACAAATTTGAAAATGCAGAGGAGCGTGGTCAGACCATTCATTAAAATTTTCAACATGAAAATAATTAACAACATGGAAAAAACTTTCAGATACAATTGCAAAATCATTAACACTCACTCCACGATGATTGAAAAATGTATATCTACCATCTTTATCTCCAAATGTACGACCATTACACACTCGAGTACCGGTTGAGCGACAGAGTTCTAACAATTTCCTTCCAAAACTATTTACAACTAGATCTTGTGACTTTCTTTCTGGTAATGCAACATCGTAATTATAGTTTATAACAGGTGAAATAAAATTATTCAGTTCTGTAGCCATCGAATCATATTCTATAAAATCTACTGATGTACCAATACGTGAATTAAAATCACCACTCAGTACAACACACCCCTTTTCTTTGTACATTGATATATCATCATTGAGCGTAGTAAATAAATCTATATCATTTTTTCTGTAAAAAACATTATTTTCATGCGGTATGTAAACAAATCCGATATAAAGTTCGGTATTTTGAACATTAATATCGTTTTGGCATTTCACCCATAAAATAGATTCATGTACAATGTTCTCCACCAACAACTTATCGTGTAATTCTTTTTTGTAAATAAGCATAAAACCTCCACCTTTACATGATTTTCTAGGAAAACATTTGTGAAAAAATTTTTCATTAATAAGACTGTCGTCAATATCAGTATTTACATCAAGCCAACATTCTGATAAAAAAAATAATATCATATGTGTCAATAAATGATATAAATTCTGGGTCTCTAATTTTATTGTAAATCTGTCGATTAACATTCCAGGAACATATTTTGAGTTTATCCCCGGCGTTTTCCTATCTCGTGGCATTGTTATCAAGTGATGGGCGATAAAGCCTATTGTCGATGTAAAGCTTGTTGTAGACCAGTCTAACTCGATGTCCGTCCGCGCGTTTTTTCTTCATAATTCGGATCAACTCCTTCCTTTCCGCGACAATTTCATTCGGGTATTGCTCGTTGATGTAATAATTTGTACCTCTTAGGTTTTTAGACATCCCCTTTACCTGCTGTCTTTGTTGGTATTCATTGAATTTCGCAACGATGACCCTTGGCGTTTGACCTCCAGCTATTCTGTGCACTCTATCGAATTTCAGATTGTTGACCTGCGCCTCGCTCATTGACAGACTGTTCCTGAGGAAATCACGCAGAATTTTTTCGGTATCTTTTGGAGTTTCATTTTCAGTTTCCGGTATATTCGAAAAGAGCAGATTATCCCTCATTGAACGAGACTTTAGATCCACTAATTCATCCTTTAGTTTCTTATTATCCTCTTCTAGTTTACTTAACTTCTCATCCAACTTTCCCAGTCCAAACTCCATACTATCTGACCTTTCTTGTAGTTCCCGTATAAATTTGCCGTTCTCTTCAAAACCCCTTTTCAAGTCCGTTGTTATATCATTTATTTTCTTATCAAATGTGATCATTTTTTTCTCTACAAGATCTAACTTTTTCACCTGCTGGTCGACATTGGAAATTTTGTTATCTAAATGCGAGATCTTTGCTTCGATGGTACCCATGGTTTTCATAATAATTTCAAACCAAGGGGTGGATTCACCTGTGGCGTAGGGGTCACTGTTGACTGCGTTGCACCCTGGACTGCAGAAATGTCTACTTGAGTAGAAGATTCTGTTTCATTCTGTGCGATCATATTTTCTTTTATTTCGGCCAAATTAGATTTGCTTACTGGTGTGGACGTATTTAACGCTGCTTTGAAATCTGTCAGTACATCGCCATACAACACAGAGTTACAATCGGCCAGAGTACTACTCACGTTTATACTATCACAACTGCTATCACTATTACTTACAATTTTTAGATCTTTTTCACTTGTTTTCTTGTTGTTTTTTGGCTGCTTCTGTTGACCACTATATTTTCGCTTTTTTCCCATAATATGCACCACTTCAGAGTGTTCAGAACGTCCTTAATTCACAAAACAATGATAGTGCTCCTGAAGTGCGTGCGTCCTACCCCGCCATCTTGTACATATATCATAAAGGACCGACGTGTTGATACTTATAATATCAATGTTAATCATTGGAAACACCCTACCAGTTATTCTTGATGAATAAAATTCACATTATATTCGATCTTTTTCGAAAAATTTTTCGATAATGAACAATAGGAGAATTAAAACAAATCAAATATAGGCCTAATACATTTCGGAAGAAAAATAAAGACTCAGTTTATTTCATATACCATAAAATGAGAAAGAAAAATTCTTCCTTTCAAAAAGAAGAACCTACGTTCTTTACAAGCCCAGCTTTTTCTACGATTTTTTGAGAAGTAAATCTTAGGACATGTGAACTAAATGTCTCCTTCAAATTTTAAAATAAAAAGAGCGGATGACTAAATTAAGATCAAGTAAATTAAATTCCTTTGAGCATTTAATAATTCTTAAAAATGTGTGGGGAAAATGTCAAGTAACATTTAACAAAAGTGTACAAATATCGTTAATATTTGAGAGACATCTAATAGGAACAATTAGTTTGAAGTGGTTCTGTGAGGTCATTTTTCTATCTAAAACTTGTGACAAGTAGCCTCATCACGATACGAAACAGGAGGAAAGTATTTGTACTCAGTCCTATTTAAAGAAAAAAAAACCCAGCCAAGTTATGATAAAAGTACACTCGTTTTTATCTTTATATGCCAGGAAAAAATAAACTTGGGGAAGGAATACAATTAACACTAGAGGTATTGTGAGCAATGAGCTCACTAAATGATACCCCCACCTCCCATATGAATATAATGGCAGTGTCCATGTTTTGCTCTGGAAAATCAAAAATATATGTCAGATCAAAAAGTAAAATAGGAGGTGCACAATGGCCATATGTAATTAAGAATCTGTGAAAGTTTCATTAAATTTCCTTCAGTGGTATGAGAGGAGTTGCGGAGAAGAGATGGGTACCCCAAAGCGTAACAGACGGACGGACGGAAATACCGATTACTATATAACCTCCCGCTTTTCAAGCGGGGGGTATAAAAATCATCATGTCTGTCTTTTCTCTGTTTAGCACCCTATCCTCCGGCTGTCGATCTGTGGAAATAATACATACCATTTTAACATTTCTACATGTTCTTTTTTAAATTTTAAAATCAATTTACACCAAAAGTTACGCGTTAAAAGAACTTTTTTCTCCACATTTTGATATATCGATGGCGTATTATCATTTACCAATAGTTATTTCCATTCTTACGTCAACGCGATACATCCCGATGAGCTTGAAATAAAAGATGCCACATTTCTGTTTCATAGTTGGATATTTTACAAGAAAAAGTCGTTATTGGTTATCTAACAACAAAGCTTAATGATAAACGTAATGACTACCTCTTTAATCGTCAATTTCCCTTACTTACGCAGCAATGTACCTTTGTCACCTGCATACGGAGTTTATATCTCTTAGTTGAATCAATACGAAAGAGCATGCTCTAAATATAAACAATACATAAAACGAGATAAGTTATTATTGACAAACAAGTTGACGAAGAAAGAATATCAGCAGTCTCGTTTAGAGTCATTGTTTCGTGAGTTTTATAGTCGATACAACGACCTTGTCAGCAAATACAATTTATCTGTCATGTTGTAAATTTTGAATCTATCGGGTGGCAGTAAATACAAAATTTACAAGTTGTTGTCATGTTGTAAATTTTGTATTTACTACCACGCGGTAGATTCAAAATTTACAACATGACATATCATTAAGTCATTAACTTTTTAATACGCATTGTTAGGCCATTATTTACACACTGAGTTGTCCACGGAATTTTCCCATTATTTCCTGATCACGACAAAGAGCAAACGGCGAGTGTGACCGGTCTGCACTCACAACTCCATGGCATCTGATGCCACCTCTAATGTTTTGGAGGTTCGTGTTTGCTCTGCTCCTATTTTGTATTGTTTAATGGACTTTTGAGCTTGAATACTCTTCGTTATCTACATACTTAGTATTTCATTGTACATATTCTCTATATCAAATTTACAATATTGGGTTCTTGTCTGGACGTACAGCGTTATTGTTGACAAACACATTTTTGCTTCTTATAACGAACTGAATAGAGCATGGCTTTTCTAGGTTAATTCTTTTTCGATTAAAGATGGTAAAACGCAACATTATACAAACCTGAATGAAATTCTTCGAAATAATCACGTCTATATGTTATTTCCTATTCATCTAACGTTAATAAATTGGCTTTTCTTCCTTTCCCCTATAAAATAATGAAAATCTTTGATGTTTTAAGACCATTTATTAAAATTTACGAAATGAATTTCGTAAAGAAACATCTTTCTACTTTTTTGTGATTCCATAAGCTATAGACATTATACATTTTGTATTTTATTATGCCAAGTCATCTAGTGACCTAGATAACAAACTGAATACACTTCAAGTCAAATAAAGTTCTAGTTTAAATTCAACATTTTTTTAAAGGAAAAAACTATCTTGAAAAGGGAAAATGCATGTGAAGATAACATCAAATTTGTCTTGGTCCATCAAATTCTAGTAAATTGCATAATATTGCTTTATAATATGATTTTAAAAATGAACCATACTGCATATCATATAGATCTATTAATTTAAGTGTGAAATGAACGAATGTTAATTTAAGTAAAAATCTATATTAATGGCAAAACGATAAATGCACCAAATTAATTCCATTCAATTTTTTTTCTGAAATATCACAACTTCGACTCCGAAAAAGTTCACTAGTACTTTGATTCATTTAAGATCGTAATTTTACTGAAACGAAACCCAAGGAACCAGAAATATATAAAATTACGCATAGATTTTGTGAAATTCAGCTCACAATAAAAATTCTGACAATGTGTCGAAAATATGGCCTTAATATAATCCTAGTACAACAAACAAAGATAATTTTCTTAATAGGTTAGATAACCCTTTAAGAATATCATATCTTTTTCTAAGCTTTTCAATCAATTGTTTAAATGTTAAATAAACCATCATGTTATTAGATTTTTTAGGGAAAAAAATCTATTTTAACAATCTCTTACACCAACTCAGTGTCTAATTTGATGATTTACAGTACTTAGGGTTTATTGCCATTGTGGGAATATTAGAACTGACATCTGCTATAGAACACACTTTGTTTCAAAAGCGTTAGCAGTACCGACTTTGATAATTTTTTTGACACAAGTAAACCGTTATTATTGCCATATTTCTTTAACTTGAGCTGCAGTTTGTGTCGATATACTCGTCCTGTGTAACACGTTTTGTCATTTTACCATGCAGTCTTAAAGCACTGGTTTCGGAATTGCATTATTCAATTACAAAAATACATATATACTAGTAATGAAACATTTGAAGATACACAGTAATGGACAGTATTCAAGATCAAAAGTCCATAAAACAATAAAAAATAGGAGCAGAGCAAAAAAAGAGCCCCAAATCATCAGAGGTGAGATCAGGTGCCATGGAGGAGTGAATATTCCCTGCCGACCGGTCACACCCGCCATGTGCTCCTTGTCGTGATCGGGAAATAACGGAGAATTTGTCGTCAATTCAGTGTATAAATAATTGTCTAACAATTAGTATGAAAAACGTCAGTCAGTATTTGACTCAATGATAAATTGTATTTGCTGGCAAGGTCATTGTATCGACCATATAACTTAAGAAATTATGACTTTAAATGAAACTGCTGCTATTCTTGTATTAATCAACTTGTTTGTCAATAATTTACCTCGTTTTAGAAATTGTTCATACGTAGAGCATGCTCTTGCGTATTGAATCAATATTGAGACATATAAACTCCGTATGCAGGTGATAAAGGTATATTGCTGCATAAGTAAGGGAAGAAGACCATAGAGAAATTAAAGTCATCACGTTTATGATAGAGCTTGGTTATTAGATTACTTTAACGTCTTTTTCAAGTAAAATATCCAAACAGTAAGTATTAAACAAGCATAAAATTGAAAAATTTGTTTTATTTTCTTACTTTCGTCGCCAAAAAGGCTCAGTCATAGAGGAAATAATAGCATCAAAGTGCCCATATTATTATTTACAATTGTCATCGGGTCATAAAGGTTGAATATTACAAAGAAAAAATAAATTAGCTAATGTTAATAGAGGTGGCTACGTTTTACACTAAGAAGGAGGAACACAGCCAGTGCAAAATATTAATGATCCCTCAAAACGCTGGAAGCACTCACTTAATTACAGTCGCATGAAACACACAGACTCCAGACATGCAGACACGTGGGATATGTCCCTTGGCAAATAGTTCGAGTTGTCTTTGTTTTTCTTGCTTAATGTTTATTGTGTTACAGACAAGGACTAGTAAGTATTTCAAATATAAGACAAACGAAACAAACTGAAGTGACATTTTTATGTAGCATTAAAGTTTGAGCCAAAAATAAAAAAGAATCGTCATTCTAAGCCTCATCATACCGTCTCCTTTCTTTACTCTGGATACATAATTTGTCATCCAGCCAAAACCATTTCATTGCAAAGGCATCAAGTTACCAATTTTAAACAGTGCTGCCAATCCATGAACATTTTTACTGCATTGTTTCAGCGTAATTTACTTCTTATCTTCAATTAAGAAGGTATTCTAAAGTAAATTTAAAAATTCTTCCCACCTGACGGGAACCTTTTGAATAATACGTTCACTTAAGTTAATTTTATGAACTATTTCGCACATATTGGATACATTGTAACACCAGCTGCCCCTACTTCATAAGACGCTAAATTAGAGAGCTCTCAGTTTTTGGATAACTTAAACCGAGAAACAAAAGTGTTGATGGAAGTAATTATTCTTATTTTGTAGTATTTCATCTGTTTTATTACTCTCTCTATTCCTTTAAAAAAAAATTCAAAAATTACAAAGACTTAAAATTTGACCAGCCATTAGTACTGTAAATATCCATTTCATGTAATTTTGAAGATCTTGGATCAAATCTTCGGTATATTTGTCCGGGAATATTTTCAAAACTGAAAAAAACTACAATAATCCATAAATAAATGTGATTTGCAGGATGATGTATATGGTTAAGCATCTCGACAATGTGCAATATATAGGAACAATTAAAGAACTGATAATTTAATTTAATCAAATATCTACAAATCAAACTTCAAACAGCTGTAAAACGCATCAAGAAAAAGTCTTTCCACCGCCCCAAAACACCGATACGCCAATGCTCCCTTTCGTTCACGTAACGATGGAAAACACGTAATCCGGAGTTCTTGTATGCATGCACTTTTTAAAATTATAGAAGTGCATAAACTGCGCAGATATAACTGGAAACATCCGAAGACAGTATTCTGAGGAGCAGACTTTGACACTCTTAAGCACCACTTCCTACTACCGAATAATCAGATTGAAGTTTCTTGTTCTTCTTTAAAATGTCCTGTTCTTGTAAGGGTGACTGCAAATGAAAAAAGCCATTTGTTGAAGACAATACCAATGTAACTCAGTGCTTTATACAAGAAAGATTGCATAATGAGATCGTGTTTCAATAGGAGTTATGCATCAAAGGAATTTCAAAACAGAGTAATTTTTGGCCAACAATCCGGAAATACATGCTTTCATTAATGAGTCGGTTAGTAAAGTAGGGAAATCGAAATCGTTGGTGTTTAAGCAATCAATTAATTTTGAAGGAAACGGTAGTGAACACATGTATTGAGCTCATATTTACGGATTTCCTCATGTACGTAGTATTGTGTTCCAAGGACACCTTTAACATTGAATGAAATTCATGATCGTAAAATTATAATTTGAGGTGGACTTACCTAAATGAAATTATGACAGTTAAAACATATAGGTAAGCACATGTCTTTGAAGAATGACCAATTTTGCAAAACTAATTAGTAGATTGTTTAGTGTCATTTTTACATGCAAAAATTGTAAAATATATAGTATTTATATATTTTCAGTTTGGTTGTGACTCCCTGTTTGTTTGCCTGTATCGCCTTACTGCAGTTTCCTGAAATCTCTGCCAGAAGGCACGGGGTGAGTAGAATTATTCGCCAGACACATTGAAATAAAATATAATCAAAATTTGAATTATTGCACGGCTTATGTGTAGAAAAATATGACATCACACCTACAATATGGCAATAGCTATATTCTATATAATATCGATGGAGAAATTTACAAAAGATAAGGGTTTCCAGCTTTCATTTATGTTTCCACGTTAGCTAAAACTATATTGTAAGTAATTTTTGTAAATTTTCTTTGAGTAACACAAGGATTTTCATCAACAAAATTGGTCCATTTAAAACTCTTCGTTATATGTATATTGATTTTTTCTTCTTTATAAAAACATCTGGAAGGTATGTACTATGATTTTAAAATATCGACATCTTGAAAAAAAATTAACAGTGGGTCCAGTAATTTAATAAGGTACGTTGTAATATTTGATTACAGACAGACAAGATGAAACCGCTAATAAACGATTGACTTTGATTTCTTTTACCAAAAATATATTTGTTTTCACACTTAAAAATAAAATAAAATGATGAGTATACAAGAAATATTTTCATACATTTATATACTCCAAATTGTATTAACATGAAATTGTTTATCTTTTATATGCTTTAATCGTGTATGTATGTGCCAAAAACAGATACATATCTGTTGACGTGCATGTTTCTCAACTAAAACAGCTGATTAAGGTAGAGTGCTTAAACGTTTTATTGTTGTTAATCATGTAATCACACATTCTCCTAGAAGTAAAAAATGTAGGTAGAATTTTATTTTGTTAATCTGGAGTAACATGTCTGAAAATCTAATGAAAAAAGGGTTAAGATATTAAACAGTGATCCATCTCATAAAATCTACAAGAAATACAAATCTGTGAACAGGGACAAAGACCCCTAGAAATACCAGAGGTGGGATCAGGTGCCAAGGAGGAGTAACCATCCCCTGTTGACCGGTCACTTCCACCGTGAGCCTTATGTATTGATGAAGTAGATGGATCATTCCGTAGTCAATTTAGATCGGTACAAAGGCCTAACAATCAAGTATTAAACATGTCATCCAAAATATGACCCATTATAACAACATACACATTTAAGTTTTTTCCTTATGGTTATGATGTTTATTAAATGACCTTTTGGTCACCAAAAACATCCAAAGATGAATCAGACCTGGCGAACTCAGTTGTGTCTTTCATTTCAAGATCACTGCAATATATCTAATCGATATGTAATTGATAATAATCATTGTTAAATGATAAACATCGTCGATATATTTGTGTGTCGAACTGAAGGTTACAGCAAGTGTTTTCCTCTTCTCGTGTAGAAGTTTTTGAATGAATTCGACTTCGAAGGAATATAAAAACAAATCGGCGTATAAAAAAGTAGTTATTGGTACCCAACAGTTTGTTTGAAGACTTGGTCTCCGAATACTACATAAATGTTGTCAATGAGGAATCTCCAGCATCCTTTTAATATCATCATCCGAGTGTGCAAAATCACTGTGATTGAAATTACGAAAAATGTTGTTAGATGTGAGAATTTCTGAGATCCATTTTTATTGAGGAAGCAGTTGGTTTCAGAAATCTTTTTTTTTTATTTTCGTGGGGAATGGTTTTAAAACCATGCAGAAAAGAATAGAAAAGTCTTCCATTTTGGTGATTTTAGAATTTCACCTCTAATTTAAACAATTTCTAGAATAAATTGTATAACAGTAAATCTGAAGTTTCTTCTTTACTGCAGTTAATATTTAGTATATATTAATATATTACTGCAGTTAATACAGTTAACACCGGATCATTGAGCAGTAAGAGATTTTTTTCGTGCCAGCACTTTATGCGACTGGGACCTCTGCGACTGTATGTACGATTTCCAGACGAATGTTTAAAACCAAATTATTCCAAAATACAGTTATAATAATAACATATATCATCACCAGTAATGATACGTCCAGCAGTACTGTAGTTGAAAGAAGAAGAGCAAGTTATGTTATATTTGAAATTTTTATCCAGTAAATTCGAAGAAATCTGATTTACATTGCCCACATATATTTTTCTGATAAATTTAGGTGATTATCAGAGCATCTTCATTCTATATTACATAATCTGTTGCCATTTTCGTTCGACTTCAAATATATTACACCCACACCAAGTGTTTTCTTTTTTCACTGACTAGACTATATAGGTTAACAAAACTGCGTAGTGTACAAACAAAATCAAATAATTATCTTCAGCATTTCTCCGCCTCCTAAAAGAATTTAAAAATTCCAAGATTGTATGTTATCCAAAGAATCCTTACATTTAGTTAGAAGTTATTTAAATTTGACGGATAAAAAGAAATATATGTTGAATGTTTAAGATTGTTAAACAATATTCTTACTCTCTAGCTGATCAATGTTATGAACTCAGATTGACCAAACAAATGCTCGCTACTGTAATTCACAAGTTGACAGCCGGAAAACTGGACATAAAATTTTCGAGCATGAAAAGATCTAATTTACCTACCCATAAATTACCCTGTATTAAGTGTTTGAAGTAGTACTTGAATTAAGCTGAGCCTGGGCAATATAACCTCACTGCTTATTAAAAGTGGAATTGGAGCTATGAGAAAATACAATGATTGAGAAAATTTTATCACAAGCCGTTAAATTAATCCTTAAATTAAGCAATGAAACTCCCATAATTAGAACGGCCTTATCAAAGACTGAGTAATTTTCTTCTGACTTAAAACGACCTCTTCTACTTTTATTCAGGATAAAGTTATAAACGTACTTGTTTAATGTCATAGAGATAACTATTGCACCTGCACTTCAAGGAGTGACTAAAATTTGCTTGGTCATGTACTGAACACAAACATTGATTTCATAATAATAACACAAGACGATGCTATATCGAATTTGAAAAATGCATGGAAGTAAAGAAGTACAATAAAATGCGTAGAAAGAGTTCGGTTCACATCTGTTAAAATGATGTATTTTTCCCTCTCGTCAATAATTTCCAAATTTTGAAAATGTCTTAAAAAGACAAAAAGTTCAGCCTTTTGACTCTTTATTAAAAATAGCGCCCAACCTCTCATCCAAGAGTACGATTATGTAACAACTGTTAAGCCCTGGTGCAAGTTTTCGATCTGCATCATAGTGTACATGTTGGCTCTTATTTTAATTCTTTGCTGAGTGCATCCGTTTTCCGCAAAATGTTTAATATCTAGACATTTTTCAAAGGAAATGTAAGCATTTTGTTTCTACTATAGATTGAATTTGTAATTTGACATAGAGTCATGGACAATTAATTGAAATATGGACATGGTCATTTGAAATACTAGTATGGACATGGTCATTTGAAACATGACGGGAATTTAGTTCTTTCACAGTCAACGCTGTGCTGGATATCGACAAATCGGCGCTCAACAAACTCTTATTTACATAAAATCCATGTATACCATGAAGTAGACCACCGATCACCGAACTAATACAACAATTTCTAAGAATGTCTCTACGTCAAAGAGACTTAAAAACCGAAGTCGGAGTACATCACCACCAAACACATCAGTTACTTGTACATCTACAATGACATCAAGAGTACAGCTTCCAGTTTTTCTTAAATCATGTGTTTTTAATTTCATGAAAGTATTGTAATTATTAGGCGGAAAAATTCAAGTTTATACGTTTAAGTGAATTATAAGCATATAGTTTCAGTAAACGGCGGCAAATGAAATTAATCAAGAATAAGTATTTAATTATTATGAAATCATTTAATTTGATTTTCGTGATGTTAAAATGTGTTGTTTCCTGCTGTTTTCTGTACATAACCATTAAAACTCAAATTGCAAAGCATAAAATTATATACAATACTTAAATCTGCAGACTACGCCTTTGATTTGAATAACACTTTCTAGAGCACCTACATGCAAGCCATTTTACACCATTTAAATGACAATAGATGTTATTTCAATCTCTTTATACGATGCAGATCATCTGTTTTCGCAATGATTATATCATTCGACATTACATAACAATTACATAACAATTGCGAAAGTCTGTTGCGTGTTAATTTGAGATACGAATAGGTAAAGGGGAAGGGGATTTTAGATTTTACTGGTTTTGAAAGGATATATATGTACTAATGTAGATTTTAGAAGTATGCTGTTTTGATAGGACAGGATTTATTTTAAAGCTTAGACATAAGAGTAGAATAAAACACTTGCTGTGGCCCTCATCTCGACATTTAGTTTTAACGACGCTATATTAAAATCGCTATTTTCATCTTTACATCTAAAAATGTCAGGATATTTCTATTAATAGTAAAGAGGAAAAAATTAAATGGGTGGCTTATACTCAAAATCAAGTCCTGAGACAAAGTAGTATTCTGTCCGTTCTAGAGTTGAGGAAAAATTGAAACATCACCATTCGTTTCAACTGCAATTCTTATGAAAAATGAGAAATCATTTATCATATATATTAAAACTTGAAATCATATCATATTTATATACTGAATTAACGACCGATTTTTCCGTTATTTTCCCATCATGACAAGGAGCACACTGCGGGTGTGACCGGTCAGGAGGGGATGCTCACTCCTAGATGGCACGTAATCCCACCTCTGATGGTTTAGAGGTCCGTGTTTGCTCTGTTCCTATTTTGTATTGTTTTATGGACTTTGGTATTGAATACTGTTCGTTTTCTCCATATCTTTCATTTTATTATTTTGTTTAGTCAAATCATCATGGTAGATCACGACATGGCCATTCCGGTAAGAGATGGAGTCAGTGGAGTGCCTGGTCAGCGTGTAATGCCGAGTGTGGGACTGGTGTATCGACAAGGAACAGGGAATGCTTAGAAAAGTACGCTACAAGACTGAGTAAATAAAAACTGAAATTATGGTCTATATGTTCGTCGTATTATCTCTCTCATACTCTTTGTATGAGTGTGTACAGTAAGCAGTAAAAGTTTTTTATTTTACAGTACTCGAGCGTGTACGTCTGAAAGTACAGAATACAAAGTTTGCAATCGACAGGTACTTAATGGATTAGCGCAAAACTACCAGTTATTGTTTAAAAACAGAAAGATTGTAGAGAACATTTTCTGTATTACATTGAAGGAAAATTTGATTGATTGTTTTTAAACTCCCATTTTTGAAATAAGAAAATACGTAGGCATCTTTTAGTCTTCTAAATACAGTCTCCAACATGACAATTCAGAAGTCATGTAGATTTCCCAATACGAATGTATCAGAAAGGACTAAAACTTCATAGGTGTTTTGAAGGCATGATTTATTCTTCGTTTTACCAAGTACTAAATTCATTTAAAAAGAGATAAGAAATCTCTGGAATATTTTTCTATTTAGTGATCAAATTACTGGCTATAAATATATGAAAAATACATCAAAGCGCTTTTTTGCATATGTTATTAATTTACTTCTAATGAATTCATCCATTAGATAATTTATCTATTTAGGATATCAATTCCTTACATATTTCATTGATTATAATTTTTTTTTGTTTCCTGTTTTGCCATGTCAATGTTTAGGAATGTACATCCAATCAACAAACCCTTCGACAACAGCAGTGTTCTTCACATAACGACAAACAGTTTGGTGGCAGAAACTACCGGTGGCAGCCTTATGACATAGGTAAATATAAAAATAAAAGCCTTTTTTAATATCACTTTGAATTAATTGGATGGAGATAGAAAACCTAAAATTGAAGCAGTTCATCTGGTAAATATAGAAACTCTGTATGTCTGACAAGAACCTTCTAATTTCGTTGAAGAATTTTTTAATTATATTTTGCTCAAAATAACATTGGCAATGTCAAATGGTAACATCTGTATTATGCAACAGAGGATGTAAGATATGTACACATAGAATTGTATTTGAAAGAAATTCTAAAAACATAGATCAAGCAGAAAGATAAACAACATCCATGGCATATGTTTGTTATTGTGACAAGGAATGATCTTGGCAAGTGGAAAGTCGTTACCCTCCTTAACGTTT
Source organism: Saccostrea cuccullata (assembly GCF_032062105.1). Classification (NCBI taxonomy): domain Eukaryota; kingdom Metazoa; phylum Mollusca; class Bivalvia; order Ostreida; family Ostreidae; genus Saccostrea; species Saccostrea cuccullata. Next base: position 231,255 of record NW_026929623.1, on the reverse strand, counting down.
AAAATTTGATCCAAGAAACACAATGTATGGAATTGTATCTTCAACAAAAATGCTTACAAGTGCAGGCTTAGATGGCATCGAAGTCACAATATGTTAAATCGGAAAAGCGACACCTTACAGGAAGTTGAAAGAGAAGAGAACATGTGCTCCTGTTTTGAGTTTCCTCTCCAATGTTTATGAAATGAATGTTTTTAAATAAAGTGATTGAAAATGTGGCCTTCCTCAAATAATGTATGGTTGTTCATTGTGAATGAAAAGGTGTTAATGCTTTTCTTTGATGCTAGTTTTGTTTACTTTTTACCGTCTTGGTCTTTTTTACAGTGCATGATTGTTTACATTTAGACTCGAAATTTTGAAGTTGAAATCTAACGAAATCTTAAAGATTTTCAAAATATGAATAGTTTGGCTCACTTTTATTCATAAATGACATGTATGCAACTAATTTCCTAAATATAAATGTGTATTCAAATTTCTTTTGATATGTGTTTTTATGAGAATATAACCCTCGCTTTTATTACAAATCAGGGAATTCTGAGTTCATAAACCACCGCCAAATCCGAACAACACCTACCCCTTTACTTAAGATAGTCACATTTGATAGACATAATAGTAAACTTTTAAAACACTTTTTATTTGATTATTTCACACCGAAGAATCGCCACAAATAAAAGTTTTGCTAATAATACATGTTGTTTTACATTATCCTTATAAATAAGGTTAGATTTAGGATGTTTGTGTAACTGGTTGCTAAATCTTTTGAGCGCTCATACTTTACATATTCAAGGATACATGTACAATTTTTGAAGTGAAAAATATGATAACGAACAGTATTCAAGCTCAAAAGTCCAAAGCATTTACAATCCAGAAGCCATATTACTTTATTACAAATTGTGATAATTTTTAGTAAAATGTTTACACATAGCTTGCTTCATTTATATGTCTTAAGAGACTTGGAAGATTAAAAAAAGGAATAAAGTCTTTTAACAAACAGATCTTACCCTTTTCGTTCAATGTTTGATAGGCAAAGATGAATGTGACTTTACGTGTAGGGCGGAAAGATATGGCTTCTACAACACATTTCCTGGACATGCAATGAATGGTGCTCTTTGCAACAAAGATCAATTATCAGTCTGTATTGAGGGTATATGCAAGGTAAGTATTTGCAATTTTGATTGTTTCATTTAGATGGGTTTTTTTTTACATTCTTGAAAACACCTTCTTTTTGTATCGTAGTGACACTGAGGGATCACTTTACCCGGCCTTTGTCTTTCTGTCTGTCACACTTTATATCTTAAGAACTGTAAGAGGAATAGATTAGATATTCTGCACATTTATTGCTAAATGTATTTTAGACTTTGGAAAATGCCATTGCTATTAATATGTAGATTTGTTTGCCCGAACTATACTGCTAAATGCAAAGAAATACCAAAACCTTTGCTAGCGAAGATGAAAAATACTTGATCACCATTGGACTTTATCTTAAGGTGCTATAAGCTTTTCAAAAATCTTACTTTTGGTGTTAGGCTAAAAAAAAAAACCCCAAGAAAACGCGACACATGCGTTTCTTAGAACACTTTAGTTTGTTATGAAATTTAAAGGAAATAGTCTCATGTTCTAAATTAATGGTCAAAAAATAAGATGTAAAACATGGAACAAATATTTGGACAAGAGAAAGAACTTAGAACTTACATTTGGTAATGTCCTTATGTCTGCAAGATACATGTAAGGTGACATTGTACATCGATTTAGAATGTGGGATGTGATGACGTAGTTGGATCTAGGGCAACTCGTGACGTTTGTGGTGTTTGCAATGGCGATGGATCAACATGCCGAATCATCAATGATGTATTTGAAACTAAGAAATTAAACTATGGTTACAATGAAATAGGAACCATTCCAGCAGGAGCTACAAACATCAATATAACTCAATTGGACCACAGTAGAAATTATATAGGTATGGTTTATTATTTCTTTCAATATATGTCATCAATATGGTTTTAAATCTTCAAGATATTATTTACTTGAAATATTGTTACCCAATATAGCTTTTGGTTTTAAAATAATTTGATGATATGTTATATTCGAACAAACCACATCTTAATCTTCTTATTATTACAACTTAAGCAATCAGTGTTGTACATGGAATTTACTTTAGAAATTTGCTACATGTATATATGTAGTAAGACGAAATGATAATTGAAGTAATAGTTGTATGTTAAATTTTAACCTTAGCACTGCGGATATCAGGAGGCAGATATTTTCTAAATGGAAATCGACGATTGTCACGTGACGGGAAGTATAATGCAGGAGGAGCAGTGTTCCGTTATCACAGCAGACAAACAAGTAAATGCCCAGGACAATGTATTTTATCGAAAGGACCTACAACAGAAGCGATAGATATCATGGTAAAAATTACAATATTTGCAGAAATTATTGAATATCATCAAAGATAAGACTGTACCGACAAATTACATGAAAAAAGATTAACTTATCTCATTAGTAAAATGAATTTAGTTTTTGTTTAAATATACTGTAAGTATTAACACACACTGACTCAAGGTCATGCCACAAATGTTCCAGACTATCGAACAACATTTATTTTGCGAGGGCTAATAGATGTGCTCTTGCTCAGAACTTCAAAGTTGACGATAGTTGTCATTTGATAATTAAGAACTAGATATTATGGAAACAAATATTCTGGATGTTCTTTACAATTGATAACCTTGTACTATTTGAACTTTTATGAGCCATTCAGAGAATCTTATAAAAACACATGTAGTGATGACAAGTGATTAAATTGTAGAAGCAGAAAAATATCATTTTTTTTCTGAGAAAATTATCAATACCCAATTCATTAATTACGCCATATGTTAAAGAAATGTGAGGAATAATTTCATCATTTATTTCAGGTTCTTTCTTTCGGACACAATCCAGGAATTTTCTATCAGTTTAGCTTGCCGCATGGTCCGGAGTCTCAAAAATCCTTATACGATGCAATTATAGTTGAAGACGATTTTGGCGGAAGTCATAATATTTCTCGCCCTGGACATCGGTCTGGAATACCAAGTCCCTCAATAAATAACACCAATTCCGATCACCATCATCGACGTCATCATTCCCGTACAAGCAATGGTTCTAGTGCCATGCCTGGCTACACACAGAGCTTTACATTTATGGAAAAAATGGACAAAAAGTCAAATGATTCTTCTCTAAGAGGTGCTCTGAAGGAATCGGAGACCTTTTATAAGTCTCAGTCGGATAAACAACGTCAGACGGTAAGGTCCGATCCCTCGTTTGACGATAATTCGATTCCGAGTGCCGATGGATTCCGATGGGAGATTACTGGATATACTCCATGTTCAGCAACATGTGGCCAAGGTAAATAGAAAATCAAAATAAGGAAACTTAAAAGACAATCAAAATATGTGCAATTTAAATAGCAAAGAATTTATTCCCTGAGATATATGGAAATAACGTACAGGGATTCAGCTCAAAAGTCTATTAAACAAATCAAAATTGGACCAGATTAAACACGAACCTCCATAACATCGTCCCCTGCAAACCCATATCATCCGCCATTTTTCACTTTTTAATACAATGTAAACGGATTCAATGATTAAAAATTTCACTTGCCAAGGAGTATAAACTCTCATTGGCGATTGAAAATTGTTGATTACTGAAAGACTTTTGAAGTCTTTTGATTATTTTTGATTATTTTTTGCTTTAAAGGTACAAAATCACCTTTCTTGGAATGTTTTTATGGAAACACGCGAGTTGAAGAAAATCGTTGCTTGATGGCAACAAAACCTGGGCTTGGATCACAGCCCTGTGCTCTGAAGCCTTGTCCTAAATGGGAAAACCAGTAAGTTTTAAAACAATGAAAGTTAGACAAAATGCAACTATGTAATTGATCAGAGGCTTATCATACACGTACAATGGAAAAATCAAATAAGAATTTGGGTTTCCCATGTCTCCCTTATATAGTTTATTATAATTCTTTTGTTGTTGTTATGAGATGAAGGTACCGTATACAATTTTCAGGATACGATACGTGACAAGGTTTGTCTTGTACAAGTATTTTATATAATATATGATGGTAAATGTTATATTGAAACGGTGATGTCAATAGCATATCATTTTACTGAATGAATGGTGATGGTAAATGGAAGATGATTTTATGGTACATGTATATTCATTTAAAAACATCTATGGGGGTTATCCAATACTAGTATTCTTTATATTACAAAAGTTTTAAACAATCCGAAGGAATTTTATCTAATCTACTTTATTAGCTAATGTTTATGATAGAGTGAAATTAAAAATCGAAGACAACCGTGAACGCATCAAAAAAATTTTTTTATTAAAAGTATAACTTGAGACCAGTAGAAAAATATTATTTACTTCTAATCTAATATGAGCTTGAACAATGATAGTAGGTCATATCAATGTAAAAAAAAAAAAAACATTATTTCGAACTCATTTATTTGAAGTAAGACATTTTGTTTCTTGAATCTTGATTTATCATATGTAAAAAAGACTTTCGCTATGAAAATTATTGACAGTACCTTAACATTTGCAGTCGTTGGCAGCCTTCGGATTGGTCAGCATGCAGTGTCACGTGTGGAGAAGGGCAACAAACTAGAAAATTAATGTGTGTCCATGAAATGTCGAAAAATGTCCTGATATCCGTCGTGGATAATGATTGTTTGGGTTTAGAAAGACCTAACACAACACAACCATGCAAAACTGCACCTTGCTTTAAATGGGCAACCGGCAGATGGGCTCAGGTAAAGAGACGCTGCTACTACGATTCTCATAGCTAATTTCTACGGAAGCGTATTAGGGCCGCAGCAGTATTTTTTTTTAATTTGTAATAACAAATTATTAATTTGTTTAAACAAATTATTAATTTGTTTAAACAAATTATTAATTTGTTTAAACAAATTATTAATTTGTTATAACAAATTGATAATTTGAAATTGAAATTAAATTTTCAATTTGTTATAACAAATTACTAATTTGTTTTAACAAATTGATAATTTGTTATAACAAATTATTAATTTGTTTAATCAAATTACTAATTTGTTATAACAAATTATTAATCTGTTATAACAGATTAATAATTTGTTATAACAAATTACTAATTTGTTATAACAAATTACTATTTTTGGATATTTGACATGTACACAGAACTATGGAATCTATATCAGATTAGAAATCTTTAAAATATTGAATTTGTGAAACAATAAGCACACAGTCTGCAAAGCTTTTGACCTATATGTTTCTTCTTACAGCTCAGAGTTTTCACTTCAAACATCAATGTCATGATGAATTGCATCAATGTCCTACAGTGTAGATTCTATTCCTTATAGCTTGTTCTTAGAAGCTTTAATGAAAGTTTGTCCATACGTGCCCCCCCCCCCTTTCCAACTCTGTTTAGTCATATCACCCAATTCGTATGCTAGGAAAAATATTATCTTATTTGAGCCATGCAACAGACTGTTACAGTTTAAATTGTTTTATTATACCCCCCCCTTCCGCTTGAAAAGTGGGAGGGTATATCATAATCGGTATGTCTGTCCGTCCGTCTGTTACGCTTTGGAGTACCCATCTCTTATCCGCAACTCCTCTTTTACCACGAAGTGAAATTTAATGAAACTTTCACAGAATCTTTATTACATAACATATTGCCAGTGTGCACCTCCTATTTTACATTTTGATCCGACACATATTTTGGGTTTCCCGGCCACAGCAAAACATGGACTTTGTCATTATAAGCGTATGGGAGGCGGGGGTATCATTTATTGCGCTCATTGCTCACAGTACCTCTAGTTTGTGTTTTGTTTTTGTTCATTTTAACCCCCCCTCTCTCTCTCTCTGGATTCTTCCTTTACATGTGACATGATCTACTTTGAATACTGTTTTTCGACAGGCATTTATGTCTACTGTTCAACCCAATTCATGTGTAAAGAATAAAATCTTTAAACCAAATACAATTCCATCTATGTAAAATCCTGGATCTGCTCCCGTGGTGAACCTCCATGGTTTCCTATAAAGCTGTGAGTAACAGAGGAACCATTGACCAAAATGAATTTGCAGATAAATTATCAAGAAAAAAATACATTCCGTAACAACCTTCCCCGGAAAACGAACGAAAAAATAAAACCCACAATATTCTTGAGTGGGTATCTCTTGGTGCAATTTGATATTAAATTCCTAATGTGTCATTCAATTCTTTTGTATGCATGAATTTTTTTTAATACTAAAAAAAGAACCTGCTGGAAAAGCTCTCATTAGCCCCACTAAAGCCTTATTTGCCAAAAACTTTGCCAGTTGCAAATTATTTTCATAAATCCGACATATACTAAGAGTTTTGATTTGATCTGGCTTTCGTAGATTGTATACATTTCAAATTTTGTTAAAAATAGTAATTTGTTTTATCAAATTACTAATCTGTTAAATCAAATTACTAATCTGTTAAATCAAATTAATAATCTGTTATATCAAATTAATAATCTGTTAAATCAAATTAATAATTTGTTTAAACAAATTAGTAATCTGTTCTATCAAATTAGTAATTTGTTTAAACAAATTACTAATTTGTCATAACAAATTACTAATTTGTTTAAACAAATTACTAATTTGTTTAAACAAATTACTAATTTGTTTAAACAAGTTATTAATTTGTTATAACAAATTATCAATTTGTTATAACAAATTATCAATTTGTTATAACAAATTATCAATTTGTTATTACAAATTATCAATTTGTTTAAACAAATTAATAATTTGTTTAAACAAATTAATAATTTGTTATAACAAATTTAAAAAAAATACTGCTGCGGCCCTAATACGCTTCCGTAAATTTCGCTAGATACTAATAAACATATATATTTATATATTTTACAAATTTTGAGAATACATGTATAACAGTATTTATCTTCAGAAAAATTCAGACGATACATACATGTATCTAAATAAATTTCGCCAGAACTAAGTATTTCGAAATAAAATTCCTAATTGAAAGGGTACATAACCCTGTATCAAAAGGATCAATTAAATTTTATACAAAAAACAAAGGCTATAACTTACCAACTTTTTTTTATTGTAAGTGTTCAGTGACATGTGGACGCGGAGAACGCATGCGTAGTGTGACATGTATGTCTAAAGAGGGAAGGCGTGTTCGAAATGACTTTTGTGATCCAATGGAAAAACCAGAAGAAAAGTCAAAATGTAGTTATGGAGAATGTAGAACGGAGAGGGTCTCTTCTGTTTATGTAAATATGAAGTCCTGGTATGTCACAGAATGGAGTAGAGATGTAAGTTACTTGAAAAAAATCTCTGAGAAAAATTATACACTGTACATGCCTAAATTATTCTCTGTAAAATTGAAATTTAAGGTAAGCCGAGGCTCAATTAAGGTATAATTTCTTCTGTTCATGTGCAGTGTCCTGTAGAATGTGGAGAGGGTAAACAAACAAGAAACGTCGTCTGTTATGGAACAAATGTAAATACAGACCCAAGAAGAAGCTGTTTGCAACGTGATAAACCGGAAACGGAACGTGTTTGTAATTCAAGACGATGTTATGGAAATTGGTTTACAGGACCCTGGAGCAAGGTAACTGAAATCTACAAGTTATCTCTTACTCCCTCCATCAATGGTAAACATTTCTTTACATAAGCAAGACATGACTTCTATGCACTTCTTGACAAAGAAAACATTTTTAACTGAAATTATTATTTGCACAATTGCGTTTATTGTTGTATTTGTAAGTTTTGTATTCAGCTGACTTTAATCTTCTTTTCCCGGTATAGTGTAATGCCACATGCGGTGACGGATATCAGAATCGAGAAGTTGTATGTATCAGTAAATCAGGAAGAGGAAGTCTCTCAATAATACCTGACTACAGCTGTTCACTACAAGACAAACCTATACAAAGAAAACCTTGTCAGGCAGTTAGTCCTTGTGGACCACAGTGGTTCATGTCATCATGGGGAGAGGTATACTGAACAAGAACAAGGAGTATATATTAGTTCAGTTTAAAATGTACATACACATATTTGTATATATATGCTTATTTGAAAAAAAAATCACTAAAATATAAACTTGTTCTTCTTATAAGCCGTCATGCATAGTTCATGTAAAATATAGTTGTAGAATAAAAACGATGCACATCTTGACCCTTTATTTTAGTGTTCTGTTACTTGTGGAAAGGGTAGAAAATCACGTGATGTGCAATGCTTGGACACGTATGGTGCACCTGCCAACAGCTGTAACATTCGACGGAAACCAACAGGGGTAGAATTGTGTAAACAAGGCCCTTGCAGGAGAGAAACGGTCGCGGGTATGTGATGAAAACACTTTAAAACATATTAGAAGAGAACATTAATTTAAAAAATATATAGAGAGATATGCTAAAGTATGAAAATAATTGCTTTCTGTTAAAAATATTTAAGTGATTTATTGTTATAAGAACACTTGTCCATGTATGTTTATATTATCTGCAATAAATGACGATGGATTTCATTTGTCTTATTCAGATTCCGGATGTCGGGATCGGTATTCCAGATGTGAATTAGTAGTGCGAAGAAAACTGTGTGAACACGTGTTTTACATGAACGTTTGCTGTAATTCATGTTCTCGATGGAAATCTTGAACAAGTTGTTTGGGTGTTTGCTTTGTTGTAAATTATGTATTTATGTATTCCAACACATTGAATAACATACACTCATTTAGGTAAAATTTCTTGTCTCATCTTTTATTAAGCTAGTTTATATATTTTCAATCTTGTGATTCATGACTAGTGAGCATATACAAGTAGAAAAGTGAAAGTCCCTAGGGATTTCAAAGTAGTTGTATACCCGGAACAGAAATAAATCTAGTTTTACATTCTGTCAGTTTTCAGAGGTGATACATTAATTTTTAATTACACAAAATTGTTAGAGAGATTTTTTCTTAAATAATCAAAGACAAGATGTTTACTGGATTATTAGCCTACTGAAGGCAATGAATGTTTCCCAAAAAATGCAAGATTTACATGTATTTTAACTTGTCTCATGTTTTATCTTTTTTATATCAGTAATATCACATAATTGTTTATTTCGTTCATTGTATATAAATATTCATGACTTTTTCGCAATTGTTATTGATACTTTAACATGTTTCAGTCTCATGAATGAACGTTAATAAACTTTTGACAGTGTTTAATATGATTCTTTGAACTAAATCTTTATTTTTTTTCTCTCGTTAGAATGCAGTTAAAAGTTAAGTAGTTTAAATAAAACTATACTTTTGGACATAAAACTCAAGGTACAGTTGTAATTATTCAGTGTTACATTTTCAATGTGAAGGGTTTTTTTTTATAGTCAACTGACTATAAACTTCAAATTACGGAAGCCCATTAGTGCCAACCTCTATATATAAAGGAAATGCAATATATAAAAGCAAACCTCGATATATAAAGGAAATACAATATATATAAACAAAACCTGGATATATATAAAGGAAATGCGATATATATAAACGAAACCTGAATATATATAAAGGAAATGTGATATATATAAACAAAACCTCGATATATAAAAAGAGAAAAGCGATATACATATAAACAAAACCTCGATATATATATAAAGAGAAATGCGATATATATAAAGAGAAAATTTTCCACTGCGTGACCTGTAGCACTCAGCTGCCCATCAAGATTATATACAGATTAACTCCTGGCAGGGGGAAATCAGTTATACGTACAGTACTCAGAACTTTCCCAGAATCGGAAAAATGTTGCTATTTCATAGTGTTTATTTGTTTGTACATGCATATATCAACATTACTTAAAATAATGCACTTAATTGAGAAGAAGAGCATTTAATTAAATGCATTCATAATTAAGTATATGCGTTACATTAAAAGTTTAAATCTAAAGTTTAAACTTATCTAGATAGTTACAGATAAGTTTAAACTTTAGATTTAAACTTTTAATGTAACATATGTATCGTATTTTCTCTGTTTTATTGGCTTTACATGTATTTTGATTAACTTCGTTTTTTTTACAACCTACCTTGTTTTTTTTTTACCAAACTTACTAACTTTGGTTTCACAATCGAGAATTTATGAAAATATAATGTTAAACGTGGGGTCTTAACAAGAACTTTTTTTAATGTCCTAATTCAAATTTATTTAAATTCATTATAAAAATAATTTACGAGTACGCCCATTGATTGAAAAGAAAAGAAAAAAAAAGAATCGGAATGGGAGAGAGGGGAGAGATGAAGGTACCCAATTCATTTGAACATGAGGGAAGGAAGCGACATGTATTTTTACCGTATATGTAATAATTTAAGGGTCTTTTGGTGTGAAAAAATAAAGTATTTGTTAATAGATAAAAAGAAACGAGTCAGTGCATGCACATTCACATGTTAAACTGCGGATTTTTGTCCCACATCGTAATTTAAATCGATTTGAAAATCTACATCATGTAAAAACATAGTAAAACGTTAAAGAACTTATAAAGAATGATAAAACACATTTGTATTTTTGCACCGAATTGTATTTCGATTGAAAAAGACTCCCAACATTTAGTGCTATGTAATATACATTTTAAGCCAAAAAGTCACTCATTGGTGTAATTCTGCCCAACACGTCTGAAATATAAGTAGAACAGAGTGTTTAAGCTTTAGATTTAATTGTCATAATTATCAAGATACACAAAGGAAGAAAACACAACACGCTGAATACCATCCTGAAACAGCCACACCAACTGATTGAAATCAAAACATTGGACCGGGAGCTGCTTATCATATGTTGGCGATGTAATGTAGGTCATTAAACATGTTAAAGGTCAGGCAGTGGAAATTTATCTCTTTATGTATATCGAAGTTTTGTTTATATATATCGCATTTCCTTTATATATATCGAGGTTTTCTTTATATATATCGCATTTCCTTTATATATATATCGAGGTTTTCTTTATATATATCGAGGTTTTCTTTATATATATCGCATTTCCTTTATATATATCGAGGTTTTCTTTATATATATCGAGGTTTTCTTTATATATATCGCATTTTCTTTATATATAGAGGTTTGCTTTTATATATCGCTTTTCCTTTATATATACTGGTTGGCACTAATGGGCTTCCGTATCAAATAAAACGTAACACTGTAAATATTTAGAGTTTAGTAGTGTGTTTGTTTCTCTGTTTTCTTTGTCTTTTTATCATGAAAATTTTGGGGGAAAAACCTTTTACCAAAAAAAAAATTCAATAATTTTTGGGAACAACAAAAGAATATTGCTTCCAGACAGACAAACAAACCTTCTTTATTTCCTCTATAATATAGAGATTGGTTCAATCATATTAAGAAACATTTAAAAACAGTGCATAAGTTAATAATATATGTACACGTTCATTGAAAATCAAAAACAAAATAAGATACGATATAAATATTGAAAAGAGGTTTAATTTCGTCCGAAATTTATAAAAGGAATGGAACAAAAAGTAATAACAAATCAAATATTAGCACACTGCTTTCATTTATCTTTGATGTTCTTTATGTAAATAATTGTTATATTCTCTGGATCCTCCTGGATTCAGTTGTTTCTAAAGTATATGTACAGTGACATAGACATTAGCGTTTACCATTTCGATCTTGATTCATCCTCCGCTGCACATTGGGGTAAAATTCAATGCAATATACAATGTAGCTTCAAAATTTGTAACAAAATCCCTTTTTCACTCTCTGCTGTACATTAATTGTTATAACAAGGAATACGTGTTCACCGGTAAGATTAATCCCCCTCATTCCAAGTTTTTAGTTAGTCCCTTTTTAATTCTTCGTAGTGGTTTGACACAGAAAGATCAGCGTGTACCAATCCTCCTAATATCAATAGTCTTTATATTAGATCCTACTTCATTTTCCGCTTTACAATTGTAGATGGAAAAAGTGCCAGTGTCCAACTGGAATGTAAGAACGACTTCGATGATCCTTTTCTCGATTTGGGCGGTATTTGATTTTAATGAATAAGGATTTAAGTGGGTCAATTTGTTCTTATCCTCGCCGGTTAGACTTGAATACCATCCAATTTCTTCATCATCTCTTAACCATGTTACATTCAGAGGTGAACTTGAAAATACAGCGCATGTTAATTTAACTTTATCGGACATTTTTCCATGAAGAATTTGCCTTGAAATTTTCTTGTCGTTAATGAAGCCATTTGCAGAAATTTCAGGAAAAACTAAAAAAAAAAAAAAAAAAAAAACTAAAACTGGTGATGCTTGTCATATCTTAATTGTCATTACAAGTACAGTATTTGTTTGTGAAACATTACTTAAACATGGAACATCTAATTCTGTGAGTTGACTAAATGTCAATCTATGGATATGGAAGATTACCAGTAAAAAAAAAATTCATATAAATAAAAAATATTTACATGTCGCTCTTCACATAAAATTCAGTTGACTATAAAAAAGAATTCTCATTTTTATTTTGCAGTTTCTATAAAGATATTGTAAAGTTTGATAAGATTTTTTTTTTACATAAATTTGGAAATTAAAAGCCGGGGGTCGAAACATTTAGTTTCCTTACTTTCTGAACACATTATGCACATAATCAGGATGTTAAAAAGTTGATCTTTTTGTGACTCATCCGAAAAATGGAAATGAACATTCAACATTTTGTCTATTTTCCATTAAATCCGTTAAACCGGAGGGGACCATAGGTTTCCTCTGAGTTTGTCCGTCCGTGTGTCTGTTTCTATGTCTAGCTGTCTGTTAGTCTGTTACACTTGGTTTTACTTACTTTTATCTTAAAACTTGCGCTGATTTTTGGTGCGTAAGTGTACGTGACGAGTTACAAAAAAATTGAATTTCGTTACGCTTCATTGATTTCTTAGGGAATTATGGCCTATTTAATTTTCAAAGGGTTTCCGCACTTTTATCACTCTAAATGTTTGCAGATATTGAGCTAATTTGTTTTTGGTATGTGATTGTATCTAAATGGTTTACAATCACAATTTTGCTTTTTGGTCCGCTTCTGACAGTTGTTTTTTGACGGAATTGCAACATTTTAAATTTTTAATGGGGACCAGATTACACTCGCCGGTAGTGGTTAGTATTGCTAATTTAATACTCTCAGAATCTGATTAATACTATCAGTGAAACTGGAGGGGACTATAGGTTTCCTCTGAGTGCTTCCACCTGTCTGTCTGTCTGTCTGTCTAGCTGTCCGTCAGTCTGTCTATCCCTCTGATTGTCTGCCAGTCTGTCCATCTTGGTTTTCCGCACTTTTTTCCTAAACGCTTAACAGATATCGAGCTGATTTTTATGTAATGTAAATGTATCTTGATGAGTTACAAAAAAGAGTTTAAATTTCTTTCAACTTCATTGATTTTTGAGGGAATAGCGGCATTTTTAAATTTAAAGGACTTTCCACACTTTTTTTCTAAATGCTTGCAGATTTTGGGCTGATTTTTGGTATGTGAGTATATCTTGGTAAATTACAGATAATATCTGCATTATGTTCCGCTTCAATTATTTTTTAATGGAATTATATTATTATAAATCTTAATGTCTGATACTTTATGTGAGACTAAAGACTTGTGACTTTAATGTAATTTGAGTATCAGATATTTGTGTTAATTTATATTCTAATGCAATTGTTTTGTAAAACAAGTTTTGATTGGCTAATGCACTGATGTTTGAAGCAGTAAAACGAGCATTAACGAGCGTGAAAGCTTTTTTCATTGTGACGTCATAATAGAGCGACGCAAAAACACAATGCCCCTTGACGTATTTCATGTGACAAAATTCAACCAAATAAGACGTAAACAACAAACAAAATACATGAATTGCATTAGAATGGGAATAACTAATCTTTTAATCTGGTATTTGCGACCATTAATGCTGATTTAACGGTCGCAAACATCCGTTTTACCGGCTCCGCTTACGCGTCGCCGGTAAAACTCAGTTTGCGACCGTTAAATCAGCATTAACGGTCGCAAATACCAAATTTGAAGATAGTTATTCCCTAAATTAGTTTTCATATTACAAGTCATGATATCTATTTCGCGTGAGGTGTAAAAGGAGTGAGAGACAATATTATTAGTCGTAAATCTTCCTATTTTATGAATTTGCTTCATTGATTAAAACTAACCATTATAGATAATGTTATAGGAATATTGACTTACAATTGACGACCAGCTTGATGGTTCGTTTAGCTATTATATCTGTCAGGTAACTGTTGACTGCTTGACATTGAAATGTTGTGGCACAGTCACGAGACACATTTTGAATTCCAAGCATGTTTCCGTTTATTCCCAATGCTAGCCGAAATTAAATAATTATTAGTAACTTTATTTGACTTTCAACTTTTTGGACATACATTTTCAAAACTTTGTTTGTTTAAGAAAAAAAACAAATCAAAATACCTGTTATTTTCTCGCCTTGCAAATTATCTGTGTCAATAACATACCAGGAGACGCTGGGTTCCGGATATCCAGACGCATTACACCAAAGAATGACAGTCTCATTCTCCATGACACGAACAACAGATCCACTGAACGTGTTGTTTGCAATTGATACTTTGACTTTAAACGGAAGAAATTATGGAAAAAAATGCTTCTTAATTTCTATAAATTTTAAATAATTTTTAGTTTATTTTGATCAATACTTTCTCATTTACAAGTATACCTTAATTTGTCATAAAATGTTAATGGTATTAAGTTACTGTCGTTACATTTGATATATGTGAATAACAACTGATATTTAAATGGAAAACAACATAAGAAAAATGAAAAGATATACTCCATCCCCTACAATCAGAAATGTGCTTTCAAATTTCAATATGTATTGAAACTCCCTGGTTATTCACTAAGAAAATGTTGGTCACTCGCATCATCTGAAACTTATTGCAAGTCGATCCGCTACTGAACACAACTATTCCAATGCCAATATTTCGTGAAAACCGTATCTTTTTAGCCCTTTAGGAGCTGTATGGCAAACAATGATATTCATTAATAGAATATAAATATATTTACCCTTGCGCTTTATTGCATATTGTTGATATATATCAGCCTTAGATTTGTGTTTACATGTGTAATTTCCTTCGTCTTCTGATTTCATTCCCTTTATTTTCAGTTGATATCCAGTTGACCCCTTAGGGACGATTGAGATTCTTTTATCACCACCAAAAACACGTTCACCAATTGTTATGACTTGTTTTTCATTCTTCCACATTGCCTAAATAAAAAAAACAAAGATCAAGATAGATATTTAAATACTCATGAAGTATTTGCACATTCAACGTCCTTTTACTATACATTAAGTTGGCGACCGTTGAAAGATCGCTGAGCTTTTCAAAAATATCCTATCTCTCATCGATCTTTCGAAGGTCCCTAGTAATCCTCCAAATGTCACCACAGTCTCCACGATCTCCTCAAACTTTTGAATCTCCCCAAAACAGTTACTCAACGATGGATCGAAAAGGTGGTCTTCCTAGGAACGTCCAAAGATTTTCCTGCTACATTTGCGGACTTTACTAACATTTCATAGATTGGTGAGAGATCGGATAGGATATAAATCACCCAACAATCGTTCTCTCAACAATTTGCATGTGTCTGCATGCATGATGCGTAATCATTGTAAAGTACGCAAATTTCATTGTAACATATCTTGATTCTAAAGCTAATATTCAAACTTGCGATCAGTTGGGATATACAACTGTACAGATCTTCCCAAGTCAAGATTTTCTGATCCGCTCCGCTCCACATAAACCCTTGGCCGAATAGGCTAAGTTTGACGGGGTTAGAAATGCGTTTTCTGATTGGTCTCATGCAAGTCTGCATGAACCAATCAAAATCATTGTTTTATTTAAATTTAAACTAAATTGTAAACAGAAAAGCAAGCCAGTTTTAATCCCAAGGATAACGTCGTTATCATTAAATAGCCAAGTTGAAGGTTTTAGTTGATTTATATTGAATTTATTACAAACATCCAATATTACCTCAAATTCTCTGTTGAATTCGTTTACTCTGATTTGCCAATAACAGAGGTCATTAGAGTTCAAAATGTGTAATCTCACTAGATGGCGAGACAGTAATCCCCGTCAAACTTAATCTATTCGGTCAAGGGTTTATGTGGAGCGGAGTGGATCAGAAACTTATGGCAAGCCCTTTTACTATTTATTCGGAAAATAAAATCTATCTTAAAATTACAGAGATATCTCCCAGCTTAAAGAGGTGTCTCTCATTTTTAAGAGATATCTCTTTGAGAAAGAGATATCTCTTGAACTTAAAGAGATATCTCTTATATTTAGAGAGATATCTCTTTTTATTAGAGAGATATCTCTTCCACTTGAAAAGATATCTCTTTATCCTTGAGAGATATCTTTTTCGTGAAAAGAGATATCTCTAAACGTTAAAGAGATATCTCTTTCACCTTGAGAGATATCTCTTTTACTTTTGGAGATATCTTTCTAAGTTAAAGAGATATCTCTTAAAGTAAAAGAGATATCTCTCTTAGTTTATCTTAAGAGATATCTCTTAAAGTAAAAGAGATATCTTTCAAAGTGTCTAAACGAGATATATCTCAAGCAAAAAGAGATATCTCTTTGTTACAAAATGATATCTCTCTTCATTATTTTTATTTCAATTCCATTTAAATGACTTCTCCCTTTACCAGAAGTAAGCTTTTTATTCACGGAAGTACATTAAAGTATTTTTAAATTCGACATTTTCATGATATTCTACATTATAGCTTAATTAAACACAAGTAATTCAGTTTTGTCTAGATTTCATATTAGAAATAGATGATTATTTCAAAAGCTGAGAAAATTCGGTCCATTGAATTTGAGATTCTATATGTGCTTACTTTCGTTTTCCTGAATATTAAACTTTTAGCATTTTTGTCAACGAAGTTGCCATTATTATTTGTTGTTTCAAGTAAGGGATTTATAGCATTTTTGTCTACACAGTACATATACTATTCTGGGTAAATGCTTGCTCAGTCTTTTTTCTTATAACATCGAAACTATTATAGAGACTTTACTTCCTGTTTCACTTTCGTTTTAAAGTGAAGAATTAATTATTCTATTTTAAGGATAACTAGAAAAGAGATATCTCTTTCATTAAAAGAGATATCTCTTAAGCTTAGAAAGATATCTCTTTTTTAATATCTAAAGAGATATCTCTCTAACTTAGAAAGATATCTCTTTTAACCTTGCTAAAGAGATATCTCTCTAACTTTAAGAGATATCTCTCTCGCTTAAAGAGATATCACTCTAGCTTATAAAGATATCTCTCTAAGTAAAAGAGATATCTCTCTTACAAAAAGAGATATCCCTTTTGTTTAAAGAGATATCTCTTTAGGCGAGAGAGATATCTCTTAAAGTTAGAGAGATATCCCTATAAGCTAGAGAGATATCTCTTTATGCTAGAGAGATATCTCTCTTATTGAAAGAAATTTTTTATTTCATGAATAAATAGTAAAAGGGCTTGCCATAGAAACTCTTGACTTGGGAAGATGGGATATACCAAGTCGTACCCTAGGCAAATTATATGCATAAACAGGCAAACCATACTCAAGGTTCTGATGGGCAAGGATCCATGTTTCATAAAATTGTAAAAAAAAAAATATATATTAAAATTTCCTGTATCAGGTGTTTTGGTGAAAGAGCAGGGCTCTTGATTAGTGAAAACACATTTATTTGAAGACTGAATCATACACAAACACTGATATTGGAACTGATTGTTGTCAGAGCTCCGTAACTCTAATCCAGCCTTTTCCAACATTTACGTGTATATTAATCGAACAATTGAAAAAAGATAAGATGAGGAACATCCTCTAAAATTTCAGAAAGATTCGCTGTGCAATTTCTGAGAACAAAAAAATCCACATTTTTTGTTTGTTTCCATTGAAACGGTGGCGATTTCAATCTTTAAAAATGTGTAGCAATAACATGTCTCGACTTGTTTTATGGTGACATAAATACTAAAAAGTAAGACATGAAAGAAAGGGAACTTTGTGAAACTATTTAAAAGTTGTTAATTGCTTTTTTTAACTTTACGTATAAATTTCTCACCTCTTCAATTTTCTCGACTGTGCAGTACAAAAACAAGTCCTTGCCGACCTCATATTCTTTAAGCACTGGAAATATAATGGATAGTTCGGTTTGCATCCTTATATACACTATAAAATAGACATTCATCATTTTTATTTTTACTTCATTTAATTCTAACCCTTCCTCTGGATCAATTCTGTACCGGTCTTGTAGAGTAGACTTTCTGCCCTAAAATTTTTTCCCCGGAAAACTGGCTTTAGAGTAGAATGCCCCCCCCCCCAAATGGCTCTAGAGTAGGATAACCCCCACAGAAAACTGGCTCTAAAGCAGGATTTCCCCTACAGAAATCCCACACCAGAGTCGATTTTCCGGAGGGGGGGGTGATTCTACTCTGTGTAGTCGTTATAGAGCGATTTCAAATTTTCTCCTAATAAAATATAATTACTATACTTATGTTTTGCAGGGGAGAGGCGGTACATTGTAACTAGTGTCCCTTCTTAAAAATGGTGACCAGATGTACTGAACATACTTGCATTGTATACGAAGATGGAAAATTTTCAAATCTCATTTTTCTCAGCAACTTTCAAACCAAATGTTTTTTTTAGATCAAATAAATCAGTGAAACGTCTGTCCGTCCGCCTGTCTAGCTGTCCCTCTGTCTGTCTGAAATGGTTTTCCGTACTTTTTCCCTACAATATTTGATGTTACTGAGCTGATTCTTGGTATGGGAGTGTATTTTGATGAGTTAAAGTTCAATTTTTTCAATAATTTTTATATTACGGAATTATGACCTTTTTAATTTTTAAGGGTGTTACGCCCGCACATGCTACCGTAGTTGGAACTCTTTTGTACAATGAGGTAATCTTGTATCATTTGCGTTATTTTTATGTTCATGGCGGCAAGCACATGGTGCGACTAGCCCTCACATCCTTGCGAGAATAAGGCACAAGGAGGTAAATGAGTTTATTTTGTATGTGTATTTTGCATATTCGATCTAGCTGTTATTAGTTTTCTATGTATTGAATCTGTGTAACAGTTTTTGTTTACAGTTTCACGGTGAAGTTTGGTATCTTGTGACACTACGGCGGGAATACCCGTATTTTTGTTTTGAATTAAACTTCATCAGTTAAAACCTAAGTAAACCTTATTTTATCTACGAGAGGGCCGATCCATAACCGCACATCTCTGCCGTTATAGTGAAACTCCTTACCAGGGGAAAACGGTGAGTGTGACCTATGGAAGCTTAAAGACGCCACTACCTTCTGACTTCACAGTATTTGCGATCCTACATGATGTTTCTGTGATGATGTGTAACTGTGAACGGAACATAATTTGCGATTTATGTTGATGACATTAACTGTGTGTAAATTGTATGGTGACACGTTTGCGTCATAAAGTGACAATTTTAGCATTACTATACATAACATATTTGTGACTGTGTGTTAGTAAACAGTGTGCTATTAATTGATTAATGCCATTGATTAGTGCTAGGTATTTATTATATCTGTGCATATGAACAATTATCAAGACTGTGCTCTAGATTAGAACTGTACTGACTCTTGTTGCAAATGTTGATTTGTATTTAATATGTATACATGTGCATGTATTTACCTTGTGTGCTAGGGGAAGGTTCCGATATTTTATTGCAATATTTTATCACATAACTAGTAGGTAACATTTTATTGTATCTAAGTTTAGACCCCCTAACTGTGTTACAAACATGTCGAACGAAGAGATGTCCTATACAGATGCACTTTCATCTATCCCCCCTGAAACAAAGGAAGACAACAACACAGGTAACGACAAGGAAAATGTTAAAACAACTTCTGAGGAAACGTCTAAGGACTCCGGACAAACAAGTCAAAGCAATACATTAAATATGCGTGAGCGCAAGATGACCATGAAAGGTTTGGAATGGCAAGTTGATCAGATATGCTCAGACTTTAAGCTCAAAGCTACAAGATGGCGGAAGTGTGCAGCTTCTATTGAAGTTCTTATTTCGGATTCGAAGGATACCTCTACAATCAGACAAGAAAGAGACGTTCTTATTAGTATTACGACTAGTCTGAATGAAATCCTTGAAAGACTGAAACAAATGCTAACAAATGAAGAAGACGAGAAGTACAGAAATTTAGTTGATCAATACCAGGGGAGGATCGAGATTATTCTAGGAGATAATCACACATTAATGAGAGACATTACAAATTACTTGAGAGAATTAGAGTTTGACTCTGTCTCCAGGATTTCAGGTAGATCGCACAGCAGTCGTACATCAAGGTCAACGAGGGTTTCCAATACCTCCAGAAGTTCCAGGAAGTCAGTAGATACAGTCATGGAGGCAGCGGCGCTGAAGACAAAACTGAGGTACATTGATGCAGAGGCAAAACGCAAGGCAGACCTTGAAAGGATCAGAACCCAAAAGGAGCTTGATATAGCACAGGCTAAGTTAGAAGCACTTGAGAGTTTGGAAGGTAATGAACCATTCTCGTACAGTGATTTTAAACATTCGATTCCAGAGCTTGACTCCAAGGAACGTGTGAAAAGGTTCATTGATACTCAGGTTAGGCCATCAGAAGCGAAGGTAAAGATAGAACCAGTATCGCAAGCACCACCGATTTCACATAGGAACTTCATTCCTCCAGTATTCACTCCTCACACACTTCAGGAAAATGTCGCCACTAGTACCGCTTCAAGAGTACCCTTAAGCAACATAGACTTGCAGTCACTTAGCAATCCTACACCCATTAGTAAAGATGACAAACACATGGAGCAGGGCTTATTAGATCTGGCTACTTCACTAGCGAAGCAAGTGAGTCTTAGTCGTTTACCCCCTCCGGAACCTACCATTTTCCTAGGAGATCCGTTGAAGTATCCAAGTTGGAAGGCATCATTTCAAACACTCATAGAGCAGCGTCAGATTCCAGATTCAGAGAGGATACATTATTTGAAGAAGTATCTGGGTGGGCCAGTGAAAGATGTCATAGAGAACTATTTTCTGTTATCAACAGATGATGCGTATGAGGAGGCTAAAGGACTGCTAGACCAAAGATATGGTAACCCATTCATTGTTGCCAATGCATTCCGTGACAAACTGGATAAATGGACAAAGATAAGCTCGAGAGATGGTGTTGGACTGCAGCGATTTGGTGATTTTCTCAAGCAGTGTTATACGGCCATGCAGAGTATTGGAAGCTTGAACATTCTCAATGATGACAGAGAGAACAGAAGACTGCTGAGCAAACTTCCAGACTGGCTTGTGACAAGATGGGGTAGGATCGCCACACAGTATAGAGAAGAAAGAATGGAATTTCCACCATTCAAGAATTTCATGGAATTTATTGTGAAAGAAGCCAAGATTGCGACAGACCCTATTACCTCCATAGAGTCTGTAAAGAAGTCTGAACTCGCCCAATCAGAGCCGAGTAAACCACGTCCTGATGTCAGAATACAACAGCGAGGTGCAGCTGATTATGGAAAACGATCTTTCCTGACAGACGTTGACGAGAATCAGCCAGCAAATGTGAACGTTGCAAATAAAAGTGACAGAGTGAGAAACTGTGTTTTGTGTGAAGGAAATCATGAACTAGATGACTGTAAACAATTCTTAGCAAAGAGTCTGGAAGGAAGAAAACAGTACGCAAAGCAGAAAGGTTTGTGTTTTGGGTGTTTACATTCGGGTCATCTATCAAGGAAGTGTCGTCAGAGGAAAAGATGCAAAACTTGTTCCAAGTTTCACCCCTCATCTTTACACGGGGACATCCATAGACGAGAACAGCACCAGGTTACAGAGGAGGTGGATAAGGCAGCAGTGCCAAAGGAAAATTCGTCAGGAACAACACTTATGAATCACTCCGGAGCATCTAGTAAAAGTACCATGATACTTCCAGTTTATGTGTCACATAAAGAGAACCCAGAAAGAGAGAGGTTAGTGTATGCGCTACTTGACACGCAATCAGATACAACCTTTATTCTGGAGAAGACTTCAAGGGCCCTTGGACTTACAGGTAGACCTGTGAAGCTCATGCTATCTACTATGTATGCAGAGAACAAGGCCATAGATAGTTGTAAGATTGGAGGACTTGTTGTGCGTGGCTTCAATAGTGAACACAGGATAACATTACCGGAGACGTATACAAGAGCTATCATGCCTGCCAACAGATCCCATATCCCGACACCGGAAGTTGCGAGAAGGTGGCCCCATCTGGAGGCTATTGCAGATGAACTCCTACCGCTGACTGATTGCGAAGTTGGATTACTTATTGGTTACAACTGTGTGAAGGCCTTGACGCCTAGAGATGTTATCGTTCCATCCGAAGACGGACCTTATGGTCAACGCACTGACTTGGGATGGAGTGTAGTAGGCATAATGGAGAATGACAGTTCAACGGAATGGGAAGAGGATCCCATAGGAATTAGTCATTGTATTGTTGCGTGCAACGTGCCTACAGAATTGTGTACATCTGAAGCATCAAGGCAAGATCATGTTGTA
Source organism: Saccostrea cuccullata (assembly GCF_032062105.1). Classification (NCBI taxonomy): domain Eukaryota; kingdom Metazoa; phylum Mollusca; class Bivalvia; order Ostreida; family Ostreidae; genus Saccostrea; species Saccostrea cuccullata. The sequence continues at coordinate 208,714 of NW_026929623.1, read as the reverse complement.
TTTTCAGTAAGGAACAAGATAAAGGAAGTAATCAACCCTGAAGAGGTAGTTAGGATGCTTGAAGTGGATTTCAGTGAGAACTTTAGCAGTTCAAAACATGTTTCCTACGAAGACAGAAAATTTATGGATATCATGGAAAAGGGGATTCATAAGTGTGATGGACATTATGAAATGTCACTGCCTTTCCGAGAAGCAATGCCATACCTGAGCAATAATAGAGACATGGCATTTCAGCGACTTCAAGTCTTGCGGAAACGACTTGAGAAAGACGCAAAGTATAGCGAGCATTACGTTTCCTTTATGAAAGAGCTGATATCAAATGGTTTTGCGGAAAGAGTACCGAAGACGGAACTTGGTGTGGATAGTGGTCAGGAGTGGTATATCCCACATCATGGTGTATATCATCCGCAAAAACCAGGAAAGCTGCGTGTAGTCTTCGATTGCAGTGCAAGGTATATGGGGCAGTCATTGAATGACCATTTGCTGCAAGGACCTGACATGATGAATATGCTTTTTGGAGTTTTGTGTAGATTTCGCAAAGAGCCAGTGGCCTTTGTTTGTGATATTGAGCAGATGTTTCATCAGTTCAAGGTGAATGTTGAACATAGAAATTACCTACGATTCTTGTGGTGGGATGATGGCAATTTTGATAAGGATCCTACTACTTACCGAATGACTGTACATCTATTTGGAGCAGTATCTTCTCCAGGATGCGCCAACTTTGGCTTGAGACAAGCTGCCACAGACGGAGAGCTTCAGTTTGGGTCTGATGTTGGGAACTTCATCAAACGAGACTTCTATGTTGACGACGGACTGAAGTCGGTAGCTACTCCAGAGGAAGCCATTAGCATCATAGAGAGAAGCAAAGAGTTGTGCAGCAGAAGTGGTTTGAAGTTACACAAGTTCCTCTCAAACTCAAAGGAAGTTTTGGAGAGCATTCCAGTTGAAGAAAGAGCAAAGGGACTAGCAGATATTGACATACACCATGACAAGCTTCCCATGGAAAGAACTTTAGGTATACAGTGGTGTATTCAGACAGACGCATTTCAGTTCAAGATTACACTGAGAGACCGTCCTCTTACTAGACGAGGGGTTTTGTCGACCTTGAGTTCCGTATTTGACCCACTTGGATTCATAGCACCTTTCGTCCTAGTTGGGAAACAAATCTTGCAGGAAATGTGTAGAAACCAGACAGATTGGGATAGCCCTCTTCCAGAGAACTTGAGACCTAGATGGAGATGTTGGAGAAATGATCTTGAGCAGCTTGGTTCCTTGGAAATCAAGAGATGTCTAAAACCGGAGAACTTTGGAGACGTTGTTGTAGCTGAGTTACACCATTTCTCAGATGCGAGCACTATTGGGTATGGCCAGTGCTCATATCTTCGTCTCATTGACGACAAGCAGCAAGTACACTGCTCTTTAGTTATGGCAAAATCCAGGGTCACGCCACTCAAGCCAGTAACCGTACCTCGTTTGGAACTTACTGCTGCGCTCGTTTCTGTTAAGGTCAGCTCCCAACTTCTAGAAGAGCTTGAAATTAGCAATGTTGTCGAATGGTTCTGGACAGATAGCACCGTTGTTCTGGGATACATTGCTAACGATTCTCGACGATTTCATGTTTTTGTTGCCAACAGACTTCAACAGATTCGTGATCACACAGAACCATATCAGTGGAACTATATCAGTTCAGCAGAGAATCCAGCAGACATGGCATCACGTGGTGTTACAGCTGATGAGTTACGAAAGAGGAAGGAATGGTTCAGAGGACCCAAGTTTCTATGGGAGTCCAGTTTACCATTTACTGGTCAGCCTGTCAGCAAGCCAACTATATCCGACGATGACCCAGAGGTTAAGCGTTGCCAGGTGTTTGAGACAAAGGTGGAACCTACTGAATATGAATCATTGACAGACCATTTGGATCGTTTTTCTGATTGGACCCAGGCAAAGAGACTCATAGCGAACTGTTTTAAGTTCAAGTCATTACTTAAGAAGGACGCCTGTCAGAAGGGAATAGACGCAGTGCTTTGCAAGGAGCAAGGATTGCCAGTAGCATTATTGGAGAAAGCAGAATTGACTATTGTAAGATTAGTTCAGAAAGAGGCCTTTAGTGAAGAATTGAAACTTCTTAACAGCACCAAGGAATGTGAGGAAGTTAACAGGAAGAAATCCGTTCGGAGGACATCCTCCCTTTACAGACTTGACCCATTTTTGGATGATAATGATGTTTTGCGAGTCGGAGGTCGTTTGCGGAAGGGAGAATTTACGTCTTATGTTAAGCATCCAATCATTCTACCAAGGAAGTCACATGTTACAAGGCTTATCATCAGACACTTTCATGAACGCAGCAGACACCAAGGACGAAGTATTACCACGAATGAGATAAGATCAAATGGTTATTGGATTATTGGCTGCAGTTCTGCTGTGTATAGTGTCATTTCGAGATGTGTGAAATGTCGTAAACGTCGCAGCCAAACACAAGATCAGAAAATGAGTGACTTACCTGCTGACAGACTTGCAGCAGACGCACCCTTTACATACAGTGGTGTAGACTTTTTTGGACCATTCTACATCAAAGAAGGGAGAAGAGAGTTGAAGAGATATGGAGTTCTCTTTACATGTATGTCTTCGAGAGCCGTGCATCTAGAAACTGCAAACTCTCTCGACACTAGTTCATTTATCAACGCTCTGCGCAGATTTCTAGCGATACGTGGACCAGTAAGACAACTGAGATCAGATAGAGGCACAAACTTTGTCGGGGCTGAGAGAGAACTCAGAGAATCTTTGGAAGAATTAGATGATAGTCGTTTGAAGCAGTTTCTCACAGCTGACGGATGTGATTATATCCATTTCAAAATGAACGTTCCATCAGCGAGTCATATGGGCGGAATTTGGGAACGGCAGATCAGGACAGTTCGCAATGTGCTTTCTTCCCTTTTACAGGATTTTAGTATGCAGTTAGACGATGAGGCTCTTAGAACCTTTTTCTGTGAGACTATGGCTATTGTCAACAGTCGCCCACTTACCATTTCGAACTTGCATGATCCATTCGCACCTGAACCTATCACACCGAACCACCTTCTGACCATGAAGTCTAAGGTTGTCCTACCACCACCTGGTGAGTTCCAGAAGCCTGATTTGTATTGCCGTAAGAGATGGCGCCGCATACAATACTTGGCCAATGAATTCTGGATACGTTGGAGAAAGGAATTCCTTCAGACCCTCCAGACGCGTACAAAGTGGTCCTCGCCCAGACGGAATATCCAGACAGGAGATGTTGTGTTAGTGAAGGATGACAACTTACCTCGAAATCAATGGCATCTTGGCCGTGTCATAGAGACATATGCAAGTGAGGATGGATTTGTCCGGAGTGTTAGATTAGCTATCGGGGATAGCAGTTTGGATAAGAACGGCAAGAGAAACAGTCAGCTTTCTACACTGGAGAGACCTGTTCATAAGTTAGTATTGTTGCTAGAAAACGAGACCGGGGAAGACCCCACCGAGGAGCCATCGTAGGAACTAGAGTGTCCCCTCATAGACGTTGTAGTAGTTATATGATTGTATATATGTTAAAATTAGTTATTCACTAATTTGGGGAGCCATGTTACGCCCGCACATGCTACCGTAGTTGGAACTCTTTTGTACAATGAGGTAATCTTGTATCATTTGCGTTATTTTTATGTTCATGGCGGCAAGCACATGGTGCGACTAGCCCTCACATCCTTGCGAGAATAAGGCACAAGGAGGTAAATGAGTTTATTTTGTATGTGTATTTTGCATATTCGATCTAGCTGTTATTAGTTTTCTATGTATTGAATCTGTGTAACTGTTTTTGTTTACAGTTTCACGGTGAAGTTTGGTATCTTGTGACACTGCGGCGGGAATACCCGTATTTTTGTTTTGAATTAAACTTCATCAGTTAAAACCTAAGTAAACCTTATTTTATCTACGAGAGGGCCGATCCATAACCGCACATCTCTGCCGTTACAAAGGGTTTTCCGCAATGTTATTCTAAACGAGTGGAAGTATTGGGCTATAATTTTTTGGTATTACAATGTACATTTCTTTATTTGAAACATAATTTGAAATTTATGCTTCGAAAATCCTTGCTACATGTCGAAAAACACTCATTCACCATCTAAAAATCAGTTTGATTTTACATGTTTTAAAAATTTTACAAAAATATTGCGTCTGTGGTTTATATTGACAAGGGGGGGGGGGGGAATCCTACTCTGAGAAAGAAAGAGGGGAAATTTGGCTCTGGTGTGAGATTTCCCCTCGGGGGAATTCATACTCTACAGAGTAGGATTTCCGGCGGGAAAGCTGGCTATGGGGGAGACCCTACTCTACGACATGGTAACTAATCTTCTTCTCCTTTCCTTCTTTAACTTGCATCTCTCTTCCGCTTCATCTTACCACATGAGAACCAAATGACACAAAGAACTAACTCGTGTATCACATGAGGTGCGATATGGTTATAAAAGTATTATTGCAGATGTGCAAGACCGTTATTATTTACAAAATATTGCCCCATCAATTTAAGTAACACATGTTTGAAACAAGTTGCACTGATCATGTTTTTGTGCATCCATTTCAAATATAGGCTATTGAACAAAATTGTTCTTCCTCTTCCTTTCTAATAAGAAGAAAAAAATTAAACAATGAGTTAAAAAAAAATCTTTTGATAAAACATTTTAGTCGCAAACAAAGTGTCGCTGAAATACTTTTGCATCATATGGCAGATTAAGGCCAAAGTTTTTCAAATTCGTCGTAGTATATGTTTTCCAAATGTATGTCAAACTGCTTCCAACAGACCTGTGAGCAGTGAGGTATCTTTTTCGTGCCATCACCTGATGCGACTCAGGACCTTGGTTTGTAAGTCTCATCCAACGTATCTCTCTCGATCCGCGTCCTGCAATAGGATTCTAACCATAGACGTAAGGATCAAGTTCGCGATTTAAGAGCTCTATTTTTCGATGTAAAATCTTGAAAATATAGTTTTGAGTCCTAGAGTAAAACTGCTTTTGTATCATACATAACTGAAGCAAATAAATTAAGAACATACCCGGATGTTTTTCACTGTACACTGTATAAAGGATAAATAATATCCCCAGACAGAAGGTAGTTAAAAAATCCATAGTCCTTTCGATTTAATAGTGTCTAAATCTAGAATAAAAAATCTACAATCACGAGATACAATTATGATTACAGTACCGAGCAAAGTGTCGTGCATTCCTGTGGCTGGTGTAAACTTCCCCTTCCTCTATAAAATTATACGCAAAGCGTTTAAAAAAGCAACCACACTGTATATCCTGTGTATGATCTATTAAGTAGATACAAGGTCAAGAATGAGAATTCATGTAAAGCACTAACAACGACTTACGACACGAACAGTATAAATTTCAAATGGCACCCTGTCCCTTCTTCGGGATAAAGAAAATAAAAAGTCATGGAAAAATAAAACTGATGAAAACGTTGTTATAATTTCTTTTGAACAGATATTTATAAAACCTTATATGATGGGGATTAACACACTAGCTAGGGGATCTGACTTTCCATTTGTACCAAATTGACTTATACACTTTTTGTCTGCAATAAAAAGTGTGTGTGTGGGGGGGGGTGTCTTTAAAGTAAAATTTTCAGTACTAAAAAGTTATGTTCGGAAAGAAGTAATGCTACCCGAGATAGCAAGCTTATATTGATCCAATGTTGGGCCACCCGCCGTTGTCGGTTATGTTGGTCCAATGTCGAAAACTTTATTGGGCCAATGTAATTTTGCTCACCGGCGCAAAGTTGCACCTACATGTTGGCGTCACGTTGACCCAATACTATACAATTATAATTCTTGTGTTGGTCCAATGTATTTGTGTACCTACATGCTGAGGTTACGTTGGCCCAATGTCATACAAAGATGACCCCATGTAAGCTTTTCAAGCAGTGACAGCAAAATGCAGAAAATTTCACTGAAATTAAAGAAAGTCAAAAAAACTCATTAATTGCAGTTCAAATTAATTTATTTGATGTTGTGTAAAAGATGGGTGTATAAACCTAATACTGGTATTCTTATTCTTTTCCCTTAGTTATAATATTAAGGTCGAGATCTAGGAAATGAAAGGTGCCTACAGATACAGCGTAGATTTTAAAGAGGAACAGAACCTTGAGCTGAAAAAAAATCCAGTCATCGAAATTTTTGTTTATATTTCTTATATTGCTAATTTAGTATGTCCTTAATATTTTCACTGGATTTCTTGACTTATTTAAAATATAACGCCTCACAAATATCATCCTCTATAGTGTTTGTACGAAGTTTCAATTCTTTATGTTTACGGATCCATTACCGAGTAAAGAATGCGAATTTTTACGCACCGATAATAGATATATCAGATATTAACACGATCTATTCAAATATTTCATAATATTCATAGTGTTTCAATTATCTGAAAGCAATTTCTAAAATCATGTTCGCAAGTTACATAAAAAAGGAGAACCACCATTTGATTCTGAAGACAGATATTGGGAATAATCTTACCTAGAAGACGTTAACTGAAATAAATTCTTCTCTACTGGGAATTTTTCTCTTGTCTATTTTTTTAATGAAAAGAAAGTTAAAAAATTTTCTCTAGATTCACAAGGGGGTTGTACATGTACGAGGGGTGATCAAAAAGCGAACTATCTCTATATATCTACAAAACCACGATTTAGATCAGAATGAAAGAGCTAGGTTCACTTTATGTATAAAATGGCCCTGCCCAAGCATTAATTAACTATTACCCTCTTTCACATTTCATATATCAGAATAAAGTAGAGACTTTGTTCTTTCATTTCCTATGATACAATATGATATTGGAAAACAGGCTTTGAGAAATGTTCTTGAAAATTGCAAAAAACATGCATATTTGACTACCTTCAGCAAAGAATTAAAATATGAGCACAGCCCACGATCCAAAAAATAAAACATGTTTTTGGATCTTCAGGAAAAGATCTTTCATTATGTATTTGCATATTTTGGATCAGAGGTTGTGTTCTATATAAGATATTTAAAATATACTTCAACTTAAGGCCATTTTCAAAGGAATTTACAGGATATGAAGAAAACGACGCATTTTACGACGTCACAATGCATTGAATAGAGGGAAAATTACGTCATGATTAATAGATACATGGTCACTAGCACTCCACGTTATAAATACTGCACGAATTTTCAGGTATTCTCAGGGCCAAATAAGGCCTTAAGTAGCTCTTGCTCTTTGACACACCAATAATCATACACATGTTCTATAAATAGCATATGAAAAGTAATGATTTTCAGCATCATTGTGACGTCACAATATGAAATTGACGTCAATATGTAGGTGACTCGTGACAAAAAATGGTTTTCACAGTCTTACTCGCGAAACGAACGGCTGTAAAGTTTAACGTATAACTTGGAAATTCCTTTAAAATATCTTAAAATATAGATAATAGACTTTCCAGACGTTCAGTCATAAATTGGATTGATTGTTTTAGAGAATGGAGGGAGATGGTTAAAAATGACGTTTATTTTGTAGCCCAGAGAAAGCAAGCTGGGGTAGAGGTGTGTCCATTTGTTAGGCAATTTGTTATGAAAGATTGCAAAGTTACAGCCAGAAAAATAGTTGAAAATCTTAACAATAATTTTATTATTAAATCCTTAAAATATCGTTTAATTTAGACTTTAAACATATCAAATATGACAAAAAAAGCACCTTCAACTATATTCATATTGGATAAACGACGTTCCTAAGACTGAGGACTCGGGAATCGATGGTCTCCATGTTCTTTCTGGGAAAGGATATCCTTAAACCATCCAGTTTCCGAGATTCGGTCATTTCTGACAAATGGACTGTTCTTGTTATAAAAATCAACTTGCATGGTAAGAAATATAAGACTCCGAAAAATATTTTAGAGTCTATGAACAGAGTGCTTCAGAACATGTCACTTGACGCCTGGATCACGTGATTCGTGCATGGGCAGGATAGTGGCAGATATGCATTAAAAGAGGGCTACTCTAAATAAAAATAATTTTATTTGTTTTATGATTGATTGTACATTCTTTAACTTCCCTCTCGAGAATTTTTCACTCATATGGAGACGCCAACGTATGCCGGTGAAGGGCTTCAAATTTAGACCTATACTCGGCATCAGAGCCATCGAGCAGTGAGGGTTCTTTATCGTGCCAACGCTTAACGTGACACGAGACCTACGTTTTTAAGGTCATATTCGAAAATCCTGTGACTTTAACTTCTAGTGCCGAGCGCTTAGCGAAGGAACAGTCACTACCTATGTTTACGTCATATATAGGTATGACGGGGCGCCGCGAACGAGAATCAAACCCGGGCCTCCCGATCATGTAGCGAACGCTATCGTGACCACTTTGTTTTATGGAAGTTATGGCAGCCCGGAGGACCAGGCTGCTCTATACATATAAAGTGTTGGTGTATGGGGATTGGTAACGGGATGTTTCGCGCCAATGCATGGTTCGCACCAATCGCATCATCTCTGGTCTTTCCGCCAGAGGTCGGAAAAACAACCTCGAATGTATTAACATCAACGGATGTTAAAATTTTATACATTTCCTGTTTATTCAAATATAGAATAGACAGAGTTTGAAGTTCCTTTTATAGTATATTTCAGGTAATATCATTACATTGAATAAAGTTAAACTCCATATTCCACAGATAAAAGGTCTACATGCATTTATTTCAAAGATCGTGAAAAGGGAGGGTTGTCATGGCGTCTACCATATACATTCGAGGTCGTTTTTCCGCTTGTCGGAAAGGCCCGAGAAGTTGCGATTGGGTTCGCACCGCGATGTTTCGCGCTAAGATGGTTCGCCCCACGATGTTTCGCTCCCAGAACATAAATGTATGCTATTTATTTCGTTCGTTTTGCAAAAAAAATTATATATATATTATGATATCTGTAAATATTGATGTAAGTATCGAAATTTTGTAGAATATTAATTAACATTAAATTTGACAATCAAACTTCCTGCATGGTGGATTATTCTATACACATGTTCTCAATAAAAACACAGATGATATGTTTTCAAAATCACGCAGATAATTGCTGTACAACTTTATAATTGCTATAATGAAATAGTTCTCACCTTTTGATCTCCAACTAATTACAATTAAATTGTTGAACACAAACGCTGACAAACGGGCACCATTTACGATCCGTTACCTGTGGCACCACGTATTAAATTATTAAAAGTCATGATTTTGAGCATACAACACATATTTTTATCTAAGATGTAATAAATAATCTTAAATTATTACAAAATAAATGAAATATTAAAAAAAAAGAGGGGAGATGTTTCGCACCGAAATCGGCGCGAATCATCCTAGCGCGAACCATCTCAGTGCGAAACACATCCCGGATTCTGGGGATTGAGGTGGGAGAAGTTCTTCAGAATTAAAGGTTTTCTAAACATTAAGAAGATTGTTAATCAGAATGTTTTTTCCCTTTATAAATTACGAGATACACAATATAATTACTTCCATAAAATGATCTGTAAAAATATGTATGTTTTTCATCTTTAATATATAAAGCTACTTATCATATACTATCGAAAAAACGACAGGTCCCCTTTTTTAGAAAATCGAATTTTACAAATCGCATTAAAACGTACATGTACTTTACACAGTTCGTGTTTACATGTATATTCTTAAAGTAAAATACTAGTACATTTTTTTTTTTGAAAATACGTTATGCATGTGTCTGATTTCAATTTATATTTTATGCAGCCAACATTTACTTGAGGAATTGATAAGTTTAAAAGGGTATCGTTTTTGTTCGATTTTCATCCGAATACAAGTTTTCAAAACTATTCTCAACTATCCTCTCCATCATTTAGACGCATGCCTTTTTCACTCATATCGAAACGGTTTGATGATGAAGACCCATTGTTTACTTTATTTATTTATTGATGGTTACATCAATGTTTTCTTGTCCAATTTGATCGCGAACTTTTTGATCACTCCTCGTACATGCGAGTCTGCAGACCAATGACAAGGTATACGCTAACTTTCATGTTCCGTTTTATTAAAGATGGAGTTGTTTGTGATTTCAAAGATTATTTCCTTAATTTATCCTGGGAAGTGGTTCTATAAAGTTGAAAATTTTGTGTTTTCGAATTATCTTGAAATTCCTTCAAGTGGCGTCGGTAGTCTAGTGGTTAAGGTGCCAGACTCCAAACCGAAAGATTGTGAGATCGAATCCTGGCCGCGGCAAGTCGACGCTGTGTCCTAGGGAAAGGCACTTTACACAAATTTCCTCACTCCACCCAAGTGTAAAAGGGGTACCTGGCTATAGACAGTGAAAGATATTGTCAGAATGTTAGTGTTCTAGCACCTTAACGGCAGCTTGCACTGAGAAAGATTCTGGATTGTTATGGTCTGCTGGGGTAATAATGTACAGTCAAACTTGTTTTAAGAGGCCACCTTTGGGAAGTCCGGAAACTGGCCACTTAAGACAGGTGGCCTCTTATTCCAGTTTGTCCTCAAACAGGACATTCGGTCAATAAATAAACAACATTAAGCACTACAGTTAAATTGATTAATCATAATTAAACAGGTCAATTTCACAAAGGCTTTTTATGTGTATATATAATAATTCAAGCTTATTTATAAAGAATATTAAAGAATTCCAAATGTTTAGGTTTTGTGCATGTTTCTATTCCTACATAATAATTAAAAATCTTGCATTCATCAGTGTGCTTTTGTTACATTAAAATATAAAATTCTTTTAATTTTCATTTGAAGAAATACATACAGTGCCTGACTATTATCCTTTTTTTATAAAGAAAAAAAAATACACAAAAATACAGTTTAATGGTAAATAAAATAAAGCATAGAAATTAAAAATATGTTCACTCATGAGTTAAAAAAAATGGTCAGCAGTATAACACCCCCCCCCCCAAATTAATTAATCGGTAATTAATTTACTTGCTGATGTTTTTAAAGTCTGATTAATCTTATTGTTTATAAAGCTTTATAAAAGAATTTCTATGTAACATACACAGACACACAAATGAAATTAAGCAGTTGACCAGAGAGATGTATTTAGGCAGTTGAAAATCATTCCATAACACAGGTGTCAAGTGCAGCAGAGCGTAACTAATCCCTATTGATCGTCTCTTGATAGTGAAATTCACGAGATAATCATGGCATATGAAGCACTTTGTTTTCACAAAAGTAGCAATTAGGGCTTCTACATGGATTCAAAATCTAAAAGGTGTGAATTTCTTTAGCTAGAGAAAAGTATCAATTGTAATTTAATTCTTTTAATTTCTCAATCGGCGATCTTGAAAAATAAATACAAATTGATCTAACAGGACAAATATTTTATTTTCATAAACACAAACAGAGTTCAGCGTAACTAAAAGCAATTTGTTTAATTGCATTAATAGGTTAAATTGACTAGCGAGGATATGATTATTCAAGCCAATGCGTTTAAAAGATGTGATAGGATCGCAACAAGTGACGAAATGGCCGCCTATTACAGTGTCAATAAGGCTGTTGGGGGAGGATTTGAGTGGCCGCCGGCCGCGTTACACAGGTGGCCGTTTATTCCAGTTAAAATATATAGGAAAAATCTTCGGGGGGAACTGAAAGTGGCCGCTGACCGCAAGTGGCCGTTGATTTCGGGTGGCCGCTAAGACAAGTTTGACTGTATTGTAAAGCGCTTTGAGTAGCATTTATGCTAAAAAAGCGCTATATAAAAAAACAATCATTATTATTAGATTTTTAGTGTCCGCTCTTAATTAACACCACTTCTCATATGTGTTGTTTAGTACCCTAAATTATTTTCCTTTACTGTTGTGAATAATTTAATTTATTGGTGACAACCATATTTAAATATTTCAAACAAAGCAGTCTCACCAAGGGTTACTAGTAATTTCATTGGCGTGCATCAGCTGGTCCATAACTACATGCAATTCTCTAGATGGATGAAAAAGTTGAAGATTACGAACAACGATTGATGCAAAACTGAGAAATCATAAAATATAGTGTGCATAAGAAAATACCGACAGAGAAAAAAAATCTCGAATCTTTACTTAGGCTCTTTATGTATACTAGTATTTGATAGACGAGAATAGCGCATAACATAATTATATAATCCTTCGAAAATTATATATGAAACAATTTTTATTACCGGGCATGACCCCCCACCCCCCTTTCTTTTTTTTTTTTTTTTTGCAAAGCATTGTGAAGAACTGAAAAAGTCTGGGTTACAGTTCCTAGCTGTCTGTGTCAGCTGATGCATGCTAACAAAACTTGTACCCTATATATGAGGGATTTATATTAAATATTTACAAATGGGTTGCACTCAGAAATGATTAATTCTTTTTTGAGAAAATTGGACCATTTTGGTAAAATGCTTTCCATTGTGGGAACATCTCTACTGTACCATTATCTCTTTTAGCTTACATTTCATAATAAAATATTAAACTTAGAGCGAGCAACAATCTCTTAATTAAATATATGAAACTCTTAAGAAACTATTTGAAAAATTACAAAACATTTCAAAATCCATTTACATCAAAACTTAATATGAATTTTTAACTCTTTAGAACACCATTCATTTCAATAAGCTACACGTAAAGAACAGGTTTTGACATATTATGGACAACTACTTCTCCAATAAAAATGGTCCGTACCTTGTACCTTGTACAAGTTGGTTATATATGCAAAATTAATTTTAAAAAAATGTTAATGGTTATAGTTCTATACAAGTATTTTGAGGTTGATATAAAAAAAAATTGCATAAATTCCTCATTGACAACATTTATGTACACCAATCGGATGAATTTTTTTTACAAAATAATTTTGCAAAAGGCCAATGCAAAGGATCGTCGTAAAAACTGGAAAAATCGTACTTTTCGATGATTGATACTATCGAATGTGTCGTTAATATTTAGTAAGTAAAAGAAAGAGGCTTGGTATATATAACATTTACTGGAACCGCTGTGTATCGTGTTTCCAGGGATTTTTATGTATATAGTTTAGGAATACAATGTAGTTACGGCAATTCATATTCAATTTATTCGGATTAAAAAGATTATAAATTTGACAAATAATGTTAAAGAAGTTTCTCCGTAAAATGTGAACTATTAATATTAAAAAGGATTACCACTTGCAGAAATTAATAGCCATTCTCTGTAACCACTTAAACTTCGTTGCCACGCATGGTCACCGATTTTGATGAAACTTCACCCATGCTTAGTACTTGACACCAGAAACAAATTTCAAACAAAATTTCGTTGCTATGTGCCTCGGTTGCTATGGCAACAGCCGGAAAAAATTGAAAAATCGAGATTTTCAGTCACTTCAAATCTTGACTGTGGCTTAATAAAAACTAGAAAAAGCAAACAAACCATTCTCACAAAAACATGACACCTTGATGTCACTTATACTGTAAAGAAACTGTTTAGAATATATCTCTAAGTAAATGGTAACCAAGGGTACATTTGGAATACACTTAAAATGCTGAAATATGCTGAAAAACACTCCATATTCACTAATGGTAGGTGTTACATGCTCAAACTCAATCAACGACTTAAGAAAAACAATGAAAATGTTTGACCTTAAGTATATAAGTATAAGCAATATTATTCTATAAATAACATTAATGGTTGCCATGGTAACACAGTGTAACCATGCAAAACCAGTAACTAAGATTGAGTTAATGCTACTGTCTTGGGGAAAAACTTGAAAATTCAAGACTGGCAAATATGCATCCTTAGGACCTTGCAACACCAAAACCATAAGAAAAATTGGGTATAATTGCTACTTTGCAGTGTTACCATGGAAACAAAGTACCAGTGCTTAAAAGTGAATTATTTTTCGCTGCATTAAGAATTAAATTGCCATTTAATCAAGAAACAAATTAAAGGACTCAGCTTGAATAGTACTTATCTGTTAGAACTGAAGTTCAATATCATATATTGAAAAAATTTGATGAATTAAACAACACTGTTGCTATGGTTACTAAGAAGGGAAAATGTTCGATTTTGTGAACTTTATATCAATATTAAACCCTGTGTGCCTACTTCTTGCATCCACTTAGAGATTGGATGATAGTCAAAATTAAAAGTCAAGTTAGCTGTTAATAAATATCAAATTATAAAAGTTTTGGGAATCTACATTTAAGGGTACGTATCCAAGGAAAGAAAATATTTTTCAGGTTTTTAAGCATATATTTTCTGCTTATTTCCATAGCAACGCTCTATTTAAAGAATCTAATCTGAATTTTTACAAATGGGAAATCTTGGAGCACACCAACATCTTATAAAATTGATCATTAGTTATGAGGAAATGTGCTTTTTTTAAAAGATATGATGAGATTTAAACATACAGAGTGTTACTTTGAAGGCTCTCTGTGGTATAAAAACCTTGGCAACCATTGCCAACCAAAATGAAATATCATATTTTGTTCTTGGTATATGTTTCAAGGCTTTTTTTTTCTATTATTTGGTCACATTTCATCCCATAATTGCTTTTTATTTTTGCGTGTATGACTTTATAAAATTCAATGAATATTTTTTTTTACTTTTGAATGCTTTGTTACCATAGTAACGTATGTAATAGTTGATTTACCAAGCATGTTTATCATGCATTTTAGACATCTGACCTTCAACTTTTGGAAACAGTCATTGCCAATTGTTTGCTTTGCCGCAAATGTTAACTATGGGGCTCTAAACATGTTAAAAAATGCCATTTTTCGAACTTTAAGACATGTTGCCATGGTAACTATAAAACATAGCAACCAATTTTTGCCTGATTTCAGTTTAGGGTATCAATGACTTTTATCATAGAGAGTTTGGAGAAATTCTGAGACTATGCGTGCCACAGCTGCTATATAAAATTTCAAATCATTACAGAGAATGGCTCTTAAATACATTTAAGTTTCTCTAAAATACAGTTAAAAAAGGAAACTACAGTGTATTACTTACAAACGAGGGCAATGTAGTTACCTGCTTTGTCCTCTGGATCTAGTACATGTTGATTGCATAGCCGCTTGGGTCGAGGATACTGTATATATTTTCAATATAATGTGTTGTCGAGGATATTCAAACTATATTCGTAACATTTTTTCAGAGGGCAGTGATAATTTTTAGATTTTTGTAAACCTTTCTGCTTCATATACACTAGATTGTCACGGCGGAAATTTGATTTTATGCACGCTTTAAAAATGACATATCCCACTCTATACTAAAAAGAAACAATTTATTATTAAGAAATACAAGGTGTATGCATGTACTTCAACTATTTGGTGGCATGCAAGGCTGTAGCTGCAGACATGTAGCTCTCTGCTTGAGAAAATTCGGACGGATAAAGAGCTTTATCCGTCCGAATTTTCTCAAGCAGAGAGCTACAGTTCTGCAGCTAGCAAGGCTAAACTTTTTTTTTACTCTATCGATTCCTTTGTCCTCATATTAAAGTTTAAGGAACATACGGATTACATGAGCAGTATTCTCTTAAATACCAGTACATTTCGAAAAACACGCTGGTTTGAATAAGGTACTCCGATCCTCAGGTTCTGAAAATCAGGCATTGACTAATTGAAAGTGCTCACAAAAATGTTTCTGATTTCTCAAAGTAACGTGTTTTTATCAACGATATTTCTTCAAACTTTATCTTTAAAGTTTATCTTTTTAAATAAAGAAAATTAGTAAATCTCAAATATTTTTTTAGGAAATGCGAATAAAAACACCTAATATGCTCTTTCCATTTCAAATTTGATCAACCAACATATTTTAGATATAAAAGTCATAGGTAACCAGGCTTTTGAAGAAATTGCACAATATTTATACATATAAGTATTTTAGTTTCTTCTATTTACTTCGATTATTTTACAATGTATAGTGTATAAAGATCTTCCTATCTTTGCAAAACACCATGAATCATTTCTTATTTCTTATCACGTAAATAAACATTGGTATCTATGGCTATATTTAAAAAAAACCCTCAAATACTAGTATGTAATTTAAAATACGTTCATGGGGTAAAAAATTCGACTTTTTACAAGACCTCAAAGAACCTTGGAGCACATTGAGAGGTATAAAATGAAAATTTTTGCATGAAAAGATTTAATTTTCAGGCTTCATATAGAGACTTTTTGAATCAAATTATAAATTAAAGAGTTATCCTCCCTGGCTGAGGATCGGATATCCTTAAAAGCCTGTGATTATGTACATTTGTTCAGATTATTGTCTTGATCGAAGTTTTGGTTTTATACTAATCTGAACACTGCTCCTATGACATATACAGGGATAACAATGTTGATCTACTTCAGTCCTTTTATACACTCAAAAGAGGAACGTTACTCTTTTTTAACAAACCAATCTATCGTTTGTTATGCGTCGACTAATTTTCATTAACATATTTTTTTATATATGATTTCTAATACTTCTCGAAAAAAAAAGAGAAAAGAGTCTAGAACAGTGAAGTTGGTATATTCCAATTCTTGCTTTGTTGTAACAACATCAAGGCATGTTGATAGACAAGTATTGTTCTAAAGATCTAAAAATACTAATACATGTACATGTACTTTTCTCACAGAATTGTCGATATTAAAATATATTTAATCAAAGCCAAGATAGTGACTTTATATCAGGTCTACGTGTATTTTTTAAAATTGATATTTCATTTTCATTATTTAACATATAAACCAGAAGTCTCTGTCGAGACTGAAGCTTTACTGGTTTGTACTTATAGCAAAGGAAGAGAAAAGTACTTTAAGCAGTTGGGAATTGAAACTTTACAACAACAATAAATAGAAAAATGATCCTTGATTAGGTCTCTTAATGTTCTTAGTGTAGTCTACTTGCATGCCACATTATATTAAAATCAGACTAAAACGGTATTTGGAGTAGCATTTTGAGAGTATTTAACAGGAATGTCTATTTTTAGTAGCCAAGGCAATAATTTTCATCCAAGTCAAAAACCGATATGCAGAATTGTGTATCTTAGTGTAGTCTACTTGTGTGCCAAGTTATATTGAAATCAGACCAAATCTGTAGGACGAGTTGCATTTTGAAAGAGTTTCACAGAAATTTCTATTTTTAGTAACCACGGCAACACCGTTCATCGAAATACAGAAACGATACACAGAATTATGTACCGTAGTGTAGCCTACTTGTGTGCCACGTTATATGGAAATCAGACCAAAACAGTAGGACGAGTTGCATTTTGAAAGAGTTTCACAGAAATTTCTATTTTTAGTAACCACGGCAACCGTTCATCGAAATATAAAAACGATATATAGAATTATGTACCGTAGTGTAGCCTACTTGTGTGCCAAGTTATATGGAAATCAGACCAAAACTTTAAGAGAAGTAGCATTTCGAAAGAATATCACAGAAATTTCTATTTCTTGTAACAATGCTAACACCGTTCATCGAAATCAAAAACTGATATACAGAATTATGTATCTTAGTGTAGTCTACTGGTGTGCCAAGTTGTATTGAAAACAGACCAAAACTGTAGGAGGAGTAGCATTTTGAAAGAATTTTAGAGAAATTTCTATTTTTAGTAACCACGGCAACGCCGTTCATCGAAATCAAAAACCGATATATAGAATTATGTACCTTAGTGCAGTCTACTTGTGTGCCAAGTTATATTGAAATCAGACCAAAACTGTAGGAGGAGTAGCATTTTGAAAGTTTTTCAAAGAAATTTATATTTTTAGTAACCATGGCAACACCGTTCATCAAAATCAAAAACCGATATATAGAATTATGTATCTTAGTGTAGTCTACTTGTGTGCCAAGTTTTATTGAAAACAGACCGAAACTGTAGGAGTAGCATTTTGAAGAAAAAATTAACAGAAATTTCTATTTTTCAGTAACCACGGCAACACCGTTCATCGAAATAAAAAACCAATACAAAGAATTATGTATCTAAGTGTAGTCTTCTTGTGTGCCAAGTTATATTGAAATCAGATTAAAACTGTAGGAGGAGTAGTATTTTGAAAAATTGTTTACAGACAGACGGACAGCTAGACAGACGGACGGACGCCGGACGCATAACTATCGCATAAGCTCTTCTGGTGTCTGACCAGTAGAGCTAAAAAACAAGATGTATTTGTGAAACACTAATTCCCCCCCCCCCCCATGGCAGCTTATTGGGAGGGTTGAATGCTCTCAAATAAATTTCAAAATCCAATGGTCAAGGTAAAAAAAGTTGGTACCCAAAGGAAAGTCTTGTTACAAGGAATACACCGGTGAAATATGAAAGCCCTATTTCTAACTGTTCAAAAGTTATGACCAAGGTTAAAGTTTTTAAAAAGTGGGTAAAACTCTTAGGTCAAGGGGAAAAGGTCAAAAATATTTATTCCAGGACGAAAGCCCTAGCTCCAACTGTTCAAAAGGTCTAGCCAAGGTTAAAGTGTGGTATTTCATTTTTGTAAAAGTTGGTCAAACTCCAAGGCCAAGAGGTCAAATTTGGTGGTACCCATGGAAAGGTCTTATCACAAGGAATACACAAGTGAAATATGAAAGCCATAGTCCCACCCACTCCACAGTTAAGGGCTAGGTTAAAGTTGACAACAGACAGACAGAGAGACAAACAGACAGACAAACAGCCAGGCAGAAAAAACAATATACCCCCCTCCCCCCCGGGATCGAAACTAAATATCCCTATAAATATTGTCTCCTCAAAATTCTTCGCATAGTATAAAATTGTTAAATTTATGCGCCCAGATCGATAGATCGGGGCGTATATTGTTTTTGTCCTATCTATATGTTTGTCTGTCTGTCTGTTGTCAACTTTAACCTTCGCCATAACTTTTGAACCGTAAGATATAGAGACTTCATTTCTGGTATGCATACTGCACTAATTAAGTTAATTCAAATGACACCAAGGTCAATGACTTGTGTCTTTGACTGTGACCTATATGCTAAAAATAGCTTTTTGGAACTTTGTTGCCACTGGGCGCATAGTGTTTCACAAACACATCTTGTTGTATTAATAGAGTAGAATAGATTGATTAGGATCTCAGCTCCCGGTGTAGAATGTACTAGAATCAGGAACCAGTCCTTGATTGCATTCATCAGATGTACAGCAAAAGTGACAGGAGAACATGTCACTAACCACAACTTTGCCATACTGAACGCAATAGTCCTGGTCTGAAGTCTGGGATAACCACTGTGTTCTGCAGACAGCCTCATTCACGCACCTGTTGAATTAAATAACAAAATGCTTTTTGTTTATATTTACATATGTATTTAAAATCATTCAAATTCAAATTAAATTTGTTAAATATCGTTTTTAAGATGTATATAAAACTTCACACGCGGCTTGCTCAGTGTTGTTCATGCAGTGATTAACAGCAATGGTCTTCATAAGAAATAAAGTAAACAAGATGTGTTTGTGAAACACTATGCGTCCGGCGGTAACAAAATTTGAAAAACCTATTTTTAGCATATAGGTAACAGTCAAGGACACAAGGTCATTGACCGTGGTGTCATTTGAAAGAACTTAATTAGTAGAGTACGCAAGCCAAATACAAAGTCTCTATCTCTTATGGTTCAAAAGGTATGGCGAAGGTACGAAAAAGCAGTCAAGGTCATAAGGTCATTGACCTTGGTGTCATTTGAAAGAATTTAATTAGTGGAGTACGCATGCATACAAAATATGACGTCTCTATCTCTCATGGTATAAAAGATGTAGTGAAGGTTCAAAAAAGCTATTTTTAGAATATATGTCACAGTCAAGGCCACCAGGTCATTGACATTGGTGTCATTTGAAAGAGCTTTATATTGGAAGTTTGCATAAGTAAAATAAGTTGCGATTGAATGTAGTATCTTTCTGTCATAAACTGACATCTCACTGAAACACAGAGTACTGACCTTTTGAAAACTTGTTCCTTTCCGGAGCCGTCAGAGATTATGTCCGTCATACAGAAAGCTTTTCCTGCCTCACACGTAACCTCTGGTCCAATGTATATGCTGCGAATGTCGCAAGATATTCCATTCTCATAATCACCACAGACCTTGCAAGTTCTCTCGCTTAAACCTGATCAAATTGTAAAGTATTAGATCTTTTATTGTTTCAAGAGTTATGTGATTACTGTCAAATATGTAGTTTTCATTTCTTTTTTGTAATATTGACCATTTAATTACGTAAAAAACAAGAGGCCCGTGGGCCACATCGCTCACCTGAGAAGCTTTGACCATTCTGTTCTTTACGAGATTTCACCCTTGTTATACATAATACATCCCCACCCTACCCCACTGATCATAATTTAGACATTTTGAAATCTACACTACCCCATGATCCTTCCACGGGCACATATGTTTCAGCTTTTTTGGCCCAGTGGTTCCTGAGAAGAAGATTTTCAAAGATTTTTCCTATATATTTCTATGTAAAACTTTGATTCCCTATAATGGCCCCGCCCTTCCCCCGGGGGTCATGATTCCTACAATTTAGAATTTACACTACCCCAGAATGTTTCCATATAAGCTTCACTTTTTCTGGCCCAGTGGTTCTTGAGAAGAAAATTTTCAAAGATTTTTCCTATATATTTCTATATAAAAATTTGATTCCCCATTGTGGCCCCGCCCTTCCCCCGGGTGTCATTATTTGAACAATTTAGAATCTACATTATACCAGGATGCTTCCACATAAGTTTCAGCTTTTCTGGCCCAGTGGTTCTTGAGAAGAAGATTTTCAAAGATTTTTCCTATATATTTCTATGTAAAACTTTGATTCCCCATTGTGGCCCCGCCCTTCCCCCGGGGGTCATGATTTGAACAATTTAGAATCTACACTATACCAGGATGCTTCCATATAAGTTTCAGCTTTTCTGGCCCAGTGGTTCTTGAGAAGAAGATTTTCAAAGAATTTTCCTATATATTTCTATATAAAACTTTGATTCCCCATTGTGGCCCCGCCCTTCCCCCGGGGGTCATGATTTGACCAATTTAGAATCTACACTACCCCAGGATGCTTCCACATAAGTTTCAGCTTTACTGGCTCAGTGGTTCTTGAGAAGAAGATTTTTTAATGACCCCATCCTATTTTTGTCTTTTCTTGATTATCTCCCCTTGTGAGGGGATATGTCCCTTCATTTTAACAATTTAAATTCCCCTTTACCCAAGGATGCTTTGTACCAAGTTTGGTCAAAATTGGCCCAGTGGTTCTTGAGAAGAAGTCGAAAATGTGAAAAGTTTACAGACGGACAGACAGACGGACAGACGGACGGACGACGGACAAAATGTGATCAGAAAAGCTCACTTGAGCCTTCGGCTCAGGTGAGCTAAAAATCACGGAAATAGTTCATCATCCAAAAGTAAAGCAAACCCTATCTTTATATTACCTGAGGTTGGGGATATCGTGGTATTTGGAAACATCGTAGTTGTCCCTATTGATGGTGCTCTTGTAGAAGACACTATTCCCACTTGAGTGGCAGCGGAAGTATTTGTAGAAAGACGTGAAGTCGTACTTGAGACAGGGGGTGATGAGGTTGGTGCCTTTGTTGAACTGTGTGCTGTATGATGTACTGAAGTTATAGTAACCATTTGAAAAAGATGGACGTTACAGTACTAGCAGACATAAATTAAAGTCATCATGACGCACACAGGAAAAAAACTAAGTGCACTTTGTCAAATATATCTACATGCATATGATCTTTAAGGAATCATGTACTAAACCCCTTACTGACACTCTGTGTGTGTACTAATGCTTATCGTTTTTGTTTGTTTTTTTGTGCGTATGGAATCAAAATCTCCAAAAGAACATTAATGACAAATACACAACTTTAAAAATCGCCAATGAAACATAATGTAATTATGATACAAGTAAAATAAATTCCCTGTTGATGTGAGAATGTATAATTCCAAAAACTTCAAATGCTTATATGTCTCTGTTTTATAAACGGAATTCAATAAATTGGTCAGTTTCAAATTGAATACGTGAGCATATTGATAGTTCTTTTTTCCAATTTTTAGTCAATGATGTTGTATAGGTCTGCAATGTTCATAAACCATCAAATTAATTGAATATCAAATATTTGAAGATTCCTCCTTATTGTTTATGGAATAGTATTGAAGATTTTTTTTTCATTCAAAATAGATTTTAAAGAACATATCCATCCTCCAGCTACACTTTAACCATAAAACTCTCTCCCTGAATCAAAATCATGGTATCTTTAATTCAATATTAGGCAATATCGATCGGATTTATTATATTTTTCAACCATTATATATTACTACATGTACATTGTAACATAATGTTTTGACTGTCTTTTGTTTGACTTCCTATTCGAGGTTTTTTTTTTTATTTATATAGAGACGAGCTTAAGTGCCACGAAGTTTGATTTGGCAATTAGCAATTAGAAATGAGGGATCTTTGTCAAGGCTTATGAAACCTCGAATTTTAGGATTCATCCAAAAGACCTTTGACTTAACTTCTAGTGGCTGATGCTTCGCAAAGAACAGTCACTTCCTATGTTAAATGTCTTCGGCTTTAACGCTTAACGCGAATCGAACTTGGGACCTCCCACTCACTGAAACGATCGTCCTACCACTAGGCTATCGCGACCGGTTCTTAATTGAATTTTAGAGTGTATTTTTAAGGAAATTATACAGAATGGCTGTGCATTTTTATACGTTTTATTCAACGCTTTGTCTTGGATTGTAATATTGTGATAAAAGTAAATTAAAGTCAATGTTTTTATCACTAATTTGGTGACAGAGTATCCTTGAAATCATTTTTCATCGTCTCACAGTGACCATGTGTACTTGTTTTAGAGAAGTTGTTAACGTTATCCACCAGTTTGTAGTTGTTGTTGTTGGTGCCGCAGTTGTCATTGTTGAGCTGCTAGGGATGGTTGTCGATGCTGAAAATTTCATTATATAACCTGCAGCCATAGGCTTTATTGCAATAAATTCTCTCTAGGTAGCATTGAAATGTTTTTGGGATTGTTTCTGGGTGATTATCTAAGAAAAACGAAAAGTATCTGTAAATAAACTCACCAGGACAGTGTTGAGAATTGCATGTTGAAGACTGCAAGGAGTCTCCTACGCATGACCCGATGCGGCAGGCCCTATATCTCATGTGAACACCACCGCCGCACGTCTTGTCACAGGCCGAGAAAGCTCCCCACGGGCCCCAGTCACCTTAAAGTATAAAACAATCAAGTTAAAGTATTCTAAATATATTTTTTTTCAAGAATCTGAACAATATGTTACATAGCTAAGTATACATAGTTACATATGTATATACGCAAATCTACATTACTATAATATAAATATATCATATCACTTCAATACATGTATAGGATCATAACGTTTGTGTTGATTATTAAAGACAAATATTGGAATACCTGCAGAGGAGGAGGTGGTTGTAGACTCGGAACAATTGACCGTGCAATATTGGGTTTCCTTGCCATACATCGGACACTCGGTTGAAAAACGCATAAATCCCATAGCCCAGTGGTGACAGCCTCGTGTTCGATACTGAGAACCCGGCAATCCACATATATATCCGGTGCAGGAACTCCAAGAACCCCATGGTTCGAATACGGTCTGTGCTTTAACAAATGTCTCGATGGGATCAACTAAAAGTCAAAACATCATATATTTTTTTTAAGTTCTTTGATTTGCAAACAATTTGCTGCACAATTTAAAAGTATAAGCACTAGGATCGATGAATTTGTTTCAATTGCATGCATTTGGGTATATGATACACAATGAAAAAATAACGACATTTGACATTTGCAAAATGAAATTCAGTTCTAAATTAATGTTATGATTTGTAACAAAATAAAGCTTTTCATTTTTATATATAAAATCATAATCAATCTTATACTTGTATTCAATCGTATGGCAAGCCCTTTTGCTATTTATTCAGAAATTAAATAAAATTTGTCTTAAAATAACAGATATATCTCTCTAACTAGGAAAGATATCTCTTTCAACTATGTTATAATATGGCAAGCCCTTTTGCTTTTTATTCGGAAAATAAAATTTATCGTAAAAGTACAGAGATATCTCTCATTTTAGAGAGATATCTCTTAAAAATAGTGATATCTTCCAAGTTAAAGAGATATATCTCATTTTTAAGAGAATCTCTATGAGAAAGAGATATTTCTTAAAATAAGAGAGATATATCTTTTTATAAAAGAGATATCTCTTCCACTTGAACAGATATCTCTTTCTCCTTGAGCTTGAGAGATATCTTTTACGTGAAAAGAGATATTTCTGAAGGTTAAAGAGATATCTCTTTCACCTAGAGAGATATCTCTTACTTTTGGGATATCTTTCAAAGTTAAAGAGATATCTCTCAAAGTAAATGAGATATCTCTCTTAGTTTATCTTAAGAGATATCTCTTAGAGTGAAAGAGATATCTTTCAAAAGTGTCTAAAAGAAATATCTCTCAAGCAAAAAGAGATATCTCTTTATTGCAAAGAGATATCTCTCTTCATTATTTTATTTAAATTCCATTTGAAATGACTTCTGTCGCCCGCGTGGCGCAGTGGTTAGAGCGTCTGCTCTAGATAGAGTTCGCGAAGTAAGGAGTCAATCCTTACGTCGCGGGTTCGAATCCCACGGTGGGACGTGGAGACCGGTCCCTTGGATGAGACCGTATAATCCGAGGTCCCGTGTCGCAGTAGGCGCTGGCACGAAAAAGATCCCTACCCGCTCAATGACCCTAAGTGCCGAGTATAGGACAAAATTTGCAGCTTTCCACCGGCAAGTGGTGGCGTCTCCATATGAGTGAAAAATTCTCGAGAGGGACGTTAAACAATATACAATCAAAGAAATGACTTCTCCCTTTACCGGTCTTGTAGAGTAGGCTTTCCCCTTAAATCTTTCCCCACAGAAAACTGGCTCTAGAGTAGAATTCCCCTCCGGAAAACTGGCTATAGAGTAGGATTTCTCCCCAGGAAAACTGGCTCTAGAGTAGGATTTCCCCTATACGATAATCCCACATCGGAGTCAATTTTCCAGGGGGGAATCCTTCTCTGTATAGTAGTTATAGAGTGCGATTTCCCCTAGAGCCAATTTTCCCCCAATAAAATATAATTGCTCTACTTATTTTTTAGGAGGAATGGTTGGCACATTGCTACAAGTGTCACTTCATCAAAATGGTGACCAGATTTATTGAACATACATATACAAAGAATGCAAGTGAAAATTTTAAATCTCATTCTTCTCAGCAACTGTCAAACCAATTTTTAGATAAAATAAATCGAATGTAACGGGGGGGGGGGGGGGGGGGGGGGGGGGGGGGGGGGGCTATAGGTTTACTCTTTGTCTGTCCGTCTGTTAAGCTGTCCCTCTGTCTGTCCCAAATGGTTTTTCGCACTTTTTTCTCAATGTTTGAAGATATTGAACTGATTTTTCGTTTTGGATGTATCATGATAAGTTAAAATCGAGTTTGCATTTAATTCCGCTTCAAAGTCTTTTTTATACGGAATTACGACCTCTTAAATTTTTAAGGATTTTCCAAAATGTTTATTTTTTCCACAAATGAATGGAGATATTGAGCTAATTTTTGCTATGAAAACATCGATTCTGAGGATATTTACATATGCTTTTCTTTAAAAAAAAAACTAAATATTTGGGTTGACATTCTATGATTAGAATTTTATGTTTAGAAATTCTTACTAGACAAGTAGAAAAACATTGACCATTTAAAAATCAGTTTGTCACAAAAAATATTGCAGCTGTGGTTTTGTTGACTATAAAAAGGGGGAAATCTTACTCTGAGAAAGAAAGAGGGGGAGATTTGGCTCTGGTGGGAGTTTTCCCCTCGGGGGAAAATCCTACTCTAGAGTACGATTTCCGGGGGGGGGGGGGGGAAAGCTGGCTAGGGGGGAAATCCTACTTTACAACACCGGAAGTATAAGCTTTTTATTCACGGAAGTACATGTATATTAAAGTATATTTAAATCATGTAAATTGCGAAATATTCATGATATTCCACATGATAGCTCTACTAAACATGACAAGTTATTCAGTGTTGTCTGGATTACAAATCGGTAATATTATATAGTTGATTTTTTCGTAAGCTGAGAAAATTCGGTCCATCGCTTAAAAAGAGAAATCTCTGTCGCTTATAGAGATATCTCTCTAGCTTATAAAGATATCCCTCTAAGTAAAACAAATATCTCTCTAAGTAAAAGAGATATATACCATTTTTAAGAGATTTCTCTCTAAGGATATAAACAATAAAGATATCTCTATTGGTCAAAGAGATATTTCTATCAGCTATCAGCTGTGCTAGAGAGAAATCTCTCTTATTGAAAGAGTTTTTTTACGAATAAATAGTAAAAGGGCTTGCCATATTGTTAATTCTTTTACTTTAAGAGATATCTCTCTCGCTGAAAGAGATATCTCTCTAGCTTGTAAAGATATCTCTTTAAGTTAAAGAGAGATATCTCTTTTGTTTAAAGAGATATCTCTCTAAGCTATAGTGATATCTCTATTAGTCAGAGCAAGATATCTCTATAAGCTAAAGAGATATCTCTCTATGGTAGACAGATATCTTTCTTATTGAAAGAATTTTTTTTATTTCACAAATAAAAAGTAAAAGGGATTGCCATACTATCGTGAGAGATCATGGTAACGTTTTATATATAAACCCTTTTTCAGACCTCATGCTTTTGAAACTTTCACCCAACAAATTAAAAATGTTTAAAGTTGGAGACAAAGATATGTGAAATCTGAGTTTTGCTAGGCCTCAAATACTGTGGATGGGAGAAATGTTAATCTATCACGAAAGTTATAATTCAAAAATATACTTACAAAGAAATCTCTTCTCTGCAAAAAGATTAAAATGACCAATTAAGGTTCATCGATTCTCTGATAAGAGAGATAACTCTTAAGTACATAAATTTGCCAAGTTGAAGTTTCTTTTTTGTCCAAATTTGCCCCGCAAGTTATGCTATAATTGTTTACATTAATTTTATTTGTAAACCACGTTTCTTTTGGAAAATCACTTGAGTTAAAGCAGCATTTCATATGAGTGATCAGAGGGTTTATGAACCCTAAATGAGCCTTGGGGGGTAATATCTAGGTCAATAAATTGGATAACATTGGATTAAATATTACATGCAGGTATAGTTTTAAGGCATTGTCATTGAAGATACATGAGGAAAATTTGTTTACATCTGGTCACTTGAAACTTCTGTGTCGCAGACTTTACTTACCGGCCAAACTCAATGAGGAAAGACAGAGTAAAAGGATCGAGATCGTAGAGTGAATAGCCATGTTTTCTAAAGCAGGTTTCACTGCGAACGTGAATATGTTATCAGCAGGAATATATATCAGGACTTTATGTATGCCCTGTCTGTGACTTAGTGTAGTTGTACCAATCATACACTCTGTCCTTTTGTCATTGCATGCGCAGTTTTAGAATTATTTCAATCTTTATTCAAAACTATCTTTGAATATCAATATCTGGTTATACACTATAAAATTCACAAATTCAAAATGACCGTGTTGGTCTTTATCTAGAAAAAGGTTGGGTCATGTTTTAATGAATAAAATGATTAAGATTCACCGCATAGTTTTTAAATTTTTATTCAAAGTGGCACAAAAATGGAATTTTAAGTGAAAAATATTTGTATAGAATAATAAGGATGGTTTCAGAAGGGTAGAATTTGAACGTCACAGAAGGTTTACAATTTCTTTATATTCTAGAAATTTATTATTTGCATCATTTATCATGAAATAAGGTCAAAAAATATACATCAGTATACCAATCCAGGCATCCATTTTTTGTTTGCATCATCTGTCCTTAAGCAGTGTTTAAAATAATCCAAGGAGAGTAAGAATTGATGTAAAATTTTACCAAATATTCTGTCAATTTCTTCATTTAATGATGGATATTGACATACAATGTATTTTGCTAACTTAAATTATGACATATACCTTGGTTTTAACTGTTTTCAATTTCATTTTTTCTGTTTACAGTCATTACACCCAGTTTGATTACCAGAACGAGTTGATTTTTTAAAGAAAGGAGGTGAGATTCAAAGAAAAAAACATAGTTGAAGACACAGAAAAACACTTGGTCTTGGAGGAAAATTTTCTATACTGTCATGCAGTTTTGAAACAGACCGGTTGATAGTAACTACAAAACATTGTCATGTTATTTTCTGCAATTACTGCCAAACAGTACATCAAAATTACACGACAAAATAAATGATTTAATGACCTTCACTTCTGAAGCAAAACTTTATTGCAAATCAAGATTGCTCAAGTCTTGTACATGTTGTAGAAAGTTTTTTTCCTGCTTACAACTTTCACCAATGCAGTGAAGAATAAAAAAAAACTCAATGAAATTTGAATAAACCTTTTTATTTCGTGCCTTTATGAACGATCAGAAGAAAAAAACGACACTGTCACGTCGTAACAGTCGATTTTTAGTAAGGCGGTCATTATAACCACTACTTGAATAAACCAGTAGTACTCTTTGCTTCTTTACATTTCTACTGTAAGTTAAGTACGTTTTCCCTAATTAGTGAAGTATTTATCGATAGGTTTCCGGCTTAATGTTAATGTTTAAGTTTACCATGGATTGAAAAGATGGAGATCTTGACATTTCTTGTCGCTTTGATATGTATCTTAAAAGGTAAATATACTATAAGACAAATAAATATTTAAATATTTATATACATTATTCTATCTCCTTTTACCCTTGTATGACATTGTTTTTTTCCCCAATATATCCATATATCAGTTATTTTTTTCTTTATATTTCAGTAAATGCACAATATGAAGTTTTCACTAACCAATTTACTTGGGTAATAGCAAAATCGAAATGTGAAGACAAGAAAGGAAATTTAGCAATATTTCGAGCTTCCTCGAGAACGATAAATATCACACAAATAGACGCCAGTCTGGAACCAGACACAATGTATTGGATTGGTGGCCGTCTTCATGATAATGGATGGAACTTTTATGACAATAGGTGCACAGAGAACTCAGCAGGTACTCACATATCTAGTATTTTGGAAATTATGATAGCATTGATAAATCAAGGATCAATCGGTTGGTCATTTTGAGTATTATTCACACTAAGATTTAAAAAAAAAATTAAAAAGACGACTCATAACAGCTAAATATGCATTTTATCATTTCAATTCATAAAAAATCTGAAAGCTAAGAATAAGTGTTCATAAATATGTTCAAAAACGATTTTTGGAAGAATGTTTTAGTAAATAAAAAAGTGAGTGCGTTAAAATTTTGGGCCCCTACTAGCTTCTTGCCTGAAAATGCAAAATTCTGAAAGTTTATTGATTATCCAAAAAAACCCACCAAAAATCATATTTCGAAGGATCATTTACCCACTAAATTGTACGGGGCTGTGACTAAAGATTTAACAGAAAAGGAAGTTTTTGTCGTTTCCTATTGGTCCTGTGGACCATGTTTCATACGGTGTAAGAATTTAAACTTTTATTCCTAGGTGTTACTTGGGTTTTTAAAAAAAATAAGCGTTTTCTTTCATTTTTGAAATCTCAGATTGTTAAATACAGTAGATTAATAATCTCGTATTAATTGGTGGTGACATGTACATGAAGATGGGCGATAAAGTTTTTGATTTTTAAACTTTTTTATGCAGATGGACAACTAGGTCTCAAATGTCAAAGCAAACATATCGCTTCCAAAAACCCCTCTAAAATTTTATCCTGTAGCAAAATCAATTTTGTAATATGATAAAAGATATCCTGTAGATGCTTACTAAAGTTTATAAATTTTGATTCTCATCCAGAGATCTAATTCGAAGCCAAAAACATTTTTTTTCGACAAGTGTCCTTCTTCTTATAACTTTTCTCAGATCTATTAATGAATGGTGAAAATGATATAGAGACTCGTCCTTCCAAAACAATTAAAATTTACTTTTTTGACCCTCTTAAACTTCTTTCATATATTTTTATGTTTATTAACCGCATGCATGTTTTTGTTTTGTGGAGATTTTATCAAAAATTTACTACTTTACCAAATTCATCATATCAAAAATAGTATAATTATTATCAACTTGATGCTGGAAATAAACTTTTATGGAAAATGTTTACACAGAAGCAAAACACTTCCACCTAGATATTGTTGGTATTTTCTTCATTTTCAGAGAATGAAGTACCTTCAAAGGAAGTAATAATCTACAAAGGTTGCTTTCGTTCTTCCCTTATCAAAGGAGGATTTCAACTTAAGAATGTCAACACTAGAAATTGCTTCCAGAAATGTGGATGGAAGGGAACCATTGGTTTATATGTGAGATTTTTTTTTACCAACGAAATCAGGAAATGTTACAACAGTAATATGTCGAAGAGTCCTTTCGGGCACTTCCGGTTCTTAATTTAAGATTTTCGAAGAAGTGTACATGTATTTTATTTTATGGTTTTTAATTATAACTACTACTTCTTTATTAATTCTTTAACATAAATAATGATACAATTTATTACAAAAAAAAAATAAATAATGCATGTATACGTCATATTACAATTTCCAAGTCTTTTTTGTAGAGTACGATGTGTCTGTGTGAACACCATTTACACCAGTTGACAAGACTGTCAAATGATGAATGTAACATAAAATGTACTCACTGTAAGAGTGACACTTGTGGTGGAATAAAGGGAGTGTCCGTCTACAGTTGTAAGTGAAATGCTTAAAGTTGGGGATTTTTTTAGCATTAATTTCTTAACAAACTACCGTAGTCTTTAAAATAGAACCAATTGGAGTTGGTCTTTATCCCTTCTGTTTTAAAACAAATTAAGGTAGAAAGCTAGAAATCTATTAGTTGGAAAAGGATTGGGATTTACTTTCAAACATTCTGATAAAACTTCAACAAATTCAGCCACTACCTATCCAAAATAAAATTTGTCAACAAGCAATTTTGGCTTCAGCCAGTCGATCATGTAAATTGATCTTTAATTTACTTTGGTTTACAATATTTTTAGATAAAAAGAGTCTAATTCACAACATAACCGATGATACAACAGGGGAAATGTGTGCTTACGTACAGATAGATCAGTCCGGAACCAGAACAATGTATCCCGCAGATTGTTTTACTCACATGAAGTATATATGTCGATTTGGTAATGGTTTGACTTTTCTATGCTAAATACATATAATATTCTAGCTGATCGTTTTCATGAGTTGTTCAGTGTAAAGATTGTTACAGTTTGTTCCATATGCCCCATTGCATCCGCTTCCACTGAACTTCCCATAATGCAATTCTATTTTATTTCTGAGAACCCTCAGAATTGAACCATTATAGGTCAAGTATCCTCAGATTAGACGAAACCCTTCAACAGTGTTCAAATATACAATATTAAAAGGATTGTTTCATTTCTTTGTTACTTTGTATTTATCAATTTTAAAATATGTCAAACTCTTTTACGTACGCAAATTGTCCTGCACACTTAAGATAGTGCTTTAATTATAAACTGAGACCATAAAGGGAGCCTTTCATATCTACACTGTTATAATTTGTCATCTCATCTGTATTATAATTTTCTTCTCTTATCAAGTTTATATCTACTCACATTTAACTTATACATTTGTAGACGGTGGTTTATACTGCGGCCAAACAACACACTGTTTCCGGCCCTCGTTCACCGCTGACATTTGGTCCAAGGCCCGGCATAATTGTAGGGCTATAAATGGAACCCTAGCCTCTACAAGCATTGATGGTGATCTACCGTCTGGGAAGTTCTGGGTGGCCATTAAAAAGGATGTCACGTGGAGATGGCTTGATGGTAAGATATCTGAAATAAATTTGATACTATAGTAATTAGTGTCAGAAGAAATTCCTTTTTTGGAATTAATTCTAAAGTAATTTGGTTAGTTGAATTCTCTTTACAGTTCAGTCTTTTTATTACGTTACCTGAATTCTGGATGTCACATTTGAAACCACTATGAATATTAATCAAAAATAGGTTTTGGACTTTTGTATTGATGCTCAATGTTTCATCTTAAAAAAAGGTAGTCAGTTGTGCAGAAAAAGTAAAGAACACAAAAAACCTAATTTGCTAGATCTCCCTACTCTCCCGAGAAACATTCCCTTTCATGATATCAGTCAGAATCTCAAGAGAAGAATGGATCAAGAATAATTTCTTTCATCAAATGACATTAAAGATGGATATATAGTAGCTCTAAGAATAAAAAATATGCATGCTGTATTTCATATTAATTCTTCTAACAAAGGATTATTATAATGACTATTTATATCTTAACAGATACATTATATAGATGAAAAATAAATATTTCCAGTTGCTGTGGTGTTGTTTACATGAAATAAAAAATTAAAAGTTTCTTGTCTTTTTTCTTGTAAAGATAACACGATTTCCTCCTCCCAGCTCTCAACGTGGACAATCTCAGGCGGATCTGTCAGCAGATCAAGGGGGAACTGTTTGGCCCTCCGCGTTTCAACCTCAGATCTTGCTGAATTAACAACCGCTGATTGTGATAGGAAACTAAGTTTTGTTTGCCAATATGGTTAGTGAAATTATATTGGTAATTAGCTGCAGAACTGTAGCTCTCCGAAAAAATATTTTGATAGACCGGAGAGCTACAGTGGCACCCATTGAAAAAAACTGTATATATTTACTGCGCGCAAAAAAGTGCGCTGTTTCTTGATTTATTTTTCCATTTTTTTTAAATGTCATATCAAAATATTACTAACATGTTCTAAAATATTATTTCACTGTTTCCACAAAAACATTCCTTATAATTGTTGTTAATAGCCCTTCAGCCCCTTCTGGCCTTGAAATTGAGATCATATAAAAGTCGTCTATTTATGCTGCAATTTTGGTTTGCAAGATAATTTGGTCTCACGCACTTCGTGCAAATGTCAAATATAAGCGAACTTCATAGAGGAGGAAGGAATTTTAATGAATCTTTTTCACTTTTGAGGTAAGAATTAATCCAGAACTAAGCTCAACTTTTCGTGCTTAATAAATGTACAGTTTTTACAATGGGTGGCGCTGTAGATCTGCGGTCTGTCAAAATTTTTTCGGAGAGCTACAGTTCTGCAGCTACTTTTAGATACAGGTCTGTTAGTGTAGATTTGAAAGAGATGCAACACCAAGCATTAGAAATAAGTTCAATTTACTTAGCTCCATTTTTGAAAGTGTGTGTGTATGGGGGGGGGGGGGGGGGGGGGGAGAAAAACAATTTAACTTACCTGATAAAAACCTGACAACAGTTTGACCAAACCAAACAAACAACCCCCACCACCCCAAAAAAAAAAATAATTTTTCCAAACTCGAAAATACTATTTTGTGGGTAGGATTCAAACTTCTTTCAGTACCATTTATAACTCAAACACTGTCCTTAAACTTATGAAGCATTTGAATCAAAACGCCCTCTACTCTTTTTTGAATGTGTGCAAGATATTTGGTCCCAACAAACAAACAAACACTCTTTATAGTCGATGTTACCATCAGCAGGCACTAGATTGTCATTTTTCTTTCTCTGATTAAAACAAGCATTTGCTTTTCTCTTTTGGGTATGAATGGTTCTTCTCGGACACAATAATTAATTTCTATAGAATTCTGTGCTTATCTTTTCTATCAAATGTATCTATCTTTATATTCCGTAATTTTAAATTTCATTTCAAGTAATTTCTCTATAAAAGTAAGTATGTCTGAATACTTTACATTTTGTTTGTTTTTACGTTCGATAATTTTTCACTCATATTGAGACACTACCACTTGCCGATGGAGCTAGCTACATGTAGGTCTATAAATTTTTACCTATACACAGCACTCAGAACCATTGAGCAGTGAGGGGTCGTTTTGTGCCAGCATCTACTGCGAAATTGGATTTCGGTTTATAATGGTCTCATCAGAAGAGTTCATCTCCAAATGCATCCCACAGGATTCGAACGTGCGACGCAAGGATCAATCTCTAGAGCAAACTATTTTAACAACTGCGCCACGCGAGTGACACTTAATTTTCGTGATTTTGATTTGATTCAAATGTAATTAAAAATCAGACATAGTTTAACGAGCTACTACAAGAAAAAAACATGAGGAACGATATGTTTTCACACATCGATCATTGGGATTATTATACCATTGTGTCTGCATAAACATGTATTCATTCATTTTAATTGTTTTATTAATTATTAATTAAAGCCACGCACATTTTTCAAGTTCAGTTCTAGTGTTGAACACTTGACAAACTAAATGCTGATAAATTCATGAAATTAAAAATTAATGTCATTTGAAATCGTGATATCGGATATCAAAAAAATTGAATAACATTTAAATGCTATTATTTTTTCCCTTTACCAACGTAAAAAAATGAGTTGCACGTATCTGGTATGACAAAACTTTTTCCAGTCTTACAGATCATTTTACTTGTCAGAACAAATAAATGTCTGACAGTGATTATTTTTCCGTAGTATTTTTTAAACGAAACGTTGTTCTGTCTCTTCATTGCTGAAACAAATTGAAAGAAGTTGTGTAAAACCCTAGCGTTCCTTTTGACATTACATGTTTTTCGCAGCTTCTTACTCTGAAAGCAGACAAAAGCTCTATTTTAAATAATTCCGACCCTTTCCAAAGATTTTCCTAAATCTTCTCATTCCTTTTAATGATATGGCCATCGAACCACTTGGGATATAAAGGAGAGAATGAACTAAACTTACGTATCAAAAAGTTTACTATTCAGAATAAACTCTTAACAGCACTGGAGCGTAGTGGAATCAGCCGAGGATTGTCGATTGATAAATGACAGAAAACTGGGACTATTTTTTCATCCGGAAATCAAATTTAAGAGTCATTTCTCGGAGATATGACAAAAAGATGCTATTCAAATTAAGTTAAATAAAATTCAATTTAATTTACTTTTAATTCATTTATTAAAATTAGATTAATTCAGAAAAATGGGATGGACTATTTCTATTGCGGACGTTTCTGCGAGTTTATATAGACTGGTGCGAGTTTATATTGAATATCACAGGGGAGTAAATTGGTCGACACAGAAGCACCACGACGGCCGCTGTATAATTCATTGTAATATCACTGCGCTAGAAATCGCTTGATGACCATGGGAGATTGAACATAGTTCAACTCCCAAAAAAACTGTTTATTTATTGCGCACAAAAAAGTGCGCTGTTCCATGATTTATTTCTCCATGTTTTTAAAACTGTCATCACAAAATATTACTAACCGTGTATTCCTAACATATTCTTTCACTGTTTCCACAACAATACATTCGTTATTATTGTTTTTAATAGCCCTCCTGGCCCTGAAATTGAGATCATCGAAAATTTCGCCTATTTATACTGCCATTTTGGTTTGTAATATAATTCGGTCAAACGCGCTTCATACAGATGTAAACTGCGAGAGTACTTGATAAAAGAGTAAGGAATTTTTTAAAATATGGCTTTTTTGCAATTGAGGTAAGAATTTGGAAGAATTTATCCAGAACCGCGCGCACTTTTTTGTGCGCAATAAATATACAGTTTTTTTTCAATGGTTGGCACTGTAGCTCTCCGGTCTGTCAATATATATATATTGTAAGGACCTGTCAGATGACTATAATTTAACTATGGTGTACTATGCAATAGTTATTGGGTGGGTGGACATTACTTGTAATGATATTTCAACAATGGCTGAGAATGTTAGAATTTGTATTTATTTTTATATGCCATGAATTGGTTACCTTTCATCTTAAATCTGCATGTATTTATTGAGTTAACTGTCATTATCTTAGCAGTTCTACATGTGTGGATAAGCTGTAATACTTTGAATCATCTGCTGCTTGTTTACATTCTGTCTGCCATCTTGGCGCATGTTATGTACATTGTTTTGTATTTTACCTAACTTATTATTCGTGCTATATCACGGGCATAATTATTTGCTCTTTATTATGTTAATTATCATTGTGTGTTCTACTATTCATTTTAGCCATTATTTTTCCTGATTACATGTGTCTACAACTTGCACTATATTTTTATCCATCCGCGATATTATCTACATACTCAGCAAGTTTATTTATGTGAAATTTATCAGTTTCAGAGATAAATTGCTTACTTATAATAGACACATCTTTTGTAATCCATATTTATTGGTTATTTTGTCATTTCACATTTTAATTCCGTTTTATAGTTATTATTCTCATTGTACGGCAGCCTTGTTTGGCACTGCTTGGCAGATCTCTGTTTGTACGGTACCGTACAGTGCGGTGATTGGTGGAACGTCGCCGTACAGCATTTTTATTGGTTGAATCTAGTCATGTGACCCTTTTCCGAAGGTTATATATAGGGGCCGATCGCATGATGTGAACAGATAATTTGCCGAGTTGTCAGGCGCGTATATATTTAAAAGAGATAAATCCAAGATCCGCCCATATTTTCACCGTAGCCTTATATAGCATTACCATTGTGATTTCAGGTGAGAAAATGTTTGACAATTATCTCCCAACACACTGGACACCTATTTAATTGTAATTAACTGTGGGGATCATCCTAGTGTATAGTAATTGTAACCCCCCCCTTTTTTTTATAATAGTAGCGGTAGACGCCACCACCAGTTTATTATTGTACCTGTTGAAATGAGAACCGATTTATGATTTATAGATATTGTTGAGACCAAGACGAATCTTATGTTTTCCCTATAATCAGAGGAACAATGATTTTAGTACAGGAATACTACCGGTATTTATTTTGTAGCTTCCCTAACTTAAGCTTGGCCATTCCCAGAGAGCTTACAATATTTTTAGCTCACCTGAGACAAAGGCTCAAGTGAGCTTTTCTGATCACATTTTGTCCGGCGTCCGTCTGTCCGTCTGTCCGTCTGTCTGTCTGTCTGTAAACTTTTCACATTTTCGACTTCTTCTCAAGAACCACAGGGCCAATTTCAACCAAACTTGCCACAAAGTATCCTTGGGTGAAGGGAATTCAAGTTTGTTCAAATGAAGAGCCACGCCCTTATTCAAGGGGAGATAATTGGGAATTAATGAAAATTAAGTGGTATATTTTAAAAACCTTCTTCTCAAGAACCACTGTGCCAGGAAAGATGAAACTTATGGGGAAACATCCTCAGGTAGTGTAGATTCAAGTTTCTTCAAATCATGACCCCCTGGGGTAGGACGGGGCCAAAATGGCCGACCAAAGTTTTACATAGAAATATATAGGAAAATTCTTTAAAAATCTTCTTCTCAAGAATGACAAAGCCATAATTCATCATATTTATATGGGAGTATGCTCATGTAGTGTAGATTCAAGTTTGTTCAAATCATGACCCCCCGGGTAAGGGCGGGGCCAAAATGGCCGACCAAAGTTTTACATAGAAATATATAGGAAAATTCTTTAAAAATCTTCTTCTCAAGAATGACAAAGCCATAGTTCATCATATTTATATGGAAACATGCTCAGGTAGTGTAGATTCAAGTTTGTGCAAATCATGACCCCCGGGGGTAGGGCGGGGCCAAAATGGCCGACCAATGTTTAACATAGAAATATATAGGAAAATTCTTTAAAAATATTCTTCTCAAGAATGACAAAGCCATTATTCATCATATTTATATGGATGTTCTTGAGGTAGTGCTGATTTCAATTTGTTTATATCATGACCCCAGGGGGTAGAGCGGGGCCAAAATGGCCGACCAAAGTTTTACATAGAAATATATAGGAAAATTCTTTAAAAATCTTCTTCTCAAGAATGACAAAGCCATAATTCATCATATATATATGGAAGCATGCTCAGGTAGTGTTGATTCAAGTTTGTTCAAATCATGACCCCCGGGAGTAGGGCGGGGCCAAAATGGCCGACCAAAATTTTACATAGAAATATATAGGAAAATTCTTTAAAAATCTTCTCAAGAATGACAAAGCCATAATTCATCATATTTATATGGAAACATGCTCAGGTAGTGTAGATTCAAGTTTGTTGAAATCATGACCCCCGGGGGTAGGGCGGGGCCAAAATGGCCGACCAAAGTTTTACATAGAGATATATAGGAAAATTCTTTAAAAATCTTCTTCTCAAGAATGACAAAGCCATAATTCATCATATTTATATGGAAACATGCTCAGGTAGTGTAGATTCAAGTTTGTGCAAATCATGACCCCCGGGGGTAGGGCGGGGCCAAAATGGCCGACCAATGTTTTACATAGAAATATATAGGAAAATTCTTTAAAAATCTTCTTCTCAAGAATGACAAAGCCATTATTCATCATATTTATATGGAAGCATGTTCAGGTAGTGTAGATTCAATTTTGTTCAAATCATGACCCCCGGGGGTAGAGCGGGGCCAAAATGGCCGACCAAAATTTTACATAGAAATATATAGGAAAATTCTTTAAAAATCTTCTCAAGAATGACAAAGCCATAATTCATCATATATAAATGGAAGCATGCTCAGGTAGTGTGGATTCAAGTTTGTACAAATCATGACCCCCGGGGGTAAGGCGGGCCAAAATGGCCGACCAAAGTTTTACATAGAGATATATAGGAAAATTCTTTAAAAATCTTCTTCTCAAGAATGACAAAGTTATAATTCATCATATATATATGGAAGCATGTTCAGGTAGTGTAGATTCAAGTTTGTTCAAATCATGACCCCCGGGAGTAGGGCGGGGCCAAAATGGCCGACCAAAGTTTTACATAGAGATATATATGAAAATTCTTTAAAAATCTTCTTCTCAAGAATGACAAAGCCATTATTCATCATATTTATATGGAAGCATGTTCAGCCAGGTAGTGTAGATTCAATTTTGTACAAATCATGACCCCGGGGGTAGGGCGGGGCCAAAATGGCCGACCAAAGTTTTACATAGAAATATATAGGAAAATTCTTTAAAAATCTTCTTCTCAATCATTTTCTAAAAAATAGCAAATCCATGATTGGTCATGGGACTACTTTTGGATTTAAACTTTACAATAAAAAGCCATTTTATACTAGTCCTACCCTTGGTGCTCAGGTGAGCGATGTGGCCCATGGGCCTCTTGTTTCGGAAAGCTACAGTTCTGCAGCTATAAAATTGTGGGAATGTCTCAAAGTTCATTTTAGAACAATTTATATATAACTACGAAAGCCTAGCTAGAAGCGTAATACGACGGGGTATTCGTGCCATATTGACAATGCAGGAAAAAATTAAAAAATCGTTTGTACGATTTTTGAAATCGTTTGTACGATTTTTAAAATCGTTTATACCATTTAAAAAATTGTTTTAATGATTTAAAAAATCGTTTGAACGATTTAGAAAATCGTTTAAATGATTTAGAAAATCGTTTGAACGATTTAGAAAATCGTTTAAATGATTTAGAAAATCGTTTGAACGATTTAGGAATCGTTTGTACGATTTTTAGCTCACCTGAGCTGAAAGCTCAAGTGAGCTTTTCTGATCACATTTTGTCCGGCGTCCGTCTGTCTGTCCGTCTGTCTGTAAACTTTTCACATTTTCGACTTCTTCTCAAGAACCGCTGGGCCAATTTCAACCAAACTTGCCACAAAGTATCCTTGGGTGAAGGGGATTCAAGTTTGTTCAAATGAAGGGCCACGCTCTCATTCAAGGGAAGATAATTGGGAATAAATGAAAAATTGGTGGCATATTTTAAAAATCTTCTTCTCAAGAACCACTGTGCCAGGAAAGATGAAACTTATGGAGAAACATCCTCAGGTAGTGTAGATTCGAATTTGTTCAAATCATGACCCCCGGGGGTAGGACGGGGCCAAAATGGCCGACCAAAGTTTTACATGGAAATATATAGGAAAATTCTTTAAAAATCTTCTTCTCAAGAATGACAAAGCCATAATTCATCATATTTATATGGAAGCATGCTCAGGTAGTGTAGATTCAATTTTGTTCACATCATGACCCCCGGGGGTAGGGCGGGGCCAAAATGGTCGACCAAAGTTTTACATAGAAATATATAGGAAAATTCTTTAAAAACCTTCTTCTCAAGAATGACGAAGCCATAATTCATCATATTCATATGGAAGCATGCTCAGGTAGTGTAGATTCAAGTTTGTTCAAATCATGACCCCTGGGGGTAAGGCGGGGCCAAAATGGCCGACCAAAGTTTTACATAGAAATATATAGGAAAATTCTTTAAAAATCTTCTTCTCAAGAATGTCAAAGCCATAATTCATCATATATAAATGGAAGCATGCTCAGGTAGTGTAGATTCAAATTTGTTCAAATCATGACCCCCGGGGGTAGGGCGGGGCCAAAATGGCCGACCAAAGTTTTACATAGAAATATATAGGAAATTTCTTTAAAAATCTTCTTCTCAAGAATAACAAAGCCATAATTCATCATATTTATATGGAAGCATGCTCGGGTAGTGTGGATTCAAGTTTGTACAAATCATGACCCCCGGGGTAAGGCGGGGCCAAAATGGCCGACCAAAGTTTTTAAAGATATATATATAAGAAAATTCTTTAAAAATCATTTTCTAAAAAATAGCAAATCCATGATTGGTCATGGGACTACTTTTGGATTTAAACTTTGCAATAAAAAAACATTTTCTACTTTTTCCTACCCTTAGTGCTCAGGTGAGCGATGTGGCCCATGGGCCTCTTGTTTAAAACCATTTAGGAAATCGTTTGTACGATTTTTTAAAATCGTTCGTACTATTTTTAAAATCGTTTGTACAATTTTTAAAATCGTTTGTTTGGTTTTTTTTTAAAAGGTTTGTTCGATTTTTTAAATCGTTTGAACGATTTAGGAAATTGTTTGTACTATTTGTTAAAATCGTTAGTATGATATAGAAAATCGTTTGTTCGATTTTTAAAATCGTTTGTACGATTTTTATTTCTTCTTATTACATGTAGAAGAAGCGTAGTAGAAAAACTTGCACAAGTAGAACAACGTATCCATGCAAAGTTTTAATGAATGACACGATGAATGGCAGAGAAAAATTGTTCCAGAGATATTTCAAGATGGGTTTCACTTTTTCGGAAATAGCACAGCTCCTTTCGCAAACTCACCGAGTCTTTGTTCGTGAACAAACGTTGAAAAGGACATCAGCTTAGTTGAGTCTGTTCATACATAAATACAAATCCGACATAGGGGATGTAGCTCTTTTTATTGAGGAAACACTTAAATTGAGTCATGTGGTCAATTGCATGGATACAGGTGGTTGTACTGGAAAGCTATTATAGCAGGATTTACCGTATCTCAAGAAGATATTCGATGTCTTCTTTCTATACAAGATCCGGAGGGAGTGCGTTTAAGGAAAAGAAACAGATTAAGACGAAGATTGTACATTAACAAAGGTACAAATTACGACAAGTGATCATAGAAACATTGTGAATGTAATCGTGATATGATGGTTTACCAATTATAACATTGCAACAATATTCACACAGTTTTATGAACAAGATAAAATTTATTATAAGTGTTTCTGTACCTGTTATAGTCAGCAGCGAAGAGAATTCTCTATACAACAGCTTTACCAGGTTTCTTATCCACTATGCTTCTGTTCCAAATCAGAAAAAAATCGTTCAAACGATTTTTTTTAAATCGTACAAACGATTTTCTAAATCGTTCAAACGATTTAACAAATCGTACAAACGATTTTCTGAATCGTTCAGACGATTTAACAAATCGTACAGACGATTCTCTAAAACGTTCAAACGTTTTTCTAAATCGTTCCAACGATTTAAAAATCGTACAAACGATTTTTTAAAATTTTCTCTACATTGTCAATATGGCACGAATACGCCGTCGTAAGAAGGGTCAAATATGGAAAATGAAAAAAAAATTAAAAAGTCGTTCTTACGAGATAAAAAGTCGTTGTTACGACTTAAGGTATATTGATACTCTGATAAGAGAGATATCTCTTAATGACATGAATATCTTTTATTCCTTTATAAATTAATCAAATTGAAATGTCTTTTTTTGTCCAGTTTTTCCCCGCAAGCCATGCTATTATTGTTTGTATTTTACTAAGCAAATACACTTCCTTTGGGAAATCATAAGAGTTAAAGATACATTTTATATGAGTGAGCAGAGGGTTTATGAACCTTAATAAAGTCGTTATTACGACTTAATAAATTGTTATTATGAGATAAAAAGTCGTAATTACGACTTTATAAAGTCGTAATAACGAGATAAAACTAGAGGTACTGTGAGCAATGAGCTCACTAAATGATACCCCCCGCCTCCCATATGAATATATTGGCAGTATCCATGTTTTGCTCTGGAAAATCCAAAATATATGTCAGATCAAAAAGTAAAATAGGAGGTGCACAATGGCAATATGTAATAAAGATTCTGTGAAAGTTTCATTAAATTTCCTTCAGTGGTA
The DNA here is from genome assembly GCF_032062105.1 of Saccostrea cuccullata. NCBI lineage: Eukaryota > Metazoa > Mollusca > Bivalvia > Ostreida > Ostreidae > Saccostrea > Saccostrea cuccullata. The sequence continues at coordinate 166,467 of NW_026929623.1, read as the reverse complement.
TGAGAGGAGTTGCGGATAAGAGATGGGTACCCCAAAGCGTAACAGACGGACGGACGGACAGACGGAAGGACGGACGGACCGACAGACGGACGGACGGACAGACGTACAGACGGACGGAAATACCGATTACTATATACCCTCCCGCTTTTCAAGCGGGGGTATAAAAAATCGTTTTTACGACTTAAGAAAGTCATTATTACGAGATAAAAAGTCGTAATGACGACTTTTTATCTCGTAATAACGACATTTTTCTCGTTATAACGACTTTATTAAGTCGTAATGACTACTTTTTAAAGTCGTAATGACGACTTTTTATCTTGTAATAACTATTTATTGAGGCGTAAGAACTACTTTATTTAGTCGTAATAACGACTTTTTATCTCGTTCTTACGACTTTACGATTTATTAAGTCGTAAGAACGACTTTATTAAGTAGTAATAACGACTTTTTATCTCGTTATATTACGACTTTCTTAAGTCGTAATATTAACGATTTTTTATCTCGTAATAACGATTTTTTATTTTGTAATAACGATTTTTTTTCTTCCATATTTGACCCTTCTAGGCTTTCGTAGATAAATTTTTTTTTATTTTTTAAAAAAATTTTTTTTATCATATTATTATTTAATATTCATTTGAATTTCACATTCCTAAGAGTTATCTCCCGTTGTTCATTCCTTTGTAAGTTTCCTGTAAATATTTTTGATTTTAAAACATTATCCGACAATTTCGATCTGTACCTGTATTGCCAGTATATGGGGCAACATTTTCATGCAGATTTTATTTCTGAATCTGGTTGGTAAGGTTATAGGGGAAACACACCCTTGCGTTCACAGTTCTACAATTAGTACCAACTTTCAATATACCATTGGTGCAATAATTTGACAATGGTACCAACTGTACCAATAAACCCTGAACGGATATTGGCATAAAACTGTAACGATTTTACCAGTGTTACCAATGGGAAATGGAAACGTTGGTAATTTGAATTACAGTTTCTTTGTCTTCTACGTTATTGGCACATGCCAGAATCGCAAGAAAATCATAGCAGACTCATAGCCGAGAAACAAACCACATCAGGATCACACTTTTTTAGTTGCCATATCTATGAGTTTTATATAATCCATTTAACGGATCATGTCTAAATCATACTTTAAAATCATGAATTTAAGTGTTTAATATAATTTTTATGTGATTTTGGCATGATTTGTTCAAAAGGCTTAGAAGAAAAATCGTTTGTATCATTGTGAATCTCCAAGTAAAAATGTCGATACAGCAATTTTACCAACATTAACCACACTTTAACTAATTATGCCATTAAAAAACATTGGTACCACTGGCATGTCAATGGTAATTAATTTTACCAATGGCAACTTTTGTCTACCAACGGCAGAACTGTGAACGCACCCCCAGGGCGAATTTGTTGCACGTAAGCTGGTTCAGGTTTTGGGTTGAGGTTTAAAACTAGTTTTTCAAACTGGTTTAAATTATCATCCGGTTTACCTCGGTAAAACAAATGAACAGTTTATACAAGATGGCGTCAAAAGATGCAGAACAACATACAGGTACATGTATTAACCAAATTACACATCCAAATAAATTTATTAAAATCTTTTTCTTAATATTAGAATCCAAGAAATTATAACGTATTTATATTCTTTGATTACCTTACTTATAGTTAAAATGCAGTATTTATATTTTTAGTGCCTAAAAGATTAATCAAAATGAATAATTTCCACATTTAAACACATGGAAAGATGAACACTCGGGTATAAATAATCACTCTTTAGCAATATTTAAGCTTTCTTTACAGTATATGTTCTTCAATTTACCATACATGTCTTTTGTCCAAATGGTTACCTTATTTTTGAATATTTTTATTCTTCAAATTTATTGAACAAACATCATTTTTTTCACAATTTATCTATTCTCTGAAGCCTTTTATTGCCATCAAATATCAGAATGTGGCATTTTAGTCAACATGATGAAATACGTAATAAACATATTCTTTCATCATCGCCATGTTGGAATACTTCCTGCTCTTTCGTAAACCGAATAAACCACCATCGGAAGTGGATTGGTTGGTTTAACGAACTAGTTTCAGTTACAGCCAAAACAAATGAAAAACCGTTGGTTTCAAGTTTGTGGAACAAATGAACGGTTTACAAAACTGGTTCAAAACTTAACCCAGTTCTTGAGAAACAAATTCGCCCCCAGTGTATCTTACGCCGGTTGACCCCGGATTGACCCCGCAAAGGGGAATAACTTTTGTAAATGTGAAAGTCGTCTATTCGTGTGGTTTTTCATTTAAAAAGGGAATTTCTTTAATATTCGGCCTAATATTAGGGCTAATGCCACTTTTTGTGATAAAGAAAATATCAAATACATGACCCAGTTTTAAAAGGGTTATATAAATTCATCGGAGATCGAAGGAGGGGTGTAATTAACGTGTCCTTCATATTTGAAGTTTGAGAGGACCCCTTTTTACAAAAAATCGTATTTATCTTTTTTATATGCTCCCCGAGAAACCGGAACTTAAACATTGATCTCGTGATGCCACGTTTGAGCATGACGTCATATGCAAAATAATTCCACCCCTAACTGTGCATGCGCAATCACGAAGAAGGAAGCCATATTGAACGAAGGTGTACGACGAAGTAACAGAGACATATACACTTACAAAACAGCTATTCTAAGAAAGGAGTGTGAAAGAAATAGTTAGATTCGTTAACATATTATGTCCACAATGAACCCCGAATAGTAAGTATTGTGTTGATATAGGTAGAAATATCTTTAAAAGGACTACGTCATCATTCGTCATCGTTCTGTTGAAATCGACCTGTCACAACTTCATTGTGTGTTCCATCTCGTGACTGCATTTACTCTCTGACTACGTTATGAAACGAATATGTCTTAACAATTAAATTGATGGTGATATGAATTGGTTAAGACTTGGCATCTTTAGGAATATTGTCATAACAAAGTTGTGCACATCAGCTGGCTGTAAATGTCACAAGTGTTGAGTCAAAATCAACACGTGTAACTTAACTGAATTGGTCAATATATCCTGTTGTAGTGAGCTCTGCTTCTTTAAAAATGTTTTTTTAAATAGTGAATATTTCATAATTTAATGAAATTTTCTTATTTTGAAAAGTAGTATTAAATTTTATGACATATTGAATAACATGCAGGGAGGTAAAAAGTTTATGCATTGCTTGAAACTCACCGTAGCTAAATTTGCAAGGCTTACTGTTAGTGAAGGATGTTAGCAATGCAACTTATCATAATACGTAAGACACTTTTTTCCCTCCATAACATTGTATATTGCCTCATGCAATACAGAAACATATCAACATTATGTGATAGCGTTTAAAGGTTTAAATTGTATACAGGCAAGTTATAAAGCATATAGTGAAAAAAATGAGCGTGACATTGACGATGGGAGGTGCTATTCACATCAGAAAGTGAAATTCGTCTGGAAGCCAGATCATTACAAATCAATTCCAAATTTACAGTATGAGAAATTCTACCTCTTTGCTTAATTGTTACACTTTGCTATTGGTACAATAAGTTAACTGGAGACCAATTAATCAAATATATGAATTTTGATTCATGCAAAATTTAAACATCTAATCAAACATTGATACTGCACATAGGGATGTATATACATCCTTGCTGTAAATCTATTTGCCCGCAGTAAGATATGTGTATCACCATTGATCGGTTGTGAATGGTTATTTCAAGTTGGTTTACTGGTTTATTTGTGTTTTAAAATGGAAATGTTTATAGAAAGTTCATCTGAATTAAATTATTATGAATCGCAGGCAAATTTACAAAACTATTGGTTCTAATGAAAAATGTAAAAGACACCAATAAAGAATAGGTCATTAGCAATATTTAAATTAAATAAAATGCAGTGAAATTGAAATTAAATGTTCAAAATGTTGTATTTTACTCGTTAGCTGCTGGGCCTTACATATACCATGTATTACCTGCCTGTATATTAGGGTCATGTTTGTTTCATGTCTGATCTGAGAATGACTGAGGAAGATATCAGTTATATTTTTCATGATCAAAGGCCAAAAATATTTGGTTTTTGTTATGTCAAGAAACTTGAAAAAGATAAATCTAGAAAGACGGAGTTTGAATGTAACTTGAACCTAGCGATGAGGAATTAGAATTGTGTGTAATCGTTTTCACTCATGTTGCAAAAATAATGACATTGGAAACATACTGCATTTTTATGATAAATTGTTGTTATAAAACTTGTTAACAATAAATGTAATTTTTATGTCTTTTATATATTATTTATTCAAATTATTTTGATTGGTGACTCAGGTGTGGGAAAGTCTTGTCTGCTCTTACGATTTGCAGTGAGTATCTCTCTAAAAAGCATATTGAACTCAAAATTAATATTTATTAAAAAAAAAAAATTTTCTTATTTTGAAAAGATAAAATAAAGTACACATATCCTCTTTTTTTTGGTAAAATGGTTGCTTATGCAAATGTTAATTATCACCTCTCCCTTTCATATATTAAAAAAAGTATGTTTGGTTCTTTCATTTTCTATAATAAATTTTAGTGCCGACCCTACAATTTTTTTAAATGCTTTAGTTGCAATGTTAGTGAAATTTCACCCAGGGAAACATAGTCATATTTTGACTACCTTTTCAAGACAAAAAGAAGTTTGAGTCACCTTTCTATTATAAAAAATAAAATATGTTTTTTGATCTCCAGAAACAGTGCTTTCATTATGTATTTGCTTATTTTGGATCAGAGGTTGTGCTTATATGAAATAAAAAAAAATGCTTCAATTTTAAAAAAATTTCAAAAGAATTTACAGGATATGAGGAAAATGACATATTTTATTTCATAATGCATTGACTAGTTGAAAGGTCATGTTGGATTGCCATAATTTTTGAAAAATAAAATAATAAATACTGCATTTGCAACCTGATACATTTTTGATTTTTACAGAAATTCTCAGGGAAAACCTTCAAAGTGGAAAATTTAATGGTCTTTTATGACATATTGAAACTTTTGTTAGGGAGGTAAAAAAATTATGCATTGCTTGAAACACAATGTAGCTAATTTGCAATTACTGTTAAAAAGGATGTTGTGTAACTTATCAAATACGTAAGAGCACTTTTTTGGGCCATAACATTGTATATTGCCTCATGCAATACAGAAACATATCAACATTATGTGATAGCGTTTAAAGGTTTAAATTATATACAGGCAAGTTATAAAGCATATAGTGAAAAAAATGACCGTGACATTGAATTTGCTATATATATTTGAAATTGTTATAAAACCTTAGAAAAAATAAAGTAAATTTACAGTATCATTAATTCTACCTCTTTGCTTAATTGTTACACTTTGCTATTGGTACAATAAGTTAACTGGAGACCAATTAATCAAATATATGAATTTTGATTCATAAAATTTGAACATCAGACAAACATTGAATATGCACATAGTGTGTATATATATCCTTGCTGTAAATCTATTTGCCCACAGTAAAATATGTGTATCACCATTGATCGGGTGAATGTTTATTTCAAGTTGGTTTACTGGTTTATTTGTGTTTTAAAATGGAAATGTTTATAGTCTGTTCACCCTGTCTCAATCTGATTATGAATCGCAGTCTACATCCAAAATATTCTAAAGAAAAATGTAAAAGACTACAATAAAGAATAGGTCATAAGCAATATTTAAATAAAGATTCCAAAAATGGAGGAATTTCAGAGTGAAATTAAATGCTCAAAATGTTTAGGTACCCCCCCTCCCTGCCTGTTAGGGTCATGTTTAAATCTGCTTCAGAATCATGTCTGATCTGAGAATGACTGAGGAAGATATCAGTTATATTTTTCATGATCAAAGGCCAAAAATATTTGGTTTTTGTTATGTCAGGAAACTTGAAAAAGATAAATCTAGAAAGACAGAGTTTGAATGTAACTTGAACGTAGCGATGAGGAATTAGAATTGTGTGTAATCGTTTTCACTCAGGTTGCAAAAATAATGACATTGGAAACATACTGCATTTTTATGATAAATTGTTGTTGCAGGGCTACACTGTTATAAATGTAATTTTTATGTCTTTTTCAGTGATTATTTATTCAAATTATTGTTGATTGGTGACTCAGGTGTGGGAAAGTCTTGTCTGCTCTTACGATTTGCAGTGAGTATCTCTCTAAAAAGCATATTGAACTCAAAATTAATATTTATTAAAAAAAAAAACTTCATAACTATAAAGATAAAATAAAGTACACATATCCTCTTTTTTTGGTCAAAATAAGTTTCTTATGCAAGTGTAACAACCTCTCCCTGTTATTAAGAAAGGTCATGTTGGATTGCCATGCCATAATTTTTGAAAAATAAAATAATAAACAGATTTGTATGATACATTTTATTTTTACTAAGAAGGGGAAAACCTTCGAAGTAGAAAATTTAATGGTCATGCAAGTGAAACTTTTGTTAAAGTAAACAAAATTATGTTACAGCAAACACATTCTAGCAATTAATAACAATGCTAAAAAGGCCCCTTTTGTGTATTACAATATTAAGAGCACTTGTTTGGACCGGTTGTCAGAATTAAAATAAGTATTTTTGAATTTTAACAGGATGATACATACACAGAGAGCTATATAAGTACTATAGGAGTAGATTTTGTAAGTATTTAATTTCTATATATATTTGATTTTGTTACAAAACCTTAAAAAAAAAGTAAAGTAGAATTTCACTATCATTTTTACCTACCAATAAAATTTTGATTTAATTTGTGTTACAAGATTGATTGTTGGGCTTGTTACTTCAGGATTTATGTCCATTTGTTTTTCTTCATTATAAAATTAAATATACAGTATGTGTAATTTATATGTCATATTTTTCAGAAAATTCGAACAATTGAATTAGATGGAAAAACTATAAAGTTACAAATAGTAAGTATGATAAAAAATATTTAATGAATGATAAAAAAAAATTACTTGTCAATAATGTATTTTTGGGATAAGAATTATTTTCATATCAATATTGAAAAAATATATATATACATATATTACAATTTTGAAAAAAAAAGTTTTACAGATATTGAAAGGTTTATTTTGAAAAATACACATAGTGTATTAGAGAGTAAGATGAGGTATTTTTGTAGTGGGACACTGCTGGACAGGAACGATTCAGAACAATAACATCCAGTTACTACAGAGGTGCTCACGGTATAATTGTGGTCTACGACGTCACTGACCAGGTAAATACAACCAGGGATTTATCAAGGCTGTTTTTACTACCGGTAAACGGTACCTTTCCCCTCTTGAAAAAGGTGCAAAAATTCCCCTTTTTCCTGAAAATTTTACTATTAAACGGAGAATATTTAAAACTTTGTTTTGAAATTTTCCGTTTTTGTCCAATTGAAGTTTAACAGCATATCCTAATTTACCATCCTAGTCAGTCAAACACTTTTAGAGGAAGAATAGATTTTCAAGCTTCTTTGTGATATTGATCGGTAAACATGTGCCAAGATATGTTACATGCGACTGCAGAGTTAGTATAGATGAGTAAGATGGAGCTTATATCACTATTAATCGGAAGAATGGAGTAACAACAAAAACAATGTTAGTAGTGAAACATGAGAAACAGGAGAATTGATTTGTGATAGATATTCAGAGAGAAAGATAAATAAAGTCCTCCTGGTTAAATTTTTTTTGTGTGTGTTATTTAGTATTTTGCCTAAAAAGTGAAGTTTTTGTGGCCTTTGTAAAGGTCTACAAATGACCTTCAGAAGCTCTAAGAATGCAGGATTTTGCTCCATTTATTTAAAAATTTTCCGGGGGGGGCCCCCGTACCCCCTTACCTGCGGCTCTCATTTTTCCCCTTTACATATAAAACGGTAGTAAAACAAAATAGCTAGATAAATCCCTGACAACACAGATTGCCGCATGACTCAATGGCTAAATCAGATCAGTTAGTTCCTGAAAATTTTATTATGTACAGTGGAGCCTCATTTATCCGGACACTTTGGTTCCTAGTCAATTTATCCGGATATGTGAAGCATCCGGATATCTGAATTACCAGTTAAATAAGACAAAATAACCTTAAAAAATTTTGTTCCAATGGAAAATCGTACGGATACTGAAGCATCCGGATATCTGAGGGTCCACTGCAATCGACTTCAACTTCATTAGATCTGACAATATGCATCAATTCATCTGTTTCAAAGGTCATGAGAATAAAATTCTGAGAAATATTAACATTGTCAGAAAAATCAAATAGGTGTGTTATTTTGATCTCTTTTTGTCTGTTGTTAAGCATTAGTTCACATTGGACCATTTTCAGCTTTTTTCCTGGAACCATTTAGCAAATTTTACACATGTTGGGTTCAGTTCATAGTCAGGAATTTTGCTTTGCCCCATGTAGGGCTACTTTTTCTATTTTTTTTTTTGTGGGTAGTTTAATAGATCTGAGTCAGTTCAGTGGGCAATTGTACAACTGATTAATGTGAAGTTTAACATTTAAGGCAGGTCCACACTTTTACGGATCCGGTTTTAATTTTACACACCAATATAAAATTTTTATTATCTTTGTCTATTGAAATAAAATCTTCATTGATGATTGAAAATAATGTAGCAAGTATATATTTGTTTATTATAGTGTCATTGTGCACACAAAGCATTTAATGTACATTATTTATAGGAATAACCACTTTGCACTCTGTCAATAGGATCTATATGTAATTTAGTACATACACAGACAGAGAATTCTTAATTGCCTTTATGGTCCTAATGCTTTTTAATTTTTTTTAAACAAACTAACTTGAGATCTATTTATCTTTAATTTTTAGCCTATACCATCTTTTTAAATTTACACTTTTTAATAAGTTTTGCGAAGAACTATTGAAAAAATAGATATTCCAAAAATGGGGGTATAGGTGTTCAAAAGGCTGTTTTGTAAAATTTTTCTGGTCAACCATAATAAAGTATGTTTTTTTGCTAACCTTAGATATAATTCTAAATAATTCTAAAGAAAAAATAGCATATAAACATATAAGATTTTGAGGTATATTTAAAATAAAGATATTTTGAGCTTTTTCTCTGAAAGATTTTGACAGAATCCACATCAATTTTTTGAGTTTTCAAATAGAAATTTCAAATATTTTCTCGACAAATGAATATTTATGATTTTCCTAAGTTTTAACAATAATTTGATGTGATTTGGTACATAGCTAAATAAAATATGATGTTACACTTCTATATGTTGAATTTTGGCTGTTGAATTTTTAGAGGTATATACTCCGAGACATGTCGCATGAAAATTAACCTGCAAAGATATGTTTTTTATGGGTGTTTTAGTTAGATTATGACTTATTCAAGATTTTCAAATAAAAAAATAAACAGTTTGACAGTTTAAAGTACATACCTTAATATGACACATAAAGAAAGATTTTTTGTGTGTGTATAATGTATAGAGAGAAAAGATTGAGATCTAGAATAGAGTTGTACATCCTGATCACAAGATATATCAATGAATCTCTGGAATAAAGCACTTCATGTAAATACTTTCATGGATAACTGCACAGTTTAACACAAAAAAACCTAATTGTTGAGGAATTGGAATGATCATTTATTTAACAAATGAATGGCAAAGTATTATGCCAAGAAAAACATGGGAGTTGCAGAAATACTGAAGGACATTTTATATTGTTGCAGGAATCATTCAGCAATGTGAAGCAGTGGTTACAAGAAATTGACAGATATGCCAGTGAAAATGTCAATAAACTACTTGTGGGCAATAAATCAGACCTGGAGACCAAAAAAGTGGTAGATTACACAACAGCAAAGGTAAGAAATAGGTGACAAATAGAAAAAATGTATAATACTTCAATGTTATTATGTGTTATAACATATTATTATTACAAGGGTATAATATTTTTAATTTTCTAATTAAAAGCCTTGATTATTTGCTGAACACTTACCCTTTTGATTTCTAGGAATATGCAGATCAGCTTGGAATTCCCTTCCTGGAGACGAGTGCAAAGAATGCTACAAATGTGGAACAAGCGTTTATGACGATGGCCGCAGAAATCAAGAACAGGATGGGACCTGTCATTTCAGCCTCACAGGACAACAAACCCAGTGTAAAAATTAACGCTAGCAACCCTGTCAAGCCTTCAGGAGGGTGTTGTTAATCGTAGTCATTGTATAAGACACACAATTTATGTATGGGGGTAAAACTCTTGTGTATTAGACTGTCCATTCAAAAGTGATGGTGTCTTGTTAAACCAAAATATGGAAAATATCAGAATTGGAGACTCTAAATTCAAGAATGTTTAGTTCTGTCTTTTGGCAGGAAACGATGGTAATGGAGTCTTTCTTCTATTAATGGTATTCGTTTCTCTCTTTTTTTTTTTTTTGTTAATGTGTGTCTATTTCTTTTCCTTTTGCTTTTGATTAATGATTCATTAATATTATGTGGATTTCTAGTTAATTTCAATTTCGATAACCTCATTGATATGAGGAACATAAAGCCTAACATTTCTTTAAAAAAAAAAGTGTTAAATGCATATATTTATTTGAAAGCTAAAGATATGCCTTTAATTATAAGTGTACAGTTTTCATTATTCCTTATATATATAAGATGTTAACACTTTTAAAAGTGTTTTTCATGTCAGAAGTATTGAATCATAAGCTACACAGTGTGAGCATTCCAATGTCATTGCCTCCTTTTCTGACCTAGGTAACTTTCATTGTATGTTGATTAGGAAGGAAAATGGGATTTTATCAAGTAGATGTGGGATGATTGCCATACTCTGACATAAAAACAGTTTTTCTTTGTGAGAACATCTCGTTTATTTATCCCATTTTATCGTCCTGATCTATTTATCAGAATTTGTTTGTTGAACATCTTTGATGCGAGAATGGATCTCTGTATGTTTTATTCTAGTATTGTAGACTGTCACTCACTGGGGTCATTTTCTATATATTGTACAACTTGCATAGCCAAAACACTGATATGTGAAATGCAACTTTGAAGGAAGGATTTAAGATGACATAATTTTCTTTTTGTGAAAGTATTTATATGAGAGTAGAAAGATTTTCACAGGGTTAGCAGAACAGTTTAAACTTGTATGTCCATGTACAAAAAAATCCAATTTTCAACAATTGTTGCCAGCTTTCATATCATGATTCAGAGCCTTTTCATGTGCATCCTCGATCTTTTTTTACTGTATGAAAGCATAAAGTGAGTGTGAATGAGATATATTGTTTGTTTTCATCCAGATATTATAATTGTGAAGAGTTCAGGATGACTTCAGTGTAATGTTCATTAGCCACTTTTGAGAAAATTGCTATTACAGAAGGTTGAACTGTGCTAAATGTACTTTCATTCAACATGTAAACGTGCATAATTTCAAAATGTAAAAAGATTTAGAAGTAAATATTTTTAATAAGCAGTTTGGCTTTGTTTTCAAGGAAGGAAAGTACTGCCATTTATGGTTGTGACAAGCGTTCAAAAGTGAATTTGGAAAATGTTTATGATTGGACACAGAAAATGGAGATTATATTTAAAAAATGTGAATGGATGGTTATTCTTAAGTAATACTAAGGCTATATCAATGTTATATATAAACTTGGGAGCAATGAACTTCTTGCCTCTTGGGAGCAAGCAGGCTTGTTATTTGATATGATTTATGTAACATTCACTATTCTTCAGTCAACAAATAAAATATAATAAATTTTTCATCTGATGTTTTCTTCTCGATTGGAATACTTTCATTTGTCTAGAAATTTGGAGAAATGGTCAGTTCTGGAAAGAAACAGATTATAATTTGTCAAGATTGAAGAAAATTGGAAACCATGTTTTAAATGCCTTGGATTGATTGCATGTTCTTTCACTCATATAGAGACGTCAAATATATGCTGAGAAAGGCTTCAAATTTAGACCTTTACTTGGGTTTCTGGGACATTAAGCAGTGAGGGTTCTTATTTTACCATTACCTACTGTGACATAAGGCCATTGTTTTTAGGTCTCATCCAAAGGACCCACAACTTTCACTTCAAAGTGTTGAGCACTTGGCAATGAGTAGTTGCTACCTATTTTTATCTCTTCTGGTCAGAGACCAGAAGAGCTTATGCGATTGTAAGTTGTCCGTCCGTCTGTCTGTAAAAAAATTTTCAAAATGCTACTCCTCTTACAGTTTTGGTCTGATTTCAATATAACTTTGCATTCAAGAACACTGAACAAAGATACATAAACTAGTGCATCGATTTTTGATGAATTGCAAGTAGACTACATCGAGATACATATAATTCCATTTATTGCTGCCTGATGCAAAGTTTCAAATCCAAGTGCTACTTCTCATTTGTTATATGTACAGACCAGCAGAGCTACAGTCTCATCAGAGACTTGGTTTATTGACTTAAATCAGTTGTGGCCTTGATTTAAACACACAACCTTCCAAACATGGAGCGAGTGATCTATAGACTGAGCTACTGTGATAGCTAAATGCCTAGAATGCAGAGTTGGCAAGTAATTCTTGAAATATTGTCTCAACTTCACTGAAATTATATGGAATCATTGTATTTTTAAAAAGTATAATGTATAAGAAGCTGTATTCCTAAAGCTGGATGAATAAAAGTAATAATCTTTATTCAGAAAAAGGAAATTTACATGAGCATTCTGGTATGATTGATATACAATTGAACTTCGGTATCTAAAACTCCGACATCTCGAATGCATATGGATATGTTTAAGTCATGTGGAAGTCCAACTGACATATTCTTCAAGTAATTTACCATCGATATCTCGAATCCAAGAATATCTCAGAAGTTTTTACTCAGCCCCAATCAGGTTTGAGATAGCAAAGTTCGACTGTATATACAGTATTATAAAATAAACCTAGATGGACATATGTTAAGAAATGAATTGGTGATAATGATGAAGCTATGATGCAATGATGATGGCGTGACAGTGCAGTGAAGATGCCGAGATGACAAAGAGAACATTGCTTCATCATCATGGTATTATCATCACACCATCATATCATCCCTAGAGTACCATGGCATCATTGCACTATCGCCTCGATAAACCATGGCAATTGTCATCTCATTGTCCTGCCATTGCATTGTCTTCATAGCGCTATCACTTTGTCCTCACATCATTGCATCATAGCACTAAGGACACAAACCTCAACGATTGGATGATACATGACTTTTAAAATATTCCATAGATTCTTTTATATTTACCTGTCAAACTTTCCACACTTTTAACTCCTTAAAAGCCACTTGGCCCACTGTTGGATTCCCTAGTTGCATCATCAATACATACCAGTACTTAAAGCAGGAGAGATTTACTGGTATAGTTACTTGGGAAAAGCACTTTTTTTGTTTAAAATGAACTAGATAATATCAATATGAAGTCCTTTTAGCTGTACATTTTCCCAAAGTCCAAAAAATTGGTTTTTATTAAGTTAGAAAATAACTTTTCAGTTCAAATGTTTCTTTTAATCATACCCAACTAGAATTAAATATTATCTTGTCTTACCTTTCCTTTTAAAAACAGCTATTAAATTTAATAAAATGTACAGTTGAACATAAAAACTTCTTAAATTTGAAGAACATTTAATTTCCCTATACTTAATTTTATAATGTGATCAAATATCATTTTACCAAATTCATATATCATCAGGCCCAGGTAACACTTTCTCAAAATCAATGAAATTAAGAAATTAACTTGAGTTTCTGTATCATTTTAATGCACATACAGTTTAGTTACTCCAAAAACATATTCAACAATTTTTAATTTCTTATAAAGTACACTGTGATAAAATGTTTCTCTCATCCTAACATAGGAAAAGTAATGTACAGACTTTTATTTACTTCTAAAATATTACCAGATAACCAGCATTTATAAATTTTTTACAAAATGAAAATTTAGCAATGTACAGTACTTTAAACTACTTTTCATTTAAAATGTTAAATACCTTGCGGAATATTCACATGTGTAAGATTTTGACAGGTAAAAAAATTAGTCACAGGTGAAATAAACTCATAATTTATTGTTATCAAAACAATATTCATTTTCTTCTCTATAAATTGTGTAATAAACAAGTACATGTAAAGGAAAATTAAACAGATATAAAGAATATAAATCACAATCAATTTAACCATTATTTGCTTTTCTCTTGCCTCTATCATGTTTTGGGTGCCCCAAATGCATCTGGCATTCTTTCTATTGAGTATCTGAAAATATTTGACATTTATTCTACAACTGTATAATGGTGTGGAGAACATTTTCAACAGTTAACATTATTGCTGCTTCTCAAAAGTTTTCTTACCATAGTTTTAAAAACAGTTTTAGCAACAATTCTGTGCATTTAACATGATTAAAAATTTATTGGTTTTCTTCAATAAAGAACAAGAGCAATTGTGATTGGCATTCCACAGGAATTACCGGTAAGGTGTCCTTGAAAAGTCAAAATGTTATTTAACTGGAGTGTCACATGAAATTTTAGCATTCTTTTGATGTATCATATGTTCCAATGAAATTGGAAAGGGAAATATTTTCTCAATAGTGTGTTCATATATCATCAGGCCCTGGTAACACTGTTACCCTAAAAAAACATGCACTATTTATATAAAGTTAGACCAGACTCACCTTCGTTGTTGTAAGTACATGATAGGTACACCTGGAATCTTACGAATTCTTCTCCTCAAGTCCTTATCACATGTGGCAACAATATAACACTTATGCTGAAATAATTATGTGACTGTTCTAAGAATTTGCAACATTTGTTTAAAACATTTCAGTGTGTTTTACTATATCACTTCTTTTCAATATCTTTTCTTGTCATTCTGAAGAAAAATGAAATCTGTAACTGGTGCAACATCTTTTAGTTTCATTAAGATAAAACCCTTTTACCTGTGTGATTCTCTGAACAATACAGTCATCAGCATACGTTCCTTTATGTAAACATGGCAACCTTTTAAACCTTGGATCTCTTGCTATCCTAATGGGTTAAAAAATTATTTTCAAACTTTTCATCACTGTAAACTACATGTAATACATGTATATCCAAAATTTAATTAACTTTTTACTATAGCTAAAATTTGAGAAAAAAAAGCAGAAGACTACCTTAGTGCTACCCTGTACTTGGAGCCCAGCTTTTCCAATTCCCCCATGACACAGTCAGTTATATAGGGTATACCTGAAAGATTTTGTCATTGATCATGAATACTGTGATTCTTTATTCATTCAACATGCATCTGAAATTTTTTAAAAGTCTTTTCATCAATAAAAAAAAAATCGACTTTATAACAGTATAACTATTCTAAATGCCGTACATTTACATATGTTAAGCAGGAAGAATTTTTTTCATTGAAATACATGTTTTTATTGAATCGTAGGATGATGTCTATACTCAGTTTTTATGTTTAACTTTAAAATCCTAAAATAAATAATCATAGCACTATAATTTGACGATTGCTTTAGAGGTTAAAAAAAATATTATCTGCCCTCATTGAGCCCGCTGAATGGTTTAGAAAGTTAAATTTATAGAAAAATGAGCATAAGGATTAAGGAATGTTTTGTGTACAAGTGACAGGAAATTCAATGTCCTTTAAAGAAAGAAACATATAAATTCATTTTCAAAAAAATCTTCATTTAGAATAAGTGTCAGAAAAATATTTTCCAATATCTATATTATTACAAAGAATACAGTGAACTAGTAAGTTTGCATGTATATTCAACATTTTCAGTTTAGCAAATACATGTACCGGTACTAGAGTGGGCATCTTAGTAATATTGAATTTCATTTTACTCCTACAGGTCCTTGGTTAATGTCCCTACTTTCCTAACATACCTCACGTCAAAAGTATCTCCCAGTGAACCTCTATCACGCTGGAGTAGGATTTACTTACATTTAGCATAGAGACAATCCATCATTGACTGTATGATTTCCAGTTTATTTTTGATAGAAAAGTTAATGAAGTTTGTATCCACAATGATATGGTATGGAGGTCCCAGCTGCGTGTTGTATCTAAAGAACAGGGCTGAAGAAGCCTGTGGTCTGAAATAGCAAAATAAAAACACAATAATTTAATTTTGGTTTGTAATGTGTGATTTGATTGGATAAAAAAATTAATCTAAATATTGTAGGGATGTGCGATTTTATCGGTATACCGGTATATTGCGATTTTTTGTTGCGTGATACGTATCATGATACGGAGACCTAAATACCGGTCTTTAGGTACTTATTTTAAAGTCCAGAAATTATTCATTTATTTGTTCAATCTTTCAAATTACAATTACAGAAAATATAAAAAATGTTGTAAAAAGTGAAAAGAATGGCATCTTACCATCCAAACATAATTAATTTTATATAAATAAAAATTTCAAGAAAGTAAAATTTTGTTTTTCTAGCATATTTTTTAGAAAAATAATGACTTTTCATATAAAATCATTGTAAAAACTGCTTTTAAAAATATCATGATATTATTGTGATATTGTGGGGAAAAAAATCGTGATATATCGCGATATGAAATTTTTGGTGATACCCATCCCTAAAATATTGTATAACCTGGGTTGACTACGTCACAATGACTTACGTCAAAAACATATCAAGCCGCATGATGTTATGTTTAAAATATGAACAATTTTATGTTTTTAAGGGATTAATTGTCTTGTTTTCTATACTTAATGACTGAAAAGAAAATTAAATTATACGGAATGAAGTAAATAGTGACCCAGCTTCGCTATTTATGAAGCGTAAACTGCCCCAACCCAGGTTTAATATACAGTATAACTTTGCTATTTAATTAATTCCTTTTAAAATGTTTTAAGTTAAATCCATCATTTCAAATGTTGACATAAAATAAATTATCTTTTCATCAAATATATTGATCTTTTGATTTTGTCCCCTATTAAAATTGTATTGCTAATTGTCTTCATACTTACAGACTTCTCTCTGTAATATTCTGTGGGTTTGCCTTTTTGGATTTCCTTTTCTTTTTTTGTCGCTCTTCATATTTTCTGTGTAAAAGTTTTAAGACAGTTACTAAGTGAGACCTCCCTGTGGGGCCTTTATGCACTTGTGATAATGACTTTTTGTCTATGGACTATTAATGCAGAGATAGACATGGATTGGTGTATGTGTATCACAGAGAAAAAATGCAGGCAGATTCAATCATTGGTTCATGTATTACCTGCTTATAAGACCTAGATCAACTAAGACTAAAATTACTTAAACTGAGTTCATTGGTCTGGGTTTGTGTCCTGGACTTGTCAGTTGCATATCCTCTCTTTCTGTTACAGGAAAATTACATCAACAATTGAACTAACATCAAACTAGAATATACTTACATGCGTGAATCTTTTAAGTTTATCATTCGTTTCATTGCTGCATATGTCTTGGCAGCTTTATTTTTGCCTTTTCCCTGTTAAAATTTTTTTTAAAAAGAATGCATAAAACATGTCACTTAAATATTTATTAGATAAATAAGGTGTTAATAAATACACAACAGCATATTCTGCATATGAACAATTTTTACCATGAAGCTAACTACTGACAAATAAGTCGATGATACAAGGATATCAAAAGTCTCTTTTGAAGTCAACATTTTGCAAATCCTATGGTTGATACAAAGACCTTGTTAGCAAATACAATTTGTTGTTGATTGGAATTAGCTTTGTCATGGATTATCCGCACTTTTATGACATAAATTTATTGTGACATCATACTACCTTATGTAAAGTTTCTATAGATAAAAAAACCAGTCTCAATATAAACCACTTTACGCTTAAGACATCTTTTTGCACATTCCACAACATTTTAATGCTGTGACCAATTGAATTCTATATGGTACATACAAGGAAGGAAGACTAAGAACTATCTGAACCGGCAATAGATCAGCATTTACAAAACTATTTGGACAATTTTTGGACTTAAAATACAATCTTTTGATCGTGTACCAAAACAAGAGGCCCATGGGCCACATCGCTCACCTGAGCACTGTGGCTAGGAATAAAATAGAAATTGGTTTATTATTAAAAACTTAAAAGTTTTAAATCCAAAAGTAAACCTTCGACCAATTATGGTTTGACTATTCTTGAGAAGATGATTTTTAAAGAATTTTCCTATATACTTCTATGTAAAACTTTGGTCGGCCATTGTGGCCCCGCCCTAGCTGCAGATCTGTAGCGTTATGGTTTTATATATTTTGTTATGGTCAAAGACAAATATATAAAACCATAACGCTACAGATCTGCAGCTAGCCCCACCTTACCCCCGGGGGTCATGATTTGAACAAACTTGAATCAACACTACCTGAGGATGCTTTCATATAAATATGATCAATTATGGCTTTCTTATTCTTGAGAAGAAGATTTTAAAAGAATTTTCCTATATATTTCTATGTAAAACTTTGGTGGGCCATTGTTGCCCTGCCCTACCCCCGGAGGTCATGATTAGAACAAACTTGAATCTACACTACCTGAGGATGCTTCCATATAAATATGATTAATTATGGCTTTGTTATTCTTGAGAAGAAGATTTTTAAAGAATTTTCCTATATATTTCTATGTAAAACTTTGGTAGGCCATTGTGGCCCTGCCCTACCCCCGGGGGTTATTTGAACAAACTTGAATCTACACTACCTGAGGATGCTTCCATATAAATATGATCAATTATGGCTTTGTTATTCTTGAGAAGAAGATTTTTAAAGAATTTCCCATATATTTCTATGTAAAACTTTGGTCGGCCATTGTGGCCCCGCCCTACCCCTGGGGGTCATGATTTGAACAAACTTGAATCTACAATACCTGAGGATGCTTCCATATAAATATGATCAATTATGGCTTTCTTATTCTTGAGAAGAAGATTTTTAAGGATTTTCCTATATATTTCTATATAATTTTTTTTTCGGCCATTGTGGCCCCGCCCTACCCCCGGGGGTCATGATTTGAACAAACTTGAATCTACAATACCTGAGGATGCTTCCATATAAATATGATCAATTATGGCTTTGTTATTTTTGAGAAGAAGATTTTTAAAGAATTTTCCTATATATATCAAACTTTGGTAGGCTATGTAAAACTTTGGAAGATTTTTAAAGAATTTCCCATATATTTCTATGTAAAACTTTGGTCGGCATTGTGGCTGCTACCCCTGGGGGTCATGATTTGAACAAACGTGATTCTAAAATACCTGAGGATGCTTCCATTTAAATATGACCAATTATTGCTTTCTTATGTAAAATTTTGTTATTCTTGAGAAGAAGATTTTTAAAGAATTTTCCTATATATTTCTATGTAAAACTTTGGTAGGCCATTGTGGCCCTGCCCTACCCCCGGGGGTTATTTGAACAAACTTGAATCTACACTACCTGAGGATGCTTCCATATAAATATGATCAATTATGGCTATGTTATTCAGAATTTCCATATATTTCTATGTGGCCCCACCCTACCCCCGGGGGTCATGATTTGAACAAACTTGAATCTTCAATACCTGAGGATGCTTCCATATAAATATGATCAATTATGGCTTTGTTATTCTTGAGAAGAAGATTTTTAAAGAATTTTCCTATATATTTCTATGTAAAACTTTGGCTTTCTTATTCTTGAGAAGAAGATTTTTAAAGAATTTTCGGCCATTATTTCTATGTGGCCCCGCCCTACCCCCGGGGGGTCATGATTTGAACAAACTAGAATCTACACTACCTGAGGATATTTCCCCATAAGTTTCATCTTTCCTGGCACAGTGATTCTTAAGAAGAAGATTTTTAAAACATACCACCAAATTTTCATTAATTTCCAATTATCTCCCCTTGAATGAGGGCGTGGCCCTTCATTTGAACAAACTTGAATCCCCTTCACCCAAGGATGCTTTGTGGCAAGTTTGGTTGAAATTGGCCCAGCGGTTCTTGAGAAGAAGTCGACAATGTGAAAAGTTTACAGACAGACGGACAGACAGACAAACAGACAGACAGATAGACGGACGCCGGACAAAATGTGATCAGAAAAGCTCACTTGAGCCTTCGGTAGATATTTCGTGACAAGCCCCTGTGATATGGCTAGTTAAATCATAGACCTTAAACAAACCCCTTGCTTTAGGTCAATGGTTCATGGCTTACTTAATAAGCACTGAACACATAGGGGCTTGTCACGAAATATCTATCGAAATATCTAAAATGACTATCGTCTTTTAATAAAGTTACCCCTACTATAAAAATACACAAGGAAGGAATCTAAAAATAGGAAATTCGCAACTACAAATTTTGACCGGACTTTCTGTCTAGTTTCTGGGCGACTTTCGTTGCCGACCAAGTAGGAGTGAGTGTAGCTGCAGATCTGTAGTGTTATGTTTTTTTAAAAATATTTGTCTTTGACCATAATGCTACAGATCCCGTAGTGCAAAAAAGGTGCAATTTACGGCGCAATATTTTTTGCGCTCTTTTGGGGAGAATTTCTCCACTTTCTAGCATTGGTCAATCAACTACCTTTCACTCCCTTATTCTAGACACATTCTGTATCCAATATATATAGTTTATCCACCTCCCAACCATTTATAGTTGTCTCTAAAGGCAATAAACTCGCTTGAAGTGAATTTCAGTATTCTAACGAACAATTTTGATAAAGCGAGTTTATCACTTTTAGAGACGACTATAAAGGGTTGGGAGATGGATAAAATATACAGATTAGTTCAATAATGTGTCTAGAATTAGGGAGTGAAAGGTAATTGATTGACCGATACTGGAAAGTGGAGAAATTCTCCCCAAAAGAGCGCAAAAAATATTGCGTCGTAAATTGCACCTTTTTTGCACTACGGGATCTGTAGCGTTATGGTCAAAGACAAATATATAAAACCATAACGCTACAGATCTGCAGCTAGAGTGAGTGGAGTATAGATTCAATTTTAATATTCTTCAGCAAATTCTAACCAACGCGTACCGTTAGTCATATAACCAACCTCTGTTCTCGATATTTGGATCTGGCGACAGTTCTTTCCATATGAATTTCCGGCGTAAATTGAATGCAGGGCTCTGATTGGTTGCTTTCTGTAAATAACTCGTACACAAAGTAGCTCTTTAATTTAGTGCACCTAAACGGAGGGAAAATCAAACTGTCATGATGGCATTGAACAATACAGCTGTGGTTTCATTGTACGTATTTTACTATATTTGGTTATATTTATTTATATAAATATGTTAAATATCCTTCACTAAGCATGTCAATCCTCAATCTCTACCCAGAGTTATCGTTCCACTTATACCTCTGTCAACGTCTAAAAAGTAGTGCGAAAGCGGAGGGACGTGATTTTTTAAAAAAAAAAATGTTTAAAATTGTCCACAAGAAGGTTAACACATTTACATTTCTATATATGTGTTAATGCTGCAAGTTGTTTGTCTATTTCATGTTGATATTTATCAGCAATATGTTCGTAAATCCTGCCGAGAAATAATCCCTTATAGGATATGGTGAAAAAGCGATATTTGATTCTAATTCTCATAAATTAACTATTATTTAACATGTTAAAGAAGAATATAGAAGTTTTACATTCATAATTAATTATGCAATAGATGAAAGTAAGTTTTGCCAAGAATCTTGACATTTAGACGTTGACAGAGGTGTTGTAGCGAAGCGAACGACAACTCTGGGTAGAGATTGGTCAATCCTTCCAGTTTATACTTTGTGTACGAGTTATCTACAAAAAGCAACCAATCAGAGCGCTGCTTTCAATTTACGCATATGGAAAGAACTGTCGCCAGATCCAAATATCAAGAAAAGAGGTTAGTTATATGACTAACGGTACGCGTTGATTAGAATTTGACTGAAGAATATTAAAATTGAATCTATACTCCACTCACTCCTACTTGGTCGGCAACGAAAGTCGCCCAGAAACTAGACAGAAAGTCCGGTCAAAATTTGTAGTAGCGAATTTCCTATTTTTAGATTCCTCCCTTGTGTATTTTTATAGTAGGGGTAACTTTATTAAAAGAAGATAGATATTTCGTGACAAGCCCCTGTGCTGAACAGTGAACAATGCACATATTTTTGTAATTTTATGTACACCACTTGGTGAATCGAATAAACCATATTAAGTCTGATATTATACTAGACAAAAACTCTGACAACAATACTTTAAACTAATGCATTATCCTATATATACTTACCATTTTAGTAACAAACGTCCAACAAATGAACGATAAATTCAACGTGACAAAACCGGAAGTTGTTTAGATTGAGGTCATTCTAATAACAGTCTTAGACAGGAAATTAGAAAAAGGATTTGTAAATGCAGGGAATTACAGCGATTATGCATTTTTGTATAAAAGACAATGAAATATGATAAAAATGTTGACTGATGGAAACTTAACTAAAATACCTGTGAATAAATATCAAATTTTGTTTATGTATAAAATTTTATCCGATCCCGAGATAACTTCCTATTTCCTGTTGATTTCAAAGCTTTATGCAAGATTGTAGCAAAGATATGTTCGGCCATTAGGCCTAAAAAAAAAATTAAACATTTTAATAAAATTTCCTAGAAAAAATCATTTTCTTAAAATTATCTTTGATTTAAAGTCTCCAAATAAGTTTAAATTATAAATTGTTATTCAGTACAATGAAGATTCTTTTGAAGTCTTAGTTCGAAACACTTTTGTCAAATTTGACGCATTTTTTAAAGAAATCAAATATCCTTTAATATCTCCTTCATAAACAATAATGTTTTTAGTATGATATGAAGTAAGAAGTGATCTGTGATGTGTGTTCCCCGAATGGCTACTCGAATAAAACAACAAGTAATTATCACACTCAATTAAGGGGCCCTCTAAGGGGTACAGGTAGACTTACCTTTGTTTACCTGGATAAGCAATATTTTTTAAATCAGATATATTCATTCAATCTTATATTAATTCAGAGGGTTTTCTATTTTCTGAAATATATTTTTTTTATATATTGCATTTCAATATTGTGTTTAAAGTGGCATATAGGCCCTATGGGCCGGGTGTTGATTGTTGTTTTATACAGTCTGTAAACAAACGAATTTAATTATGTACACATGTCACTATAAGTAAATAAATTACTTACTTACTTACTTATACTGAATAAAAAAAATAAATAAATATAAGTAGATAAAATAAAGATTCAAGAAAAATGAAATTTTTACCGTACCTTTAATTTAATTTATTTCCCCAAACTATTAATAGTATTGATTGAGAACTTACAAATTATTATCCCCTTTTTGTGCTACATTTTCAAACTCTTTTAGATAAATTAACACAAGTGGGTTTTTTTTCTTAAAATAATATAGATATTTATGTATGATAAAGAAAGTGTTTCTATAAAGTTTTGTTTAATTTATTTTATTCATCTTTCATTTTTAATTATCATAACATAGTGCAAAAATACAGTACATGTTGGATATTAAAATCTATTACTATCGATGAACTTACAAATTATTATCCCCTTTCTGTGCTACATTTTCAAATTCTTTTAACACAAATGTTTTTTTTTCTTAAAATAATATAGATATTTATGTATGATAAATAAAGAGTTTCGTAAAGTTTTGTTTAATTTAATTTATTTATTTTTTTTGTGCTACATTTTCAAACTCTTTTAGATAAATTAACACAAGTGGGTTTTTTTTTTCTTAAAATAATATAGATATTTATGTATGATAAAGAAAGTGTTTCTATAAAATTTTGTTTAATTTATTTTATTCATCTTTCATTTTTAATTATCATAACATAGTGCAAAAATACAGTACATGTTGGATATTAAAATCTATTACTATCGATGAACTTACAAATTATTATCCCCTTTCTGTGCTACATTTTCAAATTCTTTTAACACAAATGTTTTTTTTTTTCTTAAAATAATATAGATATTTATGTATGATAAATAAAGAGTTTCGTAAAGTTTTGTTTAATTTAATTTATTTATTTATCATTTTTAATTATCAGAACATTCTATTAATTCATCATAAAATACAGATAAAGTTTATGAACTTCTTCACCTTGCATAGTTATCCTTTAGTTGCGAAGAAATATATGGAGATGGACTAAATAAATTGTAAATATGTGTGAAAATTAAAAAGTGTTATTTCATATATATTGTGAAAATCAGTTCTGCTTATCAAAAGAACTTCAAGATAATGAATAGTTTTTAATATGTTTTGTGCTTGTAAAATTATTTATGTAAAAAATATGTATACAAAATATTTATTCAAAATAATGCTCAAATTTAAAAAAAAAAAAAAGAAAAAGAAATAAATATCCATTTTATTTTGTTTCAATTCTGGTAGATTATTCATACAGGTAAGTCTACCTGTACCCCTTAGAGGACCCCTTAATTGAGTGTGATAATTACTTGTTGTTTTATTCGAATAGCCATTCGGGGAATAAACCCTTACATTGATGGTACATGCATTTTATCTTAAACTGTTCATTTTACAAGAATTGAAATATTAAAATTAAGTACGAAATAAGTATGAAAAACAGCAATTTTCTCAAAAATGCCAGAAGACCTATACTTTTTTTTATTGTATAATATTTTTGTTGATCAATTTGCAATTTTAAAAAATGCATAACAGGTACTTTTGGTCAAAAATATTTGAGATTTGTTAATTTCCTTATATAATATGAAAAACTTTTTAAAATGATTATAAACTTACAAGAATTACCGGAAATAAAAATACATTAATAAAAAAATTTCAGAGACATTTTTGTGAGCATTTTTAATTACCCGAGTCCTGATTTTCAGGATCTGGGGACTGGACTACCGTAATTGTTAACGTTGTAAGATAAGTAAAAAAAAATGTACTGTTAAACTAATTGTTATTACGTGTACTTCTTGTTAATTACAATAAAATTATAATTTCATTGATGTGGAAATAAAAAAAAAAGGATAGGGATGTATTATTCAAAATTTCAAAAATGTAAAATAAAGTAGATCTAAAATCATACTCATGAATATTTCATGAATCTCCAGACAAACCGACACGGGCCTTTAAATATTCTATCATTATTATTATTATTATTATTATGAGAGAGAGAGTGAGAGAGTGTGTGTGTGGGTGTGTGTGTGAGGGTGTGTGTGTGTGTGTGTGAGTGTGTTTAATTGTATTTTAACAATCTCTCGATCGATCAACAATGTCATGCGAGGAACGATATCACATCTTTTGTTTATGAAACTCTCAAATTAATGTCCAAGAAATTTAAATTAAATAATTATAAGTATCAACAATTTGAAGAGCCTTTTGTCTACGAAATATACATTAAATGTATCCGAATGAAGACAGAATAAATATGACGTATTAATTTCTCCGCTGTCTTATCTTTGTAACAGCTAGATACACAGAAAATGACACCAAAAGACCTTACAGAAGCTTTAAAATTGTCTTGTTCAAACCAGACGACATATTTATTGCTAACCCTATAAACGTAAAAATCGAGGCGTTAAATATCACTGCTCCTCATTTAGAATAATATTTCTTATCACTCTAATTTATTTATTGTACGTACTTGCTGTATCTTTATTTGCTTTATTAAAGGTATTGAAAATGTGACACTGTGGTCATTTTATCCACGATGATTTGCAGTTGAAGCTTTTCATTAACTTTTTATTTTTATTTTTTATTTACCTTACTCATCTGCATTTTTTGAAATTTCTTTTATGATTTTTATGCATATTCGTTATCTCGACATCGACGGGACAGTTGTTCTATTTTTCCTTTTAAACTGCATATTAAAACCATAGCCTAAACTGGACATACGTGTAACTACAGGTACCTACATGTCTTCAATGAGACTGTAGCTCGTTTATTTCAGCCATCCCTCTATATTTATCAGAAAATCTAAAAGTTATTTACAAATATTATTTATAAGCTGCTTTTTTTTTTCTTTTATTTTCCGTCCAGTGCCTCTAGTTTTGTCAAAAAGCAATGCGTATTTATTTTAATTATTTCATTTCATTCTTTTTTTTAATTTCATAATCATTCATCATTAATTTTCCTTTCATTTTGAAAAAATTTAATTCGCAATTGCGCAAATAACAAGCTTTATGATGTTATGCATCCATATAGGCTGATGCAATAGTCGTGCATGTCGTAAATTTGATTGATTCCTGTTGAATGCATTTTTACCACAATTTTTAAGTTAATTTACATTCAATGTGTATATTGTTCATTTTAATTCAGTAACTTGTTCTTTTATAATATTTTTTAAGTTTTGTCAGATTTCGACATAAATGAATTGACGGTTTTACATTTACATGGGACCTATATACCAGTATATAGGTCCCTGCATTTATGCAGAATAGGGAAGATTTAACAATGAAATTACACAAGCTGAACATTAAACATGTTAAACAATTTACGTGTTAAAGACCATTTCTCTATATGTAGTCAAAACATGGGTGTGAAAGGTGTAAAATCTGACGACGTCGAATAACGGAGTTTATTTAGGTTTAAGCAGAAAATTGCCCCGATGTTTTACATATACCATAAATTTTGCTCTTGCAAATACAGTCGAGATTAGTTTACCGAGGTATGACAATTTTTTGCAAATCATTTATATAGTAAATAATGATGGGACCGCGTGACGCTTTTCCCCACATATCCCAAAAATCGACATATCCGATGTCGAGATACCGAAGTTTACCTGTATTTTAAATGTTAATATTTTTTTTCATAGAAAATTTTTCTTCATAATTTTTTAAATTGCTGTTGAATAATATGTTTTATATTGTTTAAAAAGCAATTAAAAAAGTAA
The DNA here is from genome assembly GCF_032062105.1 of Saccostrea cuccullata. Lineage (NCBI taxonomy): Eukaryota > Metazoa > Mollusca > Bivalvia > Ostreida > Ostreidae > Saccostrea > Saccostrea cuccullata. The sequence goes on along the minus strand of NW_026929623.1, from coordinate 139,704 downwards.
AAGCAATATCCCAAACTATATTGTGCTTACAGAGATACTGCTTAAAATAATATATATTTTTAAAAATGTTAATTCATTCATCTTATTGAAATTAAAGACAGTCCACAACATTCATCATAGATTAAGTCTGTTTCGTAAAACAATAATTTATAAAAAGGAACACTAATAGAAGCACAAAAAAGAGGCCCATGGGCCACATCGCTCACCTGAACACTTTGACCAGTTCAGTATTTTATGAGTGGTATATACCAACCTATATCCCTATGGGGAGGGGGTATGATTTGAACTTGAATCTACACTAACTGAGATTGTTACAATATTTCTTGGACAAATCATGGCATTAAAAGTTTTGAAAAAAAAATCTTCTAGTGTAGCCCCACCCTATCCTTGGGGCTCATGAATATTGAACAAACTAGAATCTACACTACCTCAAGGGGCTTAAATATAAACTGACCAATTATGTCTCTGCTGTTGTTTAGAAGATTTTAAAAAAGATCTTTCCTACATGTATGTTTACCTATGTAAAATTAATGGTTCATATTGGCCCCTCCTCACCCCCAGGGTTAATGATTTGAACAAACTTAAATCCATACAACTGCTTCCACATGAGTTTCACATGCCAAGTGATTTGGGAGAAAATGTTTTTTCCAATGTACTCTTATGTAATATTTTGATCATCCATTGTGACCCTACCCTACCCCTGGGGGTTACGACTTAAACAAACTTCAATCTACACTACCTGAGGATGCATATAATTATGACCAATCAAGGCCTTGCTGTTCTTGAGAAGAAGATTTTTAAAGATTTGTCCTATATATTTTTATGTAAAACTTTGACCGTCCCTTGTGGCTCCGCCCTAACCCGGGGGGGGGGGGGCATGATTTGAACAAACTTCAATCTACACTACCTGAGGATGCTTTCATGTAAAAAAAAAAACCAAACATGGCTTTGCTGTTCTTGAGAAGAAGATTTTTAAAAGCAATTTTTCCTAAATATATATTACTATGTCAAACTTCGATCGTCCCTTGTGGCCCGAGGGTCATGATTTGAACAAACTTAAATATACACACTTGAATTTACACCACCTGAAGATGTTAACACATAATTTTCAACTTTCCCGGTACAGTGGTTCTTGAAAAGAAGATTTTTAATATATACCACTTAATTTTCACTATTTCTGAATTATCTCCCATTTAATTAGGGCATGGCCCTTCATTTGAACATACGTGAATCCCCTTCACCCAAGGATGGCAAATTTAGTTAAAATTGGCCCAGTGGTTCTTGAGAAGAAGTCGAAAATGTGAAAAGTTTACAAACAGACAGACGGACGCACGGACTACAGACAAAATGTGATCAGAAAAGCTCGCTTGAGCTTTTAATTCAGGTTAGCTAAAAAGTAAGTTACATTTACATCAGAACACATAGATGTAGACACAATTAATAAAAATATGTATACAATTTCGATGCTGTTTGAATAAACAAACTGAAACACACAGGCGCGGATCCAGAATTTTTTTCCAGGGGGGGGGGGGTCCACCCCAGTCAAAAAAAAAATCCAATCCCAGAAATTTCTTGACAAGCAAAAAAAAAAAAAAAAAAAAAAAAAAAAAAAAACCAAAACTCGCCCAAACGTCAAAAACCTATTTCGTGGGGAGGGGGGGGGGGGTAGTGGTGACTTCTATTGCCTCAAATCTTTCACTTTTCGTACCCATTTCACACATATTCGCGTTTACCAGGGGGGGTCAGCGTTTTCCAGGGGGGGGGGTCCATGGTAACTTTTTTCTTCTTTTAGTATATACATTTTTCAACTTGGTAAATTCCAGGGGGGGGTCTGGACCCCCCCCCCTCTAGATCCGCGCATGAAACACATTAATATATGGCACTAAAAGAAGAAAAAACTTTTCTTGGCCCGTGCAATGTAACATTCTTGATTTTCTACATTGTTAAAAGTTGTAAAAACATTAAATCCATTTATATGCGTGTCGTAAAAAAGTTAACCTTGAACTGCTTGAGTCCCATGCATCGTCCTTATTTGAAGAATTCAGAACCAAGAAGGTATAAAACTAAGGGCTAAAAATGAAGGTAAGCACAATAAAAATCAACTTTTAGTTTTATTATTGGTTTTGTAAAATATAATAATTCAAAAAGCATTTATTAGAAATGATAATTTATAATTTTATAAATTATATATATAATATATTGATTTGTGGTATACATATTTATATTAATAACGAAGAAATCATAAGAAAAGAATTTAAAAATTAATGTAATACTACTATAGGATTCCGGTATATTCATTTGTTTCCTACTATTTTTATCGCTGAAACAGGAGGGGTCATAGGTTTCCTTTCCGTATGTCCGCACGCCACTGTCTATCTGCCTGTCCGTCAGTCTGTCCCACTTGGTTTTTCGGACCTTTTTCAAATGCGTGCATATACATGTATACAAATGCATTGAGTTCATATGTGTGTCTTTCTTGTTGTGAGTCAAGCGAAGAAATACGCATACTATACGTATATTATACGCATTCTGGGCACAAGAAATCGATCTGATTTTCCAATTGCTTTTTTTTTTTTCAAAAGGACGCTCTTGAAACAGTTTACATGAGCATCAGTATTACTTATTATTGAAACTGATGGATAAACGTTTAGGCCTACATAGAACGACTAACCCGCGTAGTAAATGGAAATTCGATTTTAATGCAATTATCGATAATGACAATCCCAGTATCCAACCACATGACTGATTAAATAAATTATATGAAACAAGCCTGTGTCCTCCACTTAAGGAAAAAAGAAGAGCATGCGCGAATCTAGTTTGGGCATTCGGGGTGGGGGGTGGGGGGTGGGGGTGGGGGTTATAAGATTTCATTACATATATACAGAAAGAAAATATGAATACATGTATATAGGTCTTTCTGAGTCCACAGGGAGTTGTATAAAATTTCATTGCAAAACCTCAAAGGCCTGCTCGGAAACAGCATTTATGAGTATATGACCTTAACCTTTAACCCATTGACATCAATACAAATACATGTAGTAGGTACCCGATCGAGTATCGAATACTAAAAACTTGGATGTATTTTTTTTTATATACATTTCAAAGTACAAAGTTTATATATTAATCGGAAAACATCAATATCCATTGTCCATGTTTAAAATGTAATTAAATTTCATTGCAAGAGCCCCCAAACTTCTCGAGTTATATCGGGCGTAAACGAAAGTGTTATAGTCCGACAGAACTACATCTACAGACAGACAGCTAGACGGACGAACGAACAGACACCGAAATTAATATTCCCCACTTTCGGTGAAAGCATGGAACAAAAATGATGTTTCACGCAATATCCTCTTTGGTGAGTTTATAATGTGATTCTAACCCATGTGCTTTATTTTTGTACCCCAATGCTTTGTCTTGCCTGAGCAGAACTTAACCCATGTCATTTTATGACAAGTTCGAAATTTTGTTTGAAGTGGGTTTTGCGGAAGAAATAAAATTTTATTGTCTAAAGTTATGAAACTCTGCCCTGGCGAATACACTGTACATGTATATGGGATGTGGAATCTTTGAATCATTGCGATATTTTATTTATCAGACTTGTGTACTCTAGCCGCACACATAAACGTATATTTGTTTATCAAATACAAATTATAAAACTTAAAAAGAAGTCATGCGATGATTCTAATATTAACGAGCTCTTTCGTCTTTACAAAATATCTAAACTTGCTTACACGTGATTCTATACAGTTACTGCGAGGAAAGGGTCATTTGAGACTTCAGACATAATACTACAGTAGTAATAAACTGACCCTTTAAAGCTAAATTGTATGTAATAAAATTAAGGTGGGTTGACGGGTCTATTCCCAAAATGTCTTCGTTGAGAATTCATCCTACAGACTCTGAGGTAAATATTAAAGCTATAATCATGGTGTAAATAAATGAAATTTATAAAATTACGCATACCTTAATGTAAAAAGGGGGATTTTAAAAAAATATGATATACATGCATTGCTTTAAGCTTTCCGGGCAACTTTTGGAAGATCGACTGTCTTATGTGTTTTTACATACATATGGTATGCTATTATTCATAAAATTGGATTATAAAGAAGAGTACGTATAAGCTACCCATATTCTTAAATTAAAAAAAAAATAGTTTTTTTTTCAGAATTATAATCATTTTTGTTTCCATGACAACTAAAGCCATTTTTAAAAAAATTATTAAAAAACCAAAGAAACCTGAGAAGACACTAACACTATGCAGTTTAAAATACGTTTACAAGGAGAAAAAATCGAGAAAAAAGCTACCCCTTCTTGTTGCCGTCTCAGCAGTGCAGGGACGCGTAGCAACGTTTTTGAAGCGAGGGGAGGGGGCAGTCAGAGTGATAAAAATAACCAACCTGAAAAAAAAAAAAACAAGCCAAAAACATTGTCCGAACTCAAAAAAATCCTATTTCGGGGGATAGGGTGAATCGTCCGAATTCAAAAATCATCTTCAGGGGTGGGGGTGGTAGGTTTCTGCTTCTTTCAATATTCAATTTTACTGGATAAAATTAGGTACTCTCGCGGATTATGCATTTTTCTGCAACAGCTGCAACATTATTTCCCATACTTTCAACTAACGAAAGCATTTTACTGTTCACTTCTTTTAATGAAAAATAAAATAAGTTGCTTAACTTATCCGGACCCCCTGGCATTTGCAGAGTACTAATCCAACTAGAAGTGTGTAGAGATTTTATTTTTGACTTGGAACCCCCCCCCCCTTTTTTTCGGCATCCGCGCCTGATTGTATGTTATTTTTGATTCTTTGAATTGCATTCGATAGATGTAGGTAGCATTCTCAGAACATTAATCTAATCAATCACCAGAAAAAAATGTAGGTTTAAAGAACATTACTGATACAAGGTACTCTTAGATTCATTGAACAGATTTTCTGACGTCACCATAAATTTGCATAATTTAGCTATTTGTATTTTACCCACTGATGAATGAGTCACAATGCTTCTGGGCTACTACAAGTACTCAGTTGTGTTGAAAATAAAGGCAACTTGAATTGTCCATTGGAAACTCATTTTCAATTCAATTTTGAGATTTACAAAGTAAATATTTAATGGTGTATAATCTTTCATTTCTATGCTCACATTTACAAACTTTGCGTTATGAAGCCTTGTATCAACTTATAAATCATCGGCATCTATATGAAAGGTATATACATTGTGGAAAAAAAAAATTTGAGACTTATTTATGAAGGAAATAATTCATACCGAAACGTGATTTTTTGTTTCCGTAATATTCACATTCAAACAAGCTGTCTGAAGGAATAAATTAATCGTACATGAATCATTATAATCGAGCAACTTTTACCTAACAAAACCTAGAACTAATTACGGTCCACGAACCCCCCCCCCCCCCCCCCCGAAATACCCTCAGTATACAGCCCTTGCCAGTTGACAGAAAGAAGGGACGAGAGAGTTTTGTATTATTAAAAATATTGACAAATGTCAGATAAAGTTCTTTTACTTTTATTATTTTCTGGTACCTGTGAAATCATTGTACCAATCCCTTATATGACAAAATTACTTCACCAAAGTCAACTGGTACCGCTAATAACGGACAATCTTAGGGTGTACCCGGTGTAGCGTTTGCTCTTGAAGACGAAAATTGTGAGTTTGACATCGTTTGGCCCCTTTATTGATATTTTCACACAAATTTTATCGTACAATTATTCATAGTATGTAAATCGTGTACGAAAATTTTTCGCCAGAACTTGAACATTATATTTTTATTTATCATCATTCATCTTTGTGATCACCAGGTAAATTGAAAACTCCCTTAGAAATTGGTTCTGCCTGATAAAAAAAAAATACTTACCCCCCCCCCCCCCCCCCCAGAAAAGGCTATCATTACAATTATAGGTCAAATATTCACAAATAAATCATATGCTGGGAGATTTCCTTTCAGAACTGATTGATGGTGCAAATAGAAATAACAGGCCATAGTGAATCTCCCTGGTTGCCATAAAATAAATGAAAACTTTATTTTCCATGTTTTATGCACTTTAAAACAAAACAAATCTAATTCATACATTTCACCACTGTTCATTTGTTCGTAAAGAAGCTATTTATTATTGTTATTCACGTGTCAATGAAATCTTTAGGAGTGATGACAGAGGTAATTTACTAGAAAGATACTTATATTAAGAAAATAAATATCATAAAATGAAGGCGTAAAGAAATCACCTGAAATAGAAAATGTTTTCATTTTTTAAAATTCTTTTTTCTTTTTCTGTCTTCATTTTTGTGCTTAATGAAGTTGCATAAAAACATTAACAAAGTACGCAATACAAATCGATCAATCGCTTATTAAAAAAAAAATTATTGAGAGGATGGCATTTAACAGACTTAGCTCCATGATGTAGATAGATGATTAACCGGTCCACTATCCAAGACCCAGGGTGTACTTGTGTGTCTCTTCCAAACACGGAGGAGGATAAATATTTTATTATGTAAATCACGCTCTCCAGTCGGTGGCTAAACAGAGCACAAGTTTACTTAAGCTTACCCGTATAGGAAACCCGACACCTCGCAGGAAACCTCTGAACAAAATGGTATGTTCTTCACCTTATTATTAATTCATTTTCATTCTAAATTCACAGATTTAAAACGACAATTAAAATCTGTTTCGTATGGGTATAAGAAATTGCTTTGTGAATTTCGCTTAGAAAACTTGATCAAATGATATGTCCAACTTAAAAAAAAAACATGTATAATCTGCTCATAAAATATGTTTCTAGGATTATAAATCTAATATATGATATGGAACCAATGTATGATTCTTTTATCCAGCTTCAAGGTAAATACATGGTAAAAAAAATATTGTTACAACCGACTGATGTTTTTGAAGTGATTATATCGTCATTAAAAATACTAAGCTTCCAAATTCATAAAATTTGTACCTAAAACGCTTGCTTTTGTATATAAAAACGCGTGCCGTTCTGGTTCGTAACTTCAAATTTCAACAGTAGTTCAGATTTTATTCGGATATAAAAGTAAGTATCGTAAACCTATAAAACGAAATCATTTCATACAGTGTAGCAATAAAATTTGTGGAGTGGAGGGCAGAATAGTCTAGAAAAATATTCCTTTTCAAGATCGTTTTTTCTTTGTACCGAAAGCATACTAAGTATTTCAGGCCCGTATAAACAGTTTCAGTTGTTTTTTTTTTCGGGGGGGGGGGGGGGGGCCTCCATATATTTTTTGGGGAGGGGGCTGCCTAGAAAAAATTCCTTGAAATGCAAAAGGATCAGACATTTTTTTAGGGAACATAAAAAGATTATTAACGCTTTATTACTGAGCACTATGTATAAGAAAAATTATTGGAGGACGAGTGGCGGCACCCCCCCCCCCCTTCCTCCCATTCGGTTCCTATGGCCATGTATTTTAATTGTATTCAAATTTAGCGTCATATGAACTGTTTCTTGTTACGTATATACATGTAGCTTAAAGAAATTAGAGGATTCCCTAAGAAAATCACTTCAAGGTATCATAACTAAATTTTCAACACAGTATATTGACTTAACTTTCAAGTTTTAAAAAGACTTTTATTAATCAAACTTCCATTTATTTGTTCAACTTGCGTAACCTTAGATAGTTTGTTTAAGTAACCGTGAAGTTAGGAAAATGACAAATGTTTATTGAAAGGCACGTAAACTGTAACCCTAAAAGTTTTCATCTAATGAGCTAAATTTTGAAGAAAACAACTAAGTTTTATTAATTTTTATAAATCTACTAACTCCGCCTTCATGTTTCGATACTTAGTATTCATAGAATTTAAAAAGTTTCAATATTTATTTTTCATTAAGAATACCAAAATTTTTTATTCTTTCGATTTTATTTTTTTTTAGATTATTACTTTAAGCGGTGTCTTCTAGCTATTCCCACTTTTTAAAAATCTCAATTCCACCTATTCCCACTTGCAAATGGTTTATTCCCACTTAGCCAAAATTCTGAATTTTTAAAATATACTTAAATTCACTGAAATATATAGTTTTGCATGTGTATAATCATTATGAAAATTTTTTGTAATTTAAAAAAAAATTGTTCTATATTATGAAATGTTTTACCATACACCAGTCTTTTGCAATGTGATTTCTTAATGAATAAAAATAAATACTTTATCTGCTTTTTTTATTTGAAAAAGTCTAACTTCTCATTGAAATAGAAGTAAAAAGAGAGATTTTTAAATTTAAAATAGCAAATTTACCTGTCCTCTACTCCCAGTGGTTTAATAATTACTGTTTTCACAGTAATGACATGTTTATTCAGCTAATTATTTGTTTACACAAAAATTCCACCTACTCCCACGTGAAATTTCACTTTTTTCTACCTGATTTTCAAAAAGTGGGAATAGCTTGCATAAACCCTTTAAGCTATGATGATAACACACGTCAGCAAAACAATTAATTTTAAAACCATGAATTATCGTGTAAAACTTGCATTTTATTTTTATTTGATCTAATCGGGCTTTCTGCGTTGTGGTATTAAATAATTATAAGCACCTATGTAACAGAAGTATTTGGGGTCTCTATTACATTATAATGTATTTAATTTAGCAAATAAGGGTTGATTGAAATATCTTGAATATCATTTTTTAAAACTGAGCTTATAAGTGAGATCAAGGTCAAAGGAAAAGCCAAGGTTAACAAAAAATATGTTGTTGCAGTTTATCAGCTCTGATCAACATGTACTAACATTTATGATTACATAAAGATATTTGTTTCTTTGAAATTCAGATATCACCAATTCAAAAAAATTGAGGTCAAGGACAGAGGAAAGTTTAATGTTTACATATATATATTGATGCAGTTGAATAGCTTTCACCAATATGTATCAGCATATGAAGTTTTCAAACAAGATAATGAATGGTTTCTTTAAAACCTAGCTTAATTAACATAATTTTAAAAAAGGAAGTCAAGGTCAAATAAAGGTGAAGGTCAAAAAACTTATCAGCATAATAAGGTTTTTAAAATATCTTGAACAGTTTCTTTGAAATTGAGATGGACACAAAAGTGAGGCCAAGACCGAAGAAAAGGTCAAGGTAAAAAAAATGTTGATACAGTTGAATTACTCTCATTAATTTGTATCAGCATAAAACGTTTGATAAAAATAGCTTGAATACACATGCACCTGACGTTACTTGTTTTTCTTTTAATAAAAACAATAAACCCCTACCTATTTTTTAACACGACAAACTGTATATGCCCATGTCATATTCATGTCGGGACATAAAAATCATTTCTTATGCTAATAGTGTCTAGGGTAGCTCCTCCCTGTGTGACATTTACATATATTCATGTTTAGTTCCAGAGGACCGAGTAACACACGTTTGGAAGCATCTCGGAACCCACGGGTTTTCTCTCCGTTACACTGCATCTAACCGTGTAACGGAGAGAAAACCCGTGGGTTCCGACGATGGTTTGGAAGAGGTTCAACTTGCTATTCACAATCGTAGTTTCGAGTCTGTCTGCAAGAAGCAAAAGTGGCATATCTTATAGAAATATACAACGGTCAAAAATACATTATTCAAGTATTATTCACATGTTTTTCTGCAATTAATAGGAATGTTTATATCATTATATATAAAGGGAAGTGAAGTTGATATATCACCTATTCTCACATAATCCATCCAAATGCGCTATTTGGATGTCGCAAGCACTTTAAATTATATTAGTATTGAAGTAACTGGTAAATTTTGTAGTATTTTGTTTGTGACTACGTTTAGTTACCAAATCAACAGAGTTAAATTATAATACACAGGTTAAAACCTCCCTGGGATCGAAGTATATAGTCTAAAAAGTGGCTTTTTAATCTGTCGCACGGGCATAGGGCAAAGTTTGGACCGTAGAATAAAACACAGCAATTATATTTTGTGCTAAAAGTTAGGACTTTTACATGTAACAATGCATAAATATACTGAATTTTCGCACTTGAAAATATTTGTCTACAGTGAAATTTTAAAAAAAGTGTAAAATAACCATGTCGCAAAATTTGTGTAATTTACGTTATCAAAATATTATTATTTGTTTAAAGAACATGAAAAAGTATCTAAACACATAAAATATCTACTAGAATATCCAACAAAGTCCATAAAGTGCAACCAGAATCAAAGAAAAGTTATATGACAGAATGCTTACAAAAACACATTGGTCTTGTAACCAGAGGTGAGCGGTTCGTTTTAAGAATGTATTTTACGTTATCAACGATACTTCAAGAATACGAGTTTAAGTGTCTTTGCATACCAATTTATTTATTCTTCCTGACGTACCAAACACGTAAAATATCAATACGAGCATTGATCTGTGCGAGTACACATTTTACACCAATAAAACATAAAAAGTTATTTACGTTATGTAATTTACGTTATCAGTAGAAAACATACATGGTACATACATGTATCTTGCAAATAAGACGTCGGAACAATACGGAACCATGCAGGAAACGTTATTGGTTTTCTCTCGAGAGCATCTTAACATCATCGAACTTCCGATGTGGATCTGATGCAGGAAGAGCCATCAGATAACGTAAATTACGTGTTACTTTTACCAACTTTCAAATATTTCTTTATTGATTCGTCAAGAATGCATTTTTGGCGTGAATTTTAATTGATTTTACAAACAATGTGTACTTCTTTTTATTTGAAGCAATAGTTCACCCATAAATCTCTGTTCATTGGTGACTTACTGAAGCAAAACATTCATAACGTAAATTACAGTAAAAATAACGTAAATTAAATTAGGGAATAACTATCTTCTAATTTGATATTTGCGACCGTTAATGCTGATTTAACGGTCGCAAACTGAGTTTAACCGGCGATGCGTAAGCAGAGCCGGTAAAACAGATGTTTGCGACCGTTAAATCAGCATTAACGGTCGCAAATACCAAATTAGAAGATTAGTTATTCCCATTCTAATGCAATACATGCATTTTGTTTGTTGTTTACGTCTTATTTTGTTGAATTTTGTTATATGAAATACGTCACGGAGCATTGTGTTTTTGCGTCGCTCTATTATGACGTCACAATGAAAAAGCTTTCACGCTCGTTAATGCTCGTTTTACTGCTTCAAACACCAGTGCATTAGCCAATCAAAGAGTGTTTTACAAAACATTTGCATTAGAATATGCTCTAAATGCCTTTCTCTGTAATTATACCCCGGTATTTCATAAACTTCGTTTATCAGAGATGGTAAGGTCGAAAGAAGAAATTTAAAAAGCATATAGGGAGTGAGAGAAGATAAAATAGGGAGAGACTTCTTTAGAAAAATAAAGGAAAAGTACATTCTGACAGCAGATCTTGCGTTATCATTATATCTAACTGTAAATCTCTCAAAAGGATGAAAAATAATCAGTATTTGTGGCATTTGATGGGTGTTTGAAAATACTGTATGTCATTTAGATGAGTGAAAATAAGTTCAAGAAAATATTAATTTTTGGTTTGAATAGCAATGAAATTGTAATTTACGTTATCAATATATTTCTTTAAGGGATATGATTTAGAATTTTCACAGTTTCTTACCAAAGTATATTTTAAAATCCTTTTCTCTTGAGGATTCATAAACATAAAATTAAGTCGCACGGAAATTCAGTTTAAAAATCTTTCGCGAAAAAGAATAGAATTATTTCAGTTGAAAAATAAGATTAAATCAAACAACATTCGTTAATTACAAATTAGGAGAAAAATATTTGCACAAAAGCAAAATTTTTGAAATATTTTTTTAGTACAGACATAGTTCTAAAAAACCCAGATAAAATTGAACATTCATTTTGGCAATAAAAAGACTTTTTGAGGGGGTCAAATCGACCTAAGAAAATAAGAAAGCCCTTGCCCTAACCCTTCAAAAGTTATGGTCAAGGCCTGTTTTTTAAAAGTAGGTCAAACTCCAAGGTCAAAGGGTCAAAGTTCTTGGTATCCAATAAAAGGTCTTCTCACAAGGATTACATATGTGAAATATGGAATCCATAGCCCTTACCGTTCAAAAGTTATGGCCAAGGTTAAAAAAAATTTCTTAAGTAGTAAATCTCCAAGGTCAATTTAAAATAGGACAAAATTGTTGGTATCCAATAAAAAGTCTTGCCACAAAGAATACAGACGTGAAGTATGAAAGTCTACAGTTCCAAAGTTATGGCTAAAGTAACAGTTAGGAATGTTTATGTGAAAGTGGGTCAAACTCCAAGGTCAAATTTGGTGGTACCCAAAGAAAGGTCTTATCACAAGGAAAACACATGTGAAATTTTTTTTTAGGTCACCTGAGTAAACTCAGGTGACCTATTGCTATCTGTTTTCGTCCGTCGTCGTGCGTCGTGCGTTGTGCGTTGTCCGTTAACATTTGAACATTTTCAGCTTCTTCTCTGCAACCACTGAACCAATTTCAACCAAATTTGGCACAAAGCATCTATGGATGAAGGGGAACAAAAATTGTGAATTTCATGGTCCCTGCCCCCCTGGGGCCTGGGGGTGGGGCAAAAACCACTAAAATTAATGCAATCTTTAAAAATCTTCTTCTTTACTCCTGGACATCAAGCAGTCAAACTGTTTGCATTATTGTAATCAGCATTGAGTCCTCTACCAAAATTGTGAAATTCATGGCCCTGGGGTCAGGGGTTCTATTGCTAGGGCGGGGCTAAATAAGTATATAGTGAAAATGCATTATTTCTTTGAAAATCTTCTTCTCTGCTCCTGGGTATGAAATAAACTAACTAAGTGCATAGTTATGATGAACAAGAGTGCCTCTACCAAAATTGTAAATTTTATGGCCACAGGGTCAGGGGTTCTGGTGTTAGGGCGGGGCTCTATACATTATATAGTGAAAATTCATGAATTCTTTGAAAATCTTCTTCTCTGCTCCTGGGAATTAAATAAACTAACTAAGTGCATAGTTATGATGAGCAAGAGTGCCTCTACCAAAATTGTGAATTTTATGGCCCTAGGATCAGGGGTTCTGGTGTTTGGGCGGGGCTCTATAGATTATATAGTGAAAATACATGAATTTTATGAAAATCTTCTTCTCTGCTCCTGGGTATTAAATAAACTAACTATGTGCATAGTTATGATGAGCAAGAGTACCTCTACCAAAATTCTGAATTTTATGGCCCCAGGGTCAGGGGTTCTGGTGTTAGGGTGGGGCTCTATAGATTATATAGTGAAAATACATGAATTCTTTGAAAATCTTCTTCTTTGCTCCTGGGTATTAAATAAACTAACTAAGTGCATAGTTATGATGTGCAAGAGTGCCTCTACCAAAATTGTGAATTTTATGGCCCCAGGGTCAGGGTTCGGGTGTTAGGGCGGGGCTCTATTGATTATATAGTGAAAATACATGAATTCTTTGAAAAAATTTCTTTTCTGCTCCTAGGAATTAAATAAACTAAGTACATAGTTATGATGAGCAAGAATACCTCTTCCAAAATTTTGATTTTATGGCCCTAGGGTCAGGGGTTCTAGTGATAGGGCGGGGCTCTATTGATTATATAGTGAAAATACATTAAATCTTTGAAAATTTTCTTCTCAGCTTTTGGGTATTAAGCAGATGAACTACCTATGTGGTTATGATGAGCAAGGACCCTGATCATCCAGAATTGTGAATTTCAAGACCCCAGGGTCAGGGGTACCATAGGGGGGGTGTACTTATATACTGAAACTGGATGAATTGTTTGAGATCTGCTCCTTGGTAATAATCAAATATTTTTGAAAAGCAAGGGTGCCTTTTCAAAAATTGTGCAATGTGTGGATCTAGGCCTAAGGGTCAGGGGTTCATGTGTGATAGGGGCATTACTGATTATTGCTGACTATTACTGATTACTAGAAATGCATTTTTTGTTCCCCCACCCTGCCTATGGGTATTAAGTAAACAAACTAAGCAACTGCTAAGTGTATTGTTATGATGATCAATGGTGCCTCTTTCAAAATTGTGAACGCCATAGCATCTGGCTTAAAACATGAATCAAATTAAATCACTGGAAAGTTGTTGCATAATGCTCAGGTGACCTATAAGGCCCATGGGCCTCTTGTTTATTTATACAAAATTTTATTCAAATAAGTGACTGGGATTGGGCAGCAGGCGAAGCCTATTTTAGCCTTCTCCCTACATGTGAAATATGAAAGTCGTAGCTTCACTAAATCAAAAGTTATGGGCAAAGTCAAAGTTTTTGCGGACAAGCAGACAGACAGAAAGACAGACGGAAGGACTCGCCAAAAACTATATATCCCGAATCTTCGATTACGGGGACATAAAAAGTTTAATTAATGTAGATTTGAGACTCGCCATAAAACCTGAACCAATGACCCAGGGTGGAATTTTTTCTTGGCTTATTATGAATGTACGTAAAGTTTGCAAACAAGCATTGATTTACACAGACATGGCTGATTTTTAAATACTTAAATTTCAGGAAAGTAAAAAGTCAAAACAAGAAGAAGATGACAGCAAATTGACGTGCACCTACGGGAAGTGAGTAAAGTGTAACTACGACTACATTAATTGGAATGATATTTTCAAAGATTTGAACATATTTGTATGTGCACGGGTTTTTTAGCCAACTAGTACATAAATGGTTCTTGAGCACTGTGAATCTAAGTTTCAGTTTCTTTCTTGACGAAATTGATTTGTTTTTAATAAAAATGATCATTGGGTCAACTATTCTACACGTGTCTTACAGATAATATGGACCTGCAACATGTTTTGTATTGAAGGTATAAACATATTATTTCATAGATTGTTTTTACGTTGCCTTTGCAGATGGGGAAGGTTCTTTCTCAATGTGAAATGGTTTGTTCTCTGGCTATGTATATTTGGTTTCGTAGAGGGCGCTGCTGTTAATGGCGTTGTGAATATCGCCTTGACGACCCTAGAGAGGCAGTACAAGTTGCCCAGTTCTCAGTCAGCTCTCATCGTCAGCTCTACCGATATCGGCGCTGTCATTTTCGTCCTTATCGTCAGTTACTATGGGGCAAAGGGAAATAGACCAAAATGGATTGCTGCTGGAAGTTTCCTAATGGCTGTTGGGTCTTTCATTTTTACCATTCCACACGTTGCATCTGGACCATATGAGTACATTTGTAAGATTAAATCTAAGAACCAATCAAAGAAATACGTTCTATGAACTCTGAAATATGTTGAACAAGAAAAACATTATAAAAATTAATGAGATGTGCTTTAATTAACCTTATTTTTAGCTACAAGTGGCAACACATCACATGTATGCAGTGCCAGTAATGTCGACCCAGAATGCATCACTCAGTCGGGTTCCAATTATCTGTACGTGTTCATGCTGGCACAGTTTGTTCACGGTATAGGGTTCACACCCATGTTCACCTTGGGAACAGCCTATGTTGATGACAACGCTCCAAGCACTTCCACGGCTCTTTATCTCGGTATTAAGTTCATCCTGTAGCTTTGGATAAATAAATAAAATGCCGGTACATTTTAGTCTTCAAAAACATTCTTTGAAAAACAAAGTATTCTGGGTTTTTTTTTATTCACAGGTTTGATTTACGCAATTACCGCCCTCGGTGTGGCCGCTGGGTATATGGGTGGAGGTCTGTTCCTCAACTTGTGGGTAGACATTGACAAGGCTGAAGTGGACGTGGACAAGTACGGCACTAGTATCAAACTTATATCAGATCTCAGGATAAATGCCTCATTTAGCATTGTACTCATTCGAACACGTTTTTCTCCACAGAATTATGAATGAACTCACCCCGATGGATCCGGTCTGGGTTGGAGCGTGGTGGTTGGGGTTTGTAGTAACAGCAGTGGGCTTTCTGTTGGTGTCTTTCCCCCTCTTTGGCTATCCCATCAATCTGCCAGGTCTGTTATATGAAAAAAAACTTTGCAAGTGATCCAGTTATCTATTTGGTATCTACATAGATACATCAAGTTTTCAGTCACACTAAGATTTCTGAAATAAGATTTGTTTACTTTTAAAGGTACAAAACATATTCGTGATGCTAGGAAGACAGAGGCAGACGTAAAGTATGAAGAGAAGAAAGCAAAAGATACACGACCTTTGAGTAAAAAACTGTTGGATTTTCCAAAAGCCCTATTAATCCTCGTAAGTTACACACATTTTTTTTTTTTTTGGAAACCGCTTACAGTGAAAATCTGATGATTCTTCCATAGTACATGCAACGAAATATTACACAAATTATATAATCGAACAGGTAAAAATTCCGATGTATGTGGTACTTAACTTGGGAGGAGCTGCAGAGACCATCATCATTGCAGGACTTGCTGCTTTCGCCCCAAAGATTCTTGAGGAAAAGTTCAATATGTTACCATCTGAATCGGGCCTAATCATGGGTACACTAGTACTGCTATGAATACTAAAAATAAAATATTTTAAAATTATGATATTTCATTCATTAATATAAATATGTTCCCCTTTGTAAAGGTGGAGTCACGCTGCTGGGAGGAGCAGGAGGTATGGTCCTTGGAGGATTGTTAATTAAGTGTCTGAGACTAGGAATGCGTGGGATGATGAGACTGTGTCTTCTGATGTCTTTCGTGGGACTTCTGGTAGGAGCAGGCTTCTTCATAAACTGCGAGGAAACCAGTTTCGCCGGAATAACAGTGTCATATGCTAAATCTGGGCAAGTGTTTATGCTATAGTTTTATTTTTTAGGTTGAAATAAATAAAATGTTCTCGACTGTCCTGCAAAACGATCCATTGCAATATTTGTACCGGTGCAATGGTTATGCTAAGTTTTCACCTGTTTTGTATAGAAGTGAAGACAGCAGTGATGCTCTACAAGGATTGTGTATCGCTAACTGTGGCTGTAACATGAAGCAGTATGACCCTGTATGTGGAAATGACGGCATCACTTACTTTTCTCCCTGTCACGCGGGCTGCAATGACAACTACACTGCCGAGGGAACAACAAAGGTCTGTCCATATTAATATTCTTTGATATCAGCATCTTGTTTTGAGGTTCCCTACCGCCTCTGACCATGTTTGTAGCTTACTGGTCTTAATGTTTACTTTCTATACCAGTGAACTATCCTTATGAAGTATGGTCATATGGTGTAAACTTCTCAAAACCCAGTCGATATTCAGGAGCATGCTTTGAGTACGATCAATTTTTAAAAGAAGCAGGCTAATGATAGATAAGCATTTCGTAAACTCTATGGTCATTGAACTAACCTTGTTAACAAAAATAAACTCACACTGGGTTTTATTTTGACTGACGTTATTCGAACCAACCTTGTTTTTAAAGTTAAGACTTTGGCTACGGAATGTTCCATCTGTATCTGATCTGTCAAACCGGGGATACATACAGTTTCTCTTAAGCACCCAATCTCCAACCTCTAGTATTTCCAGCGGTCTTCTTTTTTCATGCTCTTTTCACAGTTTTATTTTTGCAGATTTTTTAGATTGACCACTGTTTGCTATATCTTTATTTTTTCCATTCTTAACTTGTCAATAAATAGATCCTTTTGATTTCCTTTCTGTTTTCCTCTCCATTTTAATGATGAACGTTTTAATCTGAAAGAAGTTTGTATGAATCATTTACAGACATTTCATGAGTGTTCCTGTGCCAATGCCAATCTCTTCAATGTGTCTTCAGGTGGAAACAAAACTGTGGCCACGTCCGGAGAATGTTCTACTTCCTGTCCGCTCGTCTATCTCTTCATCTTCCTCTTGTTTCTTGGAATGTTGTGTACTTTGACAACTGTGACACCTGTTTCTATGGCGATTTTACGGTAAACTTCGCGAAACCAAGCAACAGACAAGATAACTACATAGGCCTATGTGTTTTTTCACTGTTCATCAGTTTTCTTTTGTCATTTACAGGTGTGTTCCAGATGAACACAGAGCTCTAGCCCTTGGAATGCAGTGGGTGGTACTAAGACTTTTAGGTATTATAGGAGTCATTCGTGTAATTTTCTAACTAAAATTTTAATTGTACAAATGCACATCGTAGAGAGAATTTACAATTTAGTTTGTATGTACCCTATTCACAGGTACGATCCCTGGCCCTGTGCTGACAGGGTACGTCATAGACACAGCGTGTGGACTTTGGCAAGACCTGTGCGGGGCGCGCGGATCTTGTGGGGTGTATGACAGGTATGAAATGAGCTGGCGACTATTTGCTTGGTGGTCCTGCGTCAAAGTCTTCAGCGGAACCATGTTTATCCTTGCCATGATCTTCTGGAAAGAACCAGAGAAATCAGAAAAAGTTGAAGCAGAAAAAGATAAGCCCCCGAGTGACAGTGGGTTTGTAAATGCTGGTTACACTTCCAATGAGAAAGGAAACGGAGTGCAAACACAGAATGGTTCCACTGTAGTGAATGGGAAACACGACAGAGATGGAGTAGCGGAATCTACTTATATGTAAAGTGTTCAATATAACAACAACAGTGAGTTAGCTGTTAATCTACTGAGAAATCTGTCATATACTAATTTTAATATCTGTACATCATATGAAGTTGATCAATACACACTTGTATGAAGAAACACAACTTAGCAAAAGAATCCGTCCTTATAATTGATATTCTAGCTAGAATGATTATATTTTATCACTTAGTAGCAACTATATTTTTGTGTTTTATTTTGTATTTGAAAAGTTTTTAAATGTTCATGTAATACATTAAATATATAAGACAAATGTGTTTGTTAAACAACAGATCCTGTGAAGGAAAGCTCATGACAAGTCAAAAGAGTCGGTCTTGTCCAAGGAATACGCATATGCAATTTACCAGAGCCACTGAGGCTGACAAATGGATGGTGAAACACCCTCTTTTTTCAACCTTATCAAATTTAAATACCAATTTGTGATGCCATTTCCATTTTTGTTCAGTTTTAGAGATTTTCTCTATATGGTATATAAACCCTCAAGGGGTGAACAATCTTAAATCAGCACTTCTTAACACGGCTTCCACATTAATATGTGCAACCTAAGCTATGCCGTTCTAGAAAAAAAATATTTTTACAAGGATGTGCTTATGATGCCCCCATATGAAAGCTTATGGCGAAGGTGAAAGTTTATTAAACACATCGAACTCGAAGGTCAATAGATCAAATTTGTTGATGCACAAGGGAAGGTCTTCATAACAAATACACATGTGAAATATGCAATCTCTAGCACCAACCATTTAACAGTTAAGGCCAAGGCTAAGATCAAAAGTAGGTCTAAATCCAAAGTCAAGGACCAAAGATAAAAATTGTTGGTACACAAGGGGAGGTCTTGCCTCAAGAAACATATATGTCAAAGCCCTAGCATCAACTGTTCAAAAGTTATAGCAAAAATTATATTTTTCAAAATTAGATTAAACTCCAGGGTCAAGATTTTTGGTACCCAAGGTAAGACTCATGTACCGTAAAAAAGGGGAACTTTTAGCAAGACCCAAATTTAAGAATTTTCCTTCAATATTAGCAGGTCGCCCGCGTGGTGCAGTGGTTAGAGCATCTGCTCTA
This sequence comes from Saccostrea cuccullata, assembly GCF_032062105.1. Classification (NCBI taxonomy): domain Eukaryota; kingdom Metazoa; phylum Mollusca; class Bivalvia; order Ostreida; family Ostreidae; genus Saccostrea; species Saccostrea cuccullata. The sequence goes on along the minus strand of NW_026929623.1, from coordinate 120,241 downwards.
AGAGTCGCGAAGTAAGGAGTCAATCCTTACGTCGCGGGTTCGAATCCCACTATGGGACATGGAGATCGATCCTTCGGATGAGACAGTATAACCGAGGTCCCGTGTCGCAGTAGGTGCTGGCACAAAAAAGATCCTCCCTGCTCAATGGCCCTCAGTGCCGAGTATAGGACAAAATTTCCACCGGCAAGTAGTGGCGTCTCCATATGAGTGAAAAATTCTCGAGAGGGACGTTAAACAATATACAATCAATCAATCAATATTAGCATTTTATTTAAGCAAGAAGAAATTTCAGCCAATTTTTATGTACATAAAAACATAATCTCTTATGTTAAATACAGTAGTAATCTCTAATGTGAAATAAAATGTTAGTGTAAAGATGTAGCTTTGTGTATTCAAAAATTATGCTAGTCGGCCTTTGAAGATCTGCCTTTGGCTAAAGCAGATCACGTGACCTTAAAAAAGGTATATAAGCGAGCACAGCTAAGCTGAGGGGTTCTTTAAGTTCAGTCGGCAGAGGTAATAATTGATTGATTGTATATTGTTTAACGTCCCTCTCGAGAATTTTTCACTAATATGGAGAACCACTCTTACCAAAGTAAAATTATTGCAGCAAAATTGCGGCAACACATTTTTGTCACCAGAAACAAGCTTTTTGGGTTAGCGAAATATCACCGCTAGCTGCAACAACTTCTGGTGACATTCTGGCAATACTGCCAGAAAAAAAAACTTTCTGGCAACATCTAGGATTACCCATGAGCCATTTGTTGAGCATGGTCAGTCATTTACTTCCTCTTTTTAAATAAAGTGGAGGGAATTCAAAGGCAAGCATATTTTGCTTCATTACTGACTTGTATCAAGTTAATTAGAGTTGTTAATTGTGTACAGTGGGATTAGACAAGATGAGTAGTAAGGCTGCATAATGTGGAATGGCTAGAAATAAGAATTTCAGCAGAATTATAAGAATGTCTACTCTGTTTCCATATATGATCAGACTTGGTGAGTCAAAACCATATTCTTTCTGAGATGAATGATTCTATGGAGATAAAATTGGAAAACTTATATGTGTTTCAACTAGTGCTTGTGATGCAAGCATACTAGACTTGTATGTGGATCTATATAATCCTGGTGGTGCAGGAAAAGACGAATGCATGTTATTTGAAAATTAATGCAGAGTTGCTGGACATTTTCACAGTGGCATATTGATATTGTTTCTATAAACATTTTTGAAGTGCCTGCATGGATAGACTGGGGCGCGTATTGTTTTTGTCCTGTCTGTTTGTTAACTTTAATCTTCACCATAACTTTTGAACCGATGAGAGATAGAGATTTCATATTTGGTATGCATACTCCACTAATTAAGTTCTTTAAAATGATAAGGTCAATGACCTTGTGACCTTGACTGTGACCTAAATGCTAAAAATAGCTTCTTCGAATATTCACCATAACTTTAAAATCATGAAAGATAGAGACTTTATATTTAGTATGCATAATTCACTAATTAAGATTTTTCAAAAGACACCACGGTCAATGACCTTGTACCTTGGTTGTGACCCATATGCTTAAAATAGATTTTTTGAACCTTCGACATAACTTTTGAGCCGTAAAAGATAGAGAACTGGTATTTGGTATGCGCCCTTCACTAATTAAGTTCTTTCAAATAACACCAAGGTCAATGACCTTGTGACCTTTACTGTGACCCATATGCTAAAAATAGCCGTTTTGAATCTCTGCCATAAATTTTGAACTATAAAAGATAGAGACTTCATATTTAGTTTGCATACTCCATTAAATGACACCAAGGTCAATGACTTTGTGACCTTGACTGTGACCATATGCTTAAAATACATTTTTTGAAACTTTTGAGCCATAAAAGATAGAGAACTGGTATTTGGTATGCGCCCTTCACTAATTAAGCTCTTTCAAATAACATTAAATAACCTTGTGACCTTGACTGTGACCTATATGCTATAAATAGTTTTTCAAACTTTGTTGTCACCAGGCGCATAGTGTTTCACAAACATATCTTGATTTTTATTATGATGATCAACATAATTTTTTTATTAGTTCAAAGAATAGCAGAAGTAGCTAATTCTTATTGACCCCGTGGCTTGCTATTGTTTGTTACGTTCCTCAGCACAGTTTGTTAATTGTTATATTGATAGACCATTATTTCTATTAATTACCTTATGTAGTACTGTAGTGTTGCCCCAATATTGCTGCAGCACAACCTGAAATAATACATGTACTGCAATTGCTTTGCTGCAACATTGCCGCAACACTTTTCTGGCAATATTGCCGCAAATCTAATTTACATACGAAAAACGATATTACCGCAATATTGCCGCAATGTATTGCCAGAATGTTGCTACAATATTGCCGCAACACTTTTCTGGCAATATTGCCGCAAATCTAATTTACATACGAAAAACGATATTACCGCAATATTACCGTAATGTATTGCCAGAATGTTGCTACAATATTGCGGCAATAATGCCAGACGTTGCCAGAAGGTGAGTATTTTGGTAAGGGCATTTAGTGACCTGCCGATGGACAGCTGCAAATTTTGTCCAACACTCGGCACCCAGGGCCATTGAGCAGGAAGGGATCTTTTTTGCCAGCACCTACTGCGACACAGGAACTCGGTTTATATACGGTCTCAACCAAAGGACCGGTCTCCACGTCCCACAGTGGGATTCGAACCCGCAATGTAAGGATCAACTCCTTACTTCGGGACTCGACTTGTCGAGAGCAGACGCTCTAACCACTGGCGCCACGCAGGTGACTGGCATAGGGAAGAAGAGAGATATTCAGAGATAAGGTTAGTTGGGTTGATGCCCTTATGCTGAGGCTTACCACAATAATTATTATTTAATAATATTACAGGGTACATGGATTACCTGTCAGCGAAGGTTTGCCACAATAAATTGGTTGTATTGTGATTTCGTCACTTACCACTTAGAGGCAGACCATTTGAAGAGGAAAGTCAATTCTAAGAGGATTGCCTGTTATCTTGAAAGACACAGTGAATGCAGGTCCCTAATAGCATTGGATGACTGTATGGCTTGAATAAGGACAATTCAGTATCTTCTGTTATCAGATGCTGGTCACTAGCAGAGGTAGGACACTACGAGCCTGAAAAAGGCAATACTGGTGTCGGTTCGGTGTCATTTGTGAACCCCGTTTCTATTGTAAATATAAGGCCGACCATCAAGTGTAAGGGAAGGGCCATATTTGTATATATTTGCAGGCCAATCATTTGATACAATCATTTTAAGAGGAAAATTATTTAAGGAATGTTTTTAAGTTTTGTGTGAGTTATTGGTGTGTGAATCATACAGACTTGTCACATAGGCATGTTTCATGAAGCGCGGTAACTTATACTTACATTTTACATGTTTGGAAGCACCAAAAATATATTCAATATTTGTATTTCTCGCTGCCCTATATCGTTATACTTTTATTAATGTCGCTGTTGCCTTATTGTGACGTCACGTTAACGCACGTTTATCCGTGTATATTTCTACGCGTGAGTATACACGAAAATGGTTTTCAAACCAATTTCACATTTGGCTTAGTAGAAAAACACAGTGAATGTAAATATTTGTTATTAATATCAATCTAAACCCGAGATCCTGGAATCAACCAGGTACGGACCCCTCAACACGTTACATTAGCCATGTTATGCAGGTATTTAGACTTAGTGATCTCAACATCCATGCTATAAATGCCAAATTGAATCCTACTAAAATTTCTACTTATATGGTAATGCACAATTTATAAAAGTACTAGCAACGACTTTTCAAAAGTTATGACCAGGGCAAAGTTTGGTAAAATTTTGCTAAACTGGGTCTAACTGCAAGGTCTCAGGTCAAATATGTTAAAATACCTAAGTTGACAATAACTTTTAATTGTTTGAAACTATGGCTTTCATATTTCACATCTGTATTTCTTGTGACAAGTTTTTTTTTTCTCTGATTTTCATTAAAATTTCAGACATCTTGAGATGGACTTTTACTATGTAATAGAATGGGTTTTATGAACTCATACAATAAACATGTATGTTCGGTGTCCTGTCCTGTATGTAAGATTTCAATTGAAAAAAATTGTTCTCTGCATTGAACAGCACACAAACATGAAACTCAGTTTTTATTTTCACATTAACAAAAATCATCAAAAATAAAAGAAATCAAAACATGATCATAAATGCCATTTTAATCTGATCACAAAAAAATAATACCTATGGAACTACTAGTAGTGGATTTTTGTTCCCTTCACAAACCAGTAACTTACATAACTATGTCTTTGTATTCTACATATGTATTTTGAGTATTGGATGATATCAAAGATTTTAACTGTTACTGAATTTACCAAATGGACCTTCTGCTTTTGATTTTTTTTATTCAGGATAAAACTTTTGTTTTGTAAAGTGAGGGCATAATTTTCTGAAGTCAACTAAACGTTCATAACAAGAAACTAAAACTACTTATAAAAAAGTTCATCGGGCATTTGTTCACAGATGTATTCAAAACATCTCCTTAATAGATTCAAAACAAGTTTGCAGTCCAAGTGAAAACATTGCAGACACACATCTCTTCCAGCCTCATTTTGATTACTTTATATCACCACTTGTATTTGAACTCTGTTCGAAGCAAGTACTTCATGTTCACCTGAGCCACATCATAAACAATGAATCTAAAGAAAGGTTCAGGAAAATGTAGTATTAACAGAAAAACATTTTTAGTAATGCAGATTTCACTACTGTGATTTCAGAGAAGATTGCTACAAGAAATGGAGAACCCAAATCAATACCTGATACACTGAGATCATAATTATTAAACAAAAAAGGATACTCATTGTACAAAAGACTAGTGTGGCCACAGGTAGAGTTAGTGCCCTTTCCCATAGGGATAACTACCCCATCAGGTGTTGTGTAGGCACCTTTAGGATCTGGACAAGTCATACCCAAACCTGGAGAAGAATATACATAGAATAATCAACTAAAACAGTCTACAGATTGCTTACTGAAGTTATTTAACATAAACAATAGCAAATTCTGGTATCTGTAAACAAGACAACACAATATTATTGCTTGCTTATTGTGATTCTATATGAAGATTATTTACAATGGTAATGAACATTTATGGCAGGCATTGTGTAAGTTGTACTAGGAAACCCAAACCAAATTAGATGTAATATACTGAGCACAAAAGATGATTCACCTCACCAATAAATGTTCAGGCCGTAAGCAATCATTCTTCAAGTTAAGTTCTAATTTTTTAATTCCCCCAACCCCCCAAAAGACGAGGATGAGCAGAAAATTCAAACGTTTGCGCTTTCTGACTGTGAATTGACGTTGTCTAAATGTCAAGAATCAAAGACATGGGTTTTCTTTAAAAGCCACCTTTCTCCATTAATGGGCTTGCCATGTTTTTCCACAAAGATATGACTCTTGTTTCTCAAATACATATATGGCCATGAGAGAAATAATGCACATTTCTTCCCACTGGCCGTGAACTAGTACAAACAGTCTTGAATAAAGGTCATGGTGAAACTTCTGTATACAAGTAATCTTCGTGTGGGGTATGATTTTCCATCGTTAATCCATTATAACCCGTAAAAGAAGCATATTTTTCTGCCAATGACCTTGAATTGTTTAAATGACCTAGTGATGAGGACATCTTATATTTTCAAGTAATAAGCAATCTGAAAATTCTCCTTTCAGTGATTCTCCATTAAAAATTTATAGTATGAACACAAGTGCATGAACAGATAGACAGACAGACAAAGTCAATCATTTCAACTATCATAATTTTAAAATGCACTTGGCAATCTTGCAAACAATCTGAAAAAGTGCATACTGGAATTTTGCAACAAATTTTAAAACTTTTTTCTCCCTTAAAATGTTGCTAAATGCACAATCAGGTATCAACAAACTTTAGTAAACATTACATTTAATGTCAGTAAAAAAAAACTGAATGTAGAATGATAATAATAGTGAAATAACAAACGTACCTTTACAGCTATGCTTTCCTTTTGGTAGTTTGTCAATATAATCTGCATGTGGTCTCTCATACCTTAAATAAGATTTAGGCAAGTTAAACTCTGTATAATTTTGAACTGCCCCCCCCCCCCCCCCCCCCCCCCCCCCAAAAAAAAAAAAAAAAACCAAAAGTTTGGGAGGCATTGTCCAGTTTTAAGAAGGACCTTGAAACTATGTTCCTAAACAGACATATACATTACATCATTTAGAATACAAGATACTTACATGTTACCCAGGGCAACTTCACACAGCAGCAGGATACCAGTGGGGTCAGCCTTGGTTGTCCTACAGTAATTGGCACTCTTTGATACCATGTCAGCAAAGTAGATACCTTTCCCAAACATGTAACCAGTCTACAAAATTTCAAATACTCATATCTATAAAACATCAAATGCTGGCAGCAAGACAAGTTATTTTATTGCAAAAAATTTATATTCCTTTGAATAAACAAGAGGCCCATGGGCCACATCGCTCACCTGAGCACCAAGGGTAGGACTAGTATAAAATGGCTTTTTATTGTAAAGTTTAAATCCAAAAGTAGTCCCATGACCAATCATGGATTTGCTATTTTTTAGAAAATGATTGAGAAGAAGATTTTTAAAGAATTTTCCTATATATTTGTATGTAAAACTTTGATTTTGGCCCTAGATTTTTTGAAAGAACATGATTCCATATAAATATGATGAATAATGGCTTTGTCATATATATATATCTCTATGTAAAACCTTGGTCGGCCATTTTGGCCCCGCCCTACCCCCGGGGGTCATGATTTGAACAAACTTGAATCTACACTACCTGAGCATGCTTCCATATATATATGATGAATTATGGCTTTGTCATTCTTGAGAAGAAGATTTTTAAAGAATTTTCCTATATATTTCTATGTAAAACATTGCCCATTTTGGCCCCGCCCTACCCCCAGGGGTCATGATTTGAACAAACTTGAATCTACACTACATGAGCATGCTCCCATATAAATATGATGAATTATGGCTTTGTCATTCTTGAGAAGAAGATTTTTAAAGAATTTTCCTATATATTTCTATGTAAAACCTTGGTCGGCCATTTTGGCCCCGCCCTACCCCCGGGGGTCATGATTTGAACAAACTTGAATCTACACTACCTGAGCATGCTTCCATATAAATATGATGAATTATGGCTTTGTCATTCTTGAGAAGAAGATTTTTAAAGAATTTTCCTATATATTTCTATGTAAAACTTTGGTCAGCCATTTTGGCCCCGCCCTACCCCCGGGGGTCATGATTTGAACAAACTTGAATCTACACTACCTGAGCATGCTTCCATATATATATGATGAATTATGGCTTTGTCATTCTTGAGAAGATTTTTAAAGAATTTTCCTATATATTTCTATGTAAAACTTTGGTCGGCCATTTTGGCCCCGCTCTACCCCCGGGGGTCATGATTTGAACAAAATTGAATCTACACTACCTGAACATGCTTCCATATAAATATAATGAATAATGGCTTTGTCATTCTTGACAAGAAGATTTTTAAAGAATTTTCCTATATATTTCTATGTAAAACATTGGTCGGCCATTTTGGCTCCGCCCTACCCTCGGGGGTCATGATTTGAACAAACTTGAATCTACACTTCCTGAGCATGCTTCCATATAAATATGATGAATAATGGCTTTGTCATTCTTGAGAAGAAGATTTTTAAAGAATTTTCCTATATATTTCTATGTAAAACTTTGGTCGGCCATTTTGGCCCCGCCCTACCCCCAGGGGTCATGATTTGAACAAACTTGAATCTACACTACCTGAGCATGTTTCCATATAAATATGATGAATTATGGCTTTGTCATTCTTGACAAGAAGATTTTTAAAGAATTTTCCTATATATTTCTATGTAAAACTTGGTCGGCCATTTTGGCCCCGCCCTTACCCGGGGGGTCATGATTTGAACAAACTTGAATCTACACTACATGAGCATGCTCCCATATAAATATGATGAATTATGGCTTTGTCATTCTTGAGAAGAAGATTTTAAAGAATTTTTCTATATATTTCTATGTAAAACTTTGGTCGGCCATTTTGGCCCCGCCCTATCCCCGGGGGTCATGATTTGAACAAACTTGAATCTACACTACCTGAGGATGTTTCCCCATAAGTTTCATCTTTCCTGGCACAGTGGTTCTTGAGAAGAAGATTTTTAAAATATACCACTAAATTTTCATTAATTCCCAATTATCTCCCCTTGAATAAGGGCGTGGCCCTTCATTTGAACAAACTTGAATCCCCTTCACCCAAGGATACTTTGTGGCAAGTTTGGTTGAAATTGGCCTAGCGGTTCTTGAGAAGAAGTCGAAAATGTGAAAAGTTTACAGACAGACAGACGGACAAAATGTGATCAGAAAAGCTCACTTGAGCCTTCGGCTCAGGTGAGCTAAAAATAAAGAGCGGCGCCACAGCATGATACGCCCATCAAAAAAATACAATTTTCTTGAACAGTTTAGCATGCAAGAAAATCATGTCAACCTTGAATTTAAGATTTCCATGATTTTTCCTTCCCTTCAAATATTTATCAATTCCTTGTGATGTGGGCATTAATTATAATAAATATTACATCATTCTATGCTGGTTGTGTAAGACCTTGTCAAATGCCCATCATATTAAACAATATCAAATTAGTCTTAACACCTTAATCTATACCAAATTAATTTTGAAAAGAAAAGGTTGGCCATCAAATGACATATGCTATAAACTGACCAGCACTTCTTCTGTCTAATCCCAAAAGGATACTGATAAGACTGCTTGATCAGATAGCCTTCCTACATTGAACTCATTAATTAATCTTTAACTGGATGCTTGTCTACTCATTACTACCAAGAGATGAATGGGTCTGCACTATCTACCATAAATCTTTTTTAAAACATATAAAATACTGAAAGATTTTTTTTGGTTGAGATTTAATGTCCGACAGGTTTTAATATGTAATTCATATGGACATGCTGATTCCACCCCACCGGCCCACCCTATATTTAAAAATTAGTTTTTAAATTAATAATATTATATAGTATCAGATTAGTCTATTATGCAATATCAAATTAGTTTTAATTACTTTTCATAAAATTCATTTTAAAACTTAGGCTAGCCAACAAGAGCTATTTTTAATCCAACAGGCTTACCCATCTGCCCAATACCCAAGGGATATAGATAAGACCAATGCTCTGTCAGTTAGATCCTCACACTCAAAACTCATTAATTTCTCTCTAATTTGACAGGCAAATTTCTGCTATCAAAATTCTTCTTGGCCAGTGCTTGATAATTACACTCAAGGGAGAGGTAGGATTTCTCTAAGGCCAAAGTTTTTTTTTTCTCTTGGTTTACAATTCCGCCGACCCTATTTTTCCCTATTTACGAAAATAAAAATAATGTGTCTGACTCGAAATTTTCTTGACCAAATGACTGTTTTTATAATTTACAACACATTTTAATCATTAAAGCCATTCAAGTGACTTCCACAAATACAGATTGCCAAACCACATGGTGGGACACCAATGACCAACCTAGGGTGCGAAACAGACTATTTCTATACTAATGACCAATGCATCGAATACTCTGTCGGAACTCCTCTAGATTTTACACTTCCGGGTATCAAAAGTCCATCATTACAAGTTATACACAACAAGACGCAAAACAGCTGGACAGCTATCGATGTCGTGCCAAAGATGTTGGAGAAGATTTTAGGTCTTTTTATTGTCAAATAATTAATTCATGCTGTGAATACAGACATATTTTTCCTGTTAAATTGTAAAGTTATTAACTTTCTAAGAAGTTACACACCAGATCCGATAAACATAATTAGTTCAATCGGCATGCAGATGTACATCAAAACTTTTAATAGAAAAAAAAAAATTATTGAAAATTAAGTTTGAAGGGAAATTAACAAAATTATGACTAGGCCTGGATTGCCAAAAACCTGGAAATCTAATGAGAAGAGAAATTTTAGAAGTTTAAGATTGACAGCTACTATGTAAGAAATGAAAAAAAATGTTTGATAAACAATTAATCTGACAATAAGAAACTTTTAAATTTTAATAGTAGTAGAAGTAAATTTTATTCAATGTCAATGTTGTTTTATTATTTTTTCTTGATATTTATATACCTTGTAACTGGGGGGAAATATCTTTTAAATTCTTTTTTTTTCCTTTTTTAATTATTTTAAATACAATGTTTTACAGAAAAATTATTGAAATGTATGTAAGTTATAAACAATGAAATTGTTTTATAACGATTAATGTACGTGTGCCATGTACCCGCGCCAAGAAGTCTCCATAAATTTCAAAACTTCTCCCTAAATTTTTTTGAGGGAGATCGAAGTGAAGTCTCCTCCTAAATGGGTCTAGGACTCTAGGTTGGTCCCTTGACACACGTATCTAAGGGTAAAAGTTTGTTGTGAAAGCAATCCATCACTTTTGGAGTTTCCAACAACTTTTTCATAAAAGGAAAGGCTGGCCAGAGAAAAGCCGATTCACTTTAATTTTACCCATATTTGTCCCAGTGCAATGTGTCTAATATGAAAACATGGACTTGTAAGTCAGATGAATGAAAACCATCAACAGTAACAGAGCCTGATACTCCCATTTCTGTTCTTGTGTCATTTGTTTGTTGACATAAAACCGAATGGTAAGAAGAAAATAATAAAGTTGAAAATCTTATGTGTTTATTAGTTTTATTTATTCATTTCAATGCTACTCGAGAAAAAAATATGTCAAGGTTCCTAATTATTTTTATTTTTATTTTTCGACCGCCCAATGCATATTTTTGTGTCAAAAAATCGTAAACCAAAAAAAATAAAAACTTTGGCCTAACATACATTATATTTGTTATAGATTGCTGTCAAGTATATACTTAAAAAAATAAGTATTTTCTTGATTTAACACTTTTTTAATAAGGACAGTGCAATACTCTTACATTATTTGGGATGCTTAAATGAATAGTAAAAAGACACATTTTTTTTTTAATTTCACTTAAATTAAAGGTCACAGTGACCTTGAAATAGGTCGCGACACACCTTCTACCTAAGATGCATAAACTGGCCAAGTTTGATGATTGTAAGTCTTACAGTTTTCTAGTTATGGGCTGGAAAGGATTTTTCCATATTTAGCTATAACTTTTTAATAAAAGGTCAGAGCGACCTATTTTTTGTGTGCAACACACCTTCTACCCAAGATGCATCAGATGGCAAAGTTTGATAATCCTAGGCCTAATAGTATTAAAGTTATGAGCCGGAAACGAAAAAGCTAACAGACAGACTGACAGACGGATGGACACGAAGCCTATAACATAATACGTCCCGTCTTAAGACGGGCGTATAAAAATTTATAAAATAACAAAATTTTCTGCTGTATAGTAAACACTGTTCATTTGTCTGTCCCTTTGTTCGTCTGTCCATCTCTTACTGAATGCACATCTCTAACACCTCATATTTACATTTAGGCTTTAGATTTAGGGTCATTTTGCCAAAGCTTTTGGTGAACATTACGAATTGTTGTTTTGATAGTTTGTTTGCAATGCAATTAATCAATTTTTATTTTTTGAATTTCTGCAATTTATTTAGCTTTTGTTATACAAGTGGGAGGGGTTTCAGAAAGATATCTATAAATTGCTAGGCTTCATGTCTCCTCTCTGGACTACCATGTACTTTGTTTGGTTTCCAGAAGTCATGATCATTTTACAGCTCAGGTCATTTCTTACCACAGGTGCTTCTGGTGGGGCGATTCTCAGACCCTGTGAAAGAATTCCAGCGAAGTTGGTTGTACGAGAGCCGTGCCACAGAAGCTGTCTATTATGTAGGTCCTTGAATGGGGCATACCTATCTGCCTCATCCCCTCTTTCAACCTTAAATACCTGCAAAGTTCATGTACAAAATGACATTCTGAGATTAAGAACAGCTCCTACAATCAATGTATTATAAATCACCAAAATAAATTGCTGTTTACATTTTTTTTCAAAAGATTTACCTCTTCGACATGTAGGTCATATTGATTATGGGTGGCAGCATGAGTGTTTTTGACATATTCACAAATCCTCTTAAACTCCTCAGAGGATTTATCCAATGGCTGCAAAAAAAGGAGTACTGTTTTAAAGATCAAATTTTTCAAAAAGTCTATTGGTAAATTTTTGCATAAAGTAGTGCAAGTCTTGAGACAAACTTCAAAGCAAGTTCTAAGTTTCTTATTATAATACCTGAGATAAACCTTCATGCAAGTTTTTAGTTTATTAAATGAGCCTGAGACTAACCTCCATGTCAGTTTTGAGTTTCTTATAATGATTATCAATGGGGTCTTCCCCAGCATCACCTCCCTTTAACAAGCTGTAAGCTACCTCTAGCTCCATCAAGTTATCCAACATCTCTGTTTTGGCCTGAAATTTTCAAAAACTGCATTTAACGAGGCCCAATCTAGTTGGAAATTACGAAAACGATATGATAAAAAAATTCAATTCTTGGAAATAAATTTGTATGTATTATGCCAAGAAAAATTAGAATGAAATTTTGTTACCTTGCCTTTATTGTAGTTAAATGGGGGCACTTTCAAGATAATCATATGGACCATTTTTTCGTGTTTTTATACACAATTACATACTAAACTCCCATAAAAACAAAGTAATTGACAAATAAAAAAAATATAAATGATGAAATATTTTGTTTTTCACATATATCATGCGATTTTCATTCCTCTTTAAAAAAATGAAAAGAAAATCGGAGGTAGCCTTCATTGCAGTGAAAAGGGAACATATCAAAACACAAAAATAGGACTTATTTTATCCAACTAGATATATAAATATATATAAGACGCAATGGGTTTACATAACATCAACAAACGATTGTAATACTGTACTAGTTTCTAAAAATTAAATAATTCTTACATTATGAAATAATTTTCTCTCCATGCTTTATTTTTTTCTTAATACACGACATTGTTTTACGTGGAAAAAAGATGGAAAGAGGGGGGGCGACAAAATTACGAAATTTACCAATGTCATGTATTATACAGAAAAATAAAATATTTTGGTGGTTGCATTTAAATGATTCATAGACTTTTTTAAACTCAAGCTAATCCATGCATAATTAAGTCGGCAGTAAAAAGGGATGTGTATGTCTGTATGAACTCTTCAACATGTTCAAGGAGAAAGACTAAAAAAATCGTTTACATTTCAATTTGGTTGCAGTGTTTGTTTTTTTTCTAACTCACTAATTGAAATAAAACAAGATAATATTAATGAACCTGTACCTAGAAATTGATACCTCAAAATAAATTATGTTCTATAAGTGATTATTAATTTAAAACCAGAAGTCTCTGTCAAGACTGAAGCTCTACTGGTTTGTACTTATAGCAAAGGAAGAGAAAAATACTTAAGCAGCTGGGAATTGAAACTTGATAACAGCAATAAATAGAATAATGATCCTTGATTAAGTCTTTCGATGTCTTAGTGTAGTCTACTTGCATGCTACATTATATTACAATCAGACTAAAACTGTATTTGAGTGGTATTTTGAAAGTATTAAACAAATTTCCATTTTTAGTAACCAAGGCAATGATGTTCATCGAAGTCTAAAACCGATACACAGAATTGTGTATCTTAGTGTAGTCTACTTGTGTGCCAACTTACATTGAAATTAGTCCAAAACTGTAGGAGATGTAGCATTTTAAAAGAATTCCACAAAAATTTCTATTTTTAGTAACCACGGCAACACTGTTCATCGAAATCAAAAACAGATACACAGAATTGTGTATCTTAGTGAAGTCTACTTGTGTGCCAACTTACATTGAAATTAGTCCAAAACTGTAGGAGATGTAGCATTTTGAAAGAATTTCACATAAATTTCTATTTTTAGTAACCACGACAACACTGTTCATCGAAATCAAAAATCGATAAACAGAATTATGTATCTTAATGTAGTCTACTTGTGTGCCAACTTATATTGAAATCAGTCAAAAACTGTAGGAGGAGTAGCATTTTGAAAGAATTTCACAGAAATTTCTATTTTTAGTAACCACGGCAACACCATTCATCAAAATCAAAAACCGATATACAGAATTATGTATCTTAGTGTAGTCTACTTGTGTGCCAAGTTATATTGATATTAGACCAAAACTGTAGGAGGAGTAGCATTTTGAAAAATTGTTTACAGAGTCTACTTGTGTGCCAAGTTATATTGAAATTAGACCAAAACTGTAGGAGGAGTAGCATTTTGAAAAATTGTTTACAGACAGACGGACGCCGGACGCATTACTATTGCATAAGCTCTTCTGGTCTCTGACCAGTAGAGCTAAAAACCCTGACGTAAATAATAGAAATGCCAGAATGAGCCAGCTTTCAATATGCATAGGCTATAGAGCTTCCAGGCACAGGGGCCTGTAACATACTGTATTTGATTTTACGTAATCATACTGTATTTGATTTTACGTAATCACTGTATGTACACAAAAAGAGAAAGGGAAACAACGTCAACCCGAATTTACACAGGTTTGTTTTTTTTTAAGTTAACATTTTCAACTGCTGAAATGATTCGTGTTTTCAATAAAATACCTTGCAGTTTGTGAAATAACGCCTGATTTGGATCAAAGTTTATTATCAGCAATAATCACTCTTATATTCATAAAAATATCATTGCGGTCATTTAAGAATCGTGTAAGTCGTGTTTTGCAGATCCGATATCCTGTCATGCAGTCGATGTAGTTTAAGTCGTCCACTAAAGTCGCTAAACATTGCATCCAAGATTTAACGCGAGATGTGATTGGTCAATAGTGCTTTTCTAGAACAAATCTTCATCCAGTTTCACCAAGTCGGGCTCCGCCTTATGGTACCCCTACCTATCATGGGTTTTTCCAAAATGTAGTCTGTTCTAGGCTCGGGGCCTTGTTGTGATACGAAAAAACCACCGTATTTATTCAAATTTTGGAAAGGTTATACATTTTAATTGCAATTAACAAAAGAAAAAGATGATTTTCGTTCACTATATAATCTAAAGAACGCCCCTGACCCTGATCTTTCACAATTTGTGTTTTCCATCATAACAAAGACTTAAAAACTAGAGAAAATGTGTGAATTTTACCTCCTTTTAATGGACGACTTAAAGTACGTCGACACGCACAACTGAATATCGAGTTAGTATTACCCAACTTAAATGCTATATAGATAAATAAGGTCTCTGTTTTATTAAAGAATATTTATTGTAGTATGATTCTAGTTAAAATTTAATTTGCTGCATTGTTTTTTCTATGGAAAACGAAATATTTTCACTATATAATCGACCCTGTGTAAAATTCGGGTAGAGGCACTCTTGCTCATCATAATTATGCACTTTTCTCTTTATTGTAATACATACAGTGAATAAAGAATTTTCGTATATAATCAAATACAGTATGTTACAGGCCCCTGTGCTTCCAGGTATGCAAGATCAGCGAAACATTTTAGCGCAATTTGACATCATTTTAATTATGACATTATTGTTTTCAATTGTGATGGAGTCAAGGGTACTGTGACGTGCCTGAGTTGACGCTGCGTTGAAACGTATCAAGTAGATTGGGCCTCGTTAAAAAAATTCTTGATAATAAAAGGAACATATTACATGTATATATAGCAATAGATAATTCATTTCAATAAAACAGTACATTAACTGGATAATTCCTTAAGGAAATTCTTGGTATTCGAAGTAGCAGCTGACTCTTAATGTATCCAGGTTTGTTTTTTTTAAGTTAACATTTTCAACTGCTGCTCTCTAATATCTTCTGTATTCACACAATGTTTAATATTATTTGAAACAGGGAACAGGGCAGTTTTCTTCTTGCTAATTTGGTTTTTCCAAATTTTCTTGACCAATAAGATTTGACTGACATCAAAGTTTATTATCTAGCTGTAATGCTAGATTTTCTTACTAAATAAATATATTCAAATAAACAAATAAACTCCCATATATTATATAAAGTTTCATTTATGCACAAAAGCACACAAAGCCTAGATACTTTCTCATTTACATGTAAATGCCGTTCAAGAAAAATGTCATTTACATTTACCAAGATTGTTGCTACAATTTCTGACAGAGAATCTAGATAATTTTTTTCTGACCTAATCTTACCTTAATAATTTCAGCAGAATTCAACAGTGGTGGTTTCTTCAAGCCAAAGTCATGCGGTACCAATGTGTAGAATCTGTTTGTGCAGTCCAAAAACTTGGTTTCTGTTCCACCTTTCTCTATCAACTGAAATATTAAACATTCAACTCAGTATATGTCTACTGATTTATTTAATACATTGTTTTAAATATCTGAACTTCTTATTCAAATATGAATTAATTACTAAAAATCGCTGGTAAAAAAGCACACCTTTGTCAACTCAGTGAGTACACTATATGCTGAGGTGATCTGCTTCTTAGAAAGTTTTCCAAGTGGCATTTTCTTTGTATCAATCTAGTAAAAGAACGATAAAAATCAATTCACAATTTTACAAGTTTAAAGTACATTACAATAACTGATTGGTTTCATTACAGGATACCAATGTATGTTCATACTGACCTCAAATTCCAACATGGTCTTTTTCATGCTCTCTACATCAAATATCAAGCACACTAAATCCTGTACAGCCTTGGGTAACTTGGACCTAGAACTACCCTTATCCAACTTCATCACAGAATCATCCTCTTCCTGTTCAAACAAGTTCAAAAATTTATTTTAATTTTAACTAGATTTTCCAATGGTAAAACACATTATTTCCTCCAGCAATTGTTCATTGGAAGATCTTAATTCCTTTAGCAATATACCATGCATATTTATAATTAAAGTTTTAATGTAAAGAAATATAATTATTCATGCCATCTGTTTTTATTGAAAGACCCTCTTCCTGTTACTAAATAAATCATGTTGTAATTTCACTTTTTCTCTGACCTGTCCATAGTCAATGTCCAACGGGTAGAACTTGTTTGGATACTTCTTGAAATCTTTCCTATTTTCCCATTCGTTTCCCGTTTTCTCGGCATACAATTGTTTGAAGGCATCAAGTAAAGTATCGACACTTCCGAACCGCTCTATTTTGTTTCCACCAATTGTTGTACCAACTCTGCCCCATGCCCGAAAGAGCCACCAACTGTCAAATTTACATGAAATTCTTAAATATGAACAAATACATGAACATCCATGAAAGATGTAGGGCCTTCTCAAACCATTTAATATTACTAACTTCTACATACAATGTAGTCATGATTGTTATCATACTGTTTTATGAACAAAAACAAATTCCCCATCAGGCATCTAAATAGGACCTTTGTGTGGCTTTACCCTGATCCACTGTCTTTCTCCAAGGCCTGCAGTTTGTAGAAAGAGTTAGTTCCCCTGACTACATCTACCAATCCTAACACAACATTGAAAATCTCTCCATTCTTCTGAACAATGTGTGCAGAGTCCTCAAGTCCTACAGTTGTAAAGATAACTTGTAAAATCTTTACTAGATAAATCCTTTTTTTTGCAATGGAATTTAAGACAGGAGAAATATAATTAAAAGAATTATCACAAGAAATTCTCAAAGCATGTAACAAAAATTTCAAATAAAGTCAATGTGGCAATGTAAAAATTTAATATGTATTTCTAATTCACTTAACTGAAACCCCCACTATCTATCGACTAATAAACTTTGATTATCTTAGACCATCTGCATATTTATCAATTCAATGGCCTGTGATGTCAGTCCGAAATTTTTCAACCAAAACACCAATGTAAATCCTTTCAAAATAATTGTAACTCTTTAACTCTCAATCATTTAAATCAGTTGTAGACCAATAGTATAGATATGTGTAGGCTAATAATGTACATGTATATACCTGAATCAGGATCCACTGCCGCTCCACCCTTTACCTTCATCTTCATTGTGGCAGGCACACTCTTTGTGAACAACTTTTCTGCAACATAACAATATCTTGACAAGTTTGAAAATTTTCAAAAAAAACTCCTCCCTTAAAATCACATGAAAAGTGATCTACATGCCAAAAATTTTCAGTTACTGTTAATTACATAAATCTGTATGCCCCGTATCTGTCTACAAAACTAGCTCAGTATTTTGTAGTCATCAGAAGGCATAATATTTAATATGGGAAGTACACAGTGTCAACAAGATCAGACCTTACACTTGCTGAGTATCACACTTCCACACATATCTAAACCTTAATCTTAAGAATTTATATCTTACCATCTTTCAGGCTTTTTGTCATGCTCTTCCCAGCACTTTTTGTTCCTGATAGAGAAATACGACTGGATGGCTGAAAATTTGAATTACATGTTTTATCTGTCAAAATGGTCAATAAAGTTAGAAAGAGGCTTATGTTTAGCCCCAGTTTGTTTATTATTTCTCAGAAAGCTGTGGATTTCAATATTTAAAGATTTACAGTGAATTACAAAATACCAGTATAGTTCAGTTTTTGGCCTCAAGTATCATGTACTTGCTTGTAATTTTCACGTTTTTCTCTTAGTTCAATAGATAAAAGTTTCCTTCTTTAATACCAATTTATTCACTGGCCTTTATTAACAAATATAGTATTAACACCGCGAGTTATTTTCCCCCTATACAGTATAATAGATTTGAATCTAGGTCACAAGGTTACTCAGGTCACATGTATCATTACTTGTTACAGGAAAAAGTGAGTTGATTTCAATGTTGTGTGTATGTAGCCACATGTATATGTCAAGGTGTTCACCTACATGTATAAATAAATGCAATATTTTTCTATAATTGCACAACCTCCAAGGGATCTATGGTTTCAAATACACATTATGATTCCATTTTTTGTTTACAGCTAGTACACCTGTATATGAGGTAGATATCAGTATACATGTACTTACATCAGAGCCCCAGGACACCAGATTATTACTCTGAATCAGTAGGACGGCTCCTCCCTTTTTCACTGCGTCTAAGAAGCCTTCATCCACAACCTGTACATTAGCTTTCTCTGCATCCTTTATACCCTTGGATTTCTTTGCTACTTCCTCTGAAAAAGTGAGGACAGTTTTTAAAAAATATACTTATGCAATTGTACTGAACATCACTTTTTATTTATAACTGATAGCAAGATCAATGTAATGTAAGCTGCCCTACCTTTTGTACTTATGCAAGCTGCA
This sequence comes from Saccostrea cuccullata, assembly GCF_032062105.1. Classification (NCBI taxonomy): domain Eukaryota; kingdom Metazoa; phylum Mollusca; class Bivalvia; order Ostreida; family Ostreidae; genus Saccostrea; species Saccostrea cuccullata. The sequence continues at coordinate 101,066 of NW_026929623.1, read as the reverse complement.
GTGTCAGCCCCTACTTTTGTAGCAACATGTCCTCCAAGTGCTAAAATCTCTTTTGTTATGGTTTCTTTTGACTTCTTAGTTTTTCCAACAATCACAAACTTCATTCCATCCAGAGGCTTATTAGACCTAGAATAATGAAAGATCAAAATAAATTCTAGGGCAAAAGTGTGATCCATAAATGTTTAGACATTTTGGATTAAAATCAATAATTAAATCCCTGCTGTCTATACTCAAATAGCATTGGCATGCAAGTTTCAACATCAAATTTAAAGCATGCAAACATGGCTCTTTTACACAGCAAACACCTGCACCAGATTTTCATTGTACCCAGCCATCAGCAGCCTCTATCAGGTCAGGTCACCTTGTGGGCTTGGTTTCAGGTCCTTATTTCACTATATTGACCTCAATGAGGGGTATATTTAAGTATTTAAAAGGCAATCACTGGAGCAGAGCTATTATTATGGTGAAAATTGTGTGACAATATTCAAAATTTACCCTGAATCCACTGTATCTAGAGAGGCACTAGATGATGGTGTGTTTGACGGGAAAACTCTGTCTCTTTTAACATACTTGTGTTTTTTACTGAAAGAAAAATTTTATTGTAAAATTGAAGGAATATACTGTAAAAAAGAGAAATATGTACATTGTACACGTAGCTGGAACTCTGATAAATATAAATACATGGTTACTGTCTTGAAATATAAGCGATAATTGGGCGACTGAGGGTAAGGAAACGTGATAGAGGGTGAGGCTTGCTGAGCCCTCCACCAGTTTTCGACCCGAGCCCAAATATCGTTTATGTTTCAAGACAATGACCCTGTAATTTGTTTATCCTGCAAAATATATTTACAACTGACCTCCAAAATGAACTCTTTTCAACCCGATTTAGACACATCTCTACAGAGGAAACTAAGATGCCATAGTGTAAACATTGCAATATACATGTATGAGACGTCACAATGCTTTCAGAACTTCAGAGTACATGCCAGACGCTTTATTAGGACATTGACCAAATAAAGCTTTAGTTTATTAGGTTACCTTTACTATGTCAATGCAAGGAATAGTTGCAGGATAAATGTCAGCTGACTGTGACTCCTTTATACAACTTATCAACTATAATTCATCTCAAATTTTGCACGGTTTATGTACTGTGTATTATACACATGATTCTTTAAGCAAGAAAGATTCAAGGTTTTGATATAATTAACCACCTCAAATTTAATTTTTACAATGAAGTAATTTTTATATATACATACAGGAATTCTACATCATGGTACTCCTTTGGTACTTTGAATGCTCTTCTTTTGGGTATCTTTGTGATATACATGCATTTAGTCCATTCTGTCACATTTCCTGTGCATTTATAACCATGTCCACTGCAAAAAAGTTCAACAATTGATAATAAACACAAAGGAAGTTTTAAAATACACCTAAAGACCAAAAATCTAAAGAATTTAAATTCTAAAGTAAAATACACAAACTACTAGAAATAGGTATTCTAAAACAATGTGTTGAATCATTAAATTTCATGGTGGCTTAATTTTACGCTGGAATTCAAGGGTACCTCTCAAGTCTCATCCACAAACTAAAATCCTCTACAAATTAATTTCTCATTCTTTAACAGTCATATTTCTTTCTTTACGAGGGTTGTTCGAAAATTATTGAGACATTGTGTATATTTTGCTTTCTAATGAACGTCTTTCGGTGATAATTTGCATATATGTTTGACATACATTAAGAATTAATAAAAGCAAGAAATATTTTACAAATATTAAATATTTTCTGTACAATGGTATATAAATGCGTCATCAGTAGGGATACAAAGGCCAGATATTGAAAATATGTAACACCAACGTTCTAACTCTTCGTGGACCCATAATAAAAGCGAAAATAATTCTGTTTATGTGTATAATTTTTCAGCTTTAGTTCAAATTCATGTTGTGCAACTTTGATAGTATTTTGATCAGGAGTATGGAGATCATAAAAAATTAAGCGCGGTAGAGAAATCTGCTAAGAACCAAAAAATGGATTTTGACGTCAAGGGCGGAGCAGGGAACATACCTAAAATTTAGTGTAGCGCAGTGTAGAACTCTTTTCCAGACATAACAACCTCCTAAAATAATAAGTACGAGAAAAAAAAATAATGTGATAGGGTCTGTTATTTCATTGGTATAAATTTTTTTACAATTAATTCAACCAGAGTAAAATCAAAAGCTCTGGACGACCATCAGTTATTACGTACGGTATTAATATCGTTACGGTATCAATATCGTTGACCCGCGTTGCATAAATCGACACTGCATGATTTTAAGTCAACTTTTCCCACAAAAGAAAATATTACACTCGGGTAGCAACAGCATACGTTTTTAAGGAATAGTTTGAGAAAAGAGACTGTTAGATTTTTGTACTGTTATATGTAATAACAAAGAAGGAAGATTAAACGCTTCCCGATCGTTTTACATGCTAAACCATCCCTGGCTGACGTGACGTTAAAATGACGTAGTGATGCTGCTCCGGGTCGATAGACATACGCAAGTTTATTATTTCACCAAAACTTTTCTTATTATAATAGGAATTAGAAATTTTGCATAAGTGTTTCATTCGTTCTTTATAAAATGTTGATGAATTTTCCTGAAATTATCTCCGTCCTTTATGATCTCCGTCCTTTATGGAGTAAATGTAATTGTCTCAATAATTTCCGAACAGCCCTCGTAGATATAAAAAAAGTGCATGAAATTAATGAGACCAGTACAAGTAAGAGACTGACCTATAAATAAGCTGACCATCTTTACACTCTGGACATTTCTCTGTAGCTCCAAAGGCCATACAATCTGACACAACATCTAACAGCTGAAAATCCAGAATATCATTGTAAATCAAAAGAAATTATAGTTCAATTAATTCTTGCATTTTAAGTATAATGTCATACAATATAATTCTGTGGTGAGGGCCTGTCACCCAGCACAGCTCATACTATGGGTAATGAATTTAAAGATCACAATCCTATCTTGATTTTAAGAACTTGACAAACGCCACTCTCATCCATTCCATGAAACTTCTGTGTTTCTTTCATCATTCAAACAATTTTGAATCATACTGCCCTACAACTTTGAAAGGTTCATGAGCGAACCCTTAGAATTCATTGATGACAATACACAATGTTATTTTAGATTCTTACTTTCGAATCCCCTGAAGGAACAGTCTGTTTGTTGACTTCTAAGAGTATTTTCAATGCTTGTTTTGACACAGACTTTTCCAGTTCATCACGGATCTTCCACAGTAACTTGCTTTGTTCCTGCATAAAACAAAGAAGCTATAACTGCACTACTTCTACCTTGAATAAAAGAATACAATTGCACAAAATACAATTTTTAAGTGCATGTATGTATGTGTGTTTGTTTTATTACAGAAAAAAGATCCAATAAAACGTGTAAAATGACTGCTCAATTCTCAAATATCCATGTCGTTTCTGGTTGTGTTCACTTATTCTAATATACCTTCAGCTGTTTTTCCTCTTCTGTTTCTTCTTTCTTGACCTTCTTCCCACCTGATCCTTGTGATGTATCACCTTTTCTTTTTGTTCTAAAACAATGTCAACATTTCCAAAAAAAAAAAAGTTCAGTTAAAATACTAAATGATTGCAATTAAATCAAATGAAGGCTATGCCTGCTGCCCAATCCATTTATGTATTTAATACATAATAAAATATGTTCAAATCAAATCAAATGATAATCAAATTCACCTTACTTTAAATTAAGTCTTTTTCAAAGTTTAGATTACTGCAGCTATCTTCTATCTGGTATTTAATGTTATTATTTATAAAGTAAAACACTGTTATAACGAAGTCACAGGTACCTTTGAAATTACTTCGCTATATCCGTAATTCATTATATCCGTAAGGAATTCATTAAATTCATATAGTTGGGGATCCAAGTTAACTTTGCTATATCTGTGAATTTGCAATATCCATGTTCATAATAAATGAGTTTTACTGAATGTATTTATTTACCCTTTACTTCCTTTTCCCAGTTTTTCTGTCAGCATTGCTCTATCGTCTTCTTTTAACCTTTCAAAACCTTTAATTCTGTTTTTAAAAAAAGAAAATCATCAAAGTATGTTAAAAGGACCTGCCTCAACAGACATCAACCCCTTTATATGCTGAAGATAATATAAAATGAACAATGTACTTAATATTCTTGGTATGACCCAATATACTTACTGGTTTGCTCCTAAATCTTTCCCAAACTCCAACTCGTCTCGATTCTCAACAAAACAATCCACATGATACCACTGATCCACAGGGCCATACATTTTGGCTCTTTGACTTTCATAGTCTTTCTTACTAATTCGAACTTCATCCTGTAAGTTAAAATGCCACTATTACTTTCAACAGAGATAATTTCTAAAAGATTTACTCCACTATTTGTCACCCTAAAACTACAGATTAAATGTATACTACAATGTCAGCCTACCTTTCCAATGAAGTCCTCACAACCTTTGCATTTACTTTTGCCACTTTTGGCGTATTCTGTACTAAAATCCCCTGCAGAACCTGCATCAGTTGTGTCCCCTCCCTTACTGCTTCCTCCCCCTATCATAAAAAGTTTAGAACTCACATTTAATGTCAGAATTATCAAAAATATTCTAGATCAGGCTACAATTGTGAAAAAATTTGACTGTCACTCTTGTTTCTGTATTGATGTTTGACCTTCCCAATCACAATGGGGAAGGGGGATAAAAATTATGTGTTTTTGGCAAATAAAAATTATGTGTATTTTGCAAATAATAATTATGTGTATTTTGCAAATAAAAATTCTGTGTATTTTGCAAATAAAAAGTCTGTGTATTTTGCTAAGGGAAGAGATTCAATGTTTAATTATTATGCAGTCCAGCCTATTATCCCAATTTACTGTAAAATAAATGGGAGAACAGACTGGGCTTCATAATAATTAAACATTGAATCTCTTGAATGTCACAACAAATGAGTGAAAACATTTTAATTGAACCCACAGCATAATATATCAATAGAACTTTATTTCAATACCTCCAATGTTTTCCTTTACTTTCTCTTGGTCTTCCCATCGAAGGGCATCAAACCCATGTATATCACCATGTGTTAAAACCTTTGCTCTTTTCCAAAAACATTTCTGATGAAACCAATTTGGGATCTAAGAAAAAAATTCTTTGTTACAGATTGTGTTCTGCACAATTTGGCTTATATACAACACTTCTTTGTTTTGTTTTGTCTATTTTACAGTCATAAATTAATTTAGCAAACTTACCTTTCCATCAAATACAGGAGACTGAAAGATAAAATGAATGCAATTAGAAATAAATAATAAGACTTAGATTATAATTCTCTTGTCATTTACTGGTACAAAGTTGGGGCTTTTAAAATTTGGAAAATAAGCAATATTTCTGGGATATAACGTTAGCTATTGATAACGCAGATCTACGTGACATCATGGATTGCATAAAAAATAAACGCAATTTGGGGTTTCTGATAAAATCTTTCCTGACTTTACACATTAGGTCTGTGACAATGCTATCATTACTCAGTTTGTCTCACTTTGTCACTTAAAAGCCACAGTCTATGGGCATTATAGCCTAGTTGGCTTTCACATCAAATACCGGGTACTTACAATTGATAGCTATGGAACCTGATTTTTAAAAGCACTTCTCAGATTAAAAAGCAATGCTTTATATTTAAGAGCCTTCAAAACCATTTCCAAAACAGTTTCATTTTTGTCCCCCGCTTGAAAAGTGGGGATATTAATTTGGGTTTGTACGTCCGTCTGTCCGTCCGTCCGTCTTTCTGTCTGTCTGTAACGCTTTCATTTCCACACGATATCTCGAGAACCCTTTGAGCTTTTGCAATGAAATTTAGCATAGCAACTCCCTATGGACTAAAGAAGACCCCTATTGATTTTGAGGTCAAAAGGTCAAAGGTCAAGGTCATAAATAAGCAAATTCTGTCTGTTAAAACACTTTCATTTCCACACGATATCTCTAGAACCATTTGAGCTATTGCAATGAAATTTTACATAACAACTCCCTGTGGCCTAATGAAGACCCCTATTGATTTTGAGGTCAAAAGGTCAAAGTTCAAGGTCGTAAATTTATACATTCTGTCTGTGTGTAACACTATCATTTTCGGGCGATATTTCAAGAAGATTTTGAGCTTATGCAATGTAATTTTATACCAAAAACTCCCTAGGACCTCTCTCACCCCTCTCAAAGTGCCCTGCCCTGTTTGTTTTATTAGTATTTATAGTATGACATGTCGATATTTTTAGCGCAGGGGCATGAGGAGAGTTATTGCGTATAAAACAGGTTCTCGGCAGACTTTATGTTCTTATTACATCTATTAGAACTGTTTAATAAAGGCTAAATAAATCAAACACCATGGATTGTGTAAAATTTCGAGAATACCGAACATGAATATATACATGTATGTGACTTCAGTTCTGCATATACTTGACACCGCGTAGAGCGATTCCGTGGTGTAGTGGTTATGTCTCTCGCTTCAGGTGTGCGGGGTCCCGGGATCGAATCAAGGTCGATCTTTTCTTTTTCTTTTTTTTTTTAAAAATACTTTTCTTTTTTTGTTTTACTAAATGATAGTATTCAGCATGTGAAATGAAAAAATTTATGAGGTTATAAAATCATCATTACAGTGTGATAAATATTCCATATAAAAAGAATCTTCTAAACACATAATAAAGAATAAGCAATCAAATCTTTATATGCATATTGACATACATGTATTTTATTTGCCTCAGTATACATGTATACATTTAATAATTCTACAAAATCAGTCAGGGGGATCCGACTTTTTCCCTAAGCAGGGGACACGAATTCTCTGAATTAATTAGCTTGTTTGAAATTGGTTGAAAATTAAAAAAGTTATGATATTTTTTTTTTTTTTCATCTTTTCACATCTTGAAACAAAAAGTGTTGCCATTTTTAATGCAAAGTACTTTACAATAACTATCTATACAAAAAGATATGTACTTAAATTGTTTTCTAGTGCATATAATATATTATTAACAAGAAAATCAACTGTATGGTTGCCAGAAATTTTAAGTTCGAAATATGGTAACATTTTCACCCTCTTTTTCATCCTTTGCAAGATAGATTCTTATAATATTAGGATCAGATATTCTGTAATTGCATGATTATATTAAAGTAGGGGCCTACCCATGGTAAACCGGAAGCCGGAATTAGCTGTTTTTGGTTTTAAAATTATGGTACATATAACATTAGCAAGAACGTAAACAATGTCTACAGAAGTGTTGGAGGGGTGTATAAAGATGATTGAGGGTATTTTTGTGCAAGGATTGAGATTTATACAGTATGTAGCAGAAAATCGAATTGATTTAAAACACAAGCGCGAGGTCAAATGCCAGACATTTCAGATGCAGCATATTTTTACCTAGGAGGTTATATAGATACTGTACGTTTGTTATTGCATTGGTACAACTCCAACATTTCTGATACCTATTTACAGAAAACTTAGAAAATAATTTGCTCTTATGTCATTAAATAATACTTTTCATTCATTGTTTTTATTTGTGCACAATTGGTATGCTGTGCAGATGGGATTTTCCTACTTTCGTTTTTGACAGCAAATCTACATATGAATGAAGGTACTCGGTAATAATAATAAAAAAGTCAATACAGGCTACTAATAATATATATGAAATTCTAGACATAATTTTGCTTGAAAAACATCGTGAATATCTTGCTTATAGTCTTTTGTAGGAAGTAATAGGCAACCAGGAAAGTCGTATCATTAGTAGCGGACATGGCCCCTGTGTACAATATATTCAGAATTAAATTGAGAATAAAATTTATGCTTGTAATTAGGAAAGGGTGTGTAAATTTTGATAAAATTGTTCTTAACAAGAATATTTCACTTTTTAGCTGATTTATAAATATCTTTGTTGACATAAAAGGCTTGAGTTATTGAACTGCGTTGGGGGTACCTGTATGTTTTACCCTATATCTTGGTGAAAAGACAGATGACCAATACATTTATCATGCTTTAAGCATCGGTTATTATATATAAAGACAAAAAAATCAGGGTAAACAAATTAATTATTCTAATAGAGAGCTTTATTTGAGTTTTGAGCTTTGTTACTTTTTAGTAAAATGAGATTAATTCTTTAAGGGGGTTCTCTACAACGTCACAACATGGCGTACTTCCGTAAAAACACCATTTTGATCCCAAATGATCAGACTCAAATTCACTTAACACTGATAAATCACTGAGTATAACACAACATGCGATATTGTGGATGGAATGTACATTATATCACATCAATTAATACAGTGTATTGCCCAATATGTATCCCTTCTTTAACAAGAGGCCCATGGGCCACATCGCTCACCTGACCTAGGCAAAGTATAAATTGGTTTATTATTGAAAAGGTAAAATACAAAAGTAGTCCCATGAACAATCATGGATTTTCTATCTTAGAGAAGAAGATTTTTAAAGAATTTTCCTATATATTTCTATGTAAAACTTTGGTTGGCCATTTTGGCCCCGCCCTACCCCCGGGGGTCATGATTTGAACAAAATTGAATCTACACTACCTGAGCATGCTTCCATATATATATGATGAATTATGGCTTGGTCATTCTTGAGAAGAAGATTTTTAAAGAATTTTCCTATATATTTCTATGTAAAACTTTGGTCGGACATTTTGGCCCCGCCCTACCCCCGGGGGTCATGATTTGAACAAACTTGAATCTACACTACCTGAGGATGCTTCCATATAAATATGATGAATTATGGCTTGGTCATACTTGAGAAGAAGATTTATAAAGAATTTTCCTATATATTTCTATGTAAAACTTTGGTCGGCCATTTTGGCCCCGCCCTACCCCCGGGGGTCATGATTTGAACAAACTTGAATCTACACTACCTGAGGATGCTTCCATATAAATATGATGAATTATGGCTTGGTCATTCTTAAGAAGAAGATTTTTAAAGAATTTTCCTATATATTTCTATGTAAAACTTTGGTCGGCCATTTTGGCCCCGCCCTACCCCCGGGGGTCATGATTTGAACAAACTTGAATCTACACTACCTGAGGATGCTTCCATATAAATATGATGAATTATGGCTTAGTCATTCTTGAGAAGAAGATTTTAAAAAAATTTTCCTATATATTTCTATGTAAAACTTTGGTCGGCCATTTTGGCCCCGCCCTACCCCCGGGGGTCATGATTTGAAAAAACTTGAATCTACACTACCTGAGGATGATTCCCCATAAGTTTCATCTTTCCTGGCACAGTGGTTCTTGAGAAGAAGATTTTTAAAACATGCCACCAAATTTTCATTAATTGCCAATTATCTCCCCTTGAATGAGGGCGTGGCCCTTCATTTGAACAAACTTGAATCCCCTTCACCCAAGGATGCTTTGTGGAAAGTTTGGTTGAAATTGGCCCAGCGATTCTTGAGAAGAAGTCGAAAATGTGAAAAGTTTACAGACAGACGGACAGACGGACAGACAGCTAGACAGACAGACGGACGCCGGACAAAATGTGATCAGAAAAGCTCACTTGAGCCTTCGGCTACGGTGAGCTAAAAATGAATTGATTGTCAATTTATTCAATTTCTACTTATTTAATTATTAAATAATACATTTACAAACTTATTAGAATAAGATTTTTAGATGAGAAAAAAATGATATAAAACATGGCTTAATTTTGTCCATATGCTAATTCATCATTACGTGTCAAAACGCCATACACTCAGAAATTTATTTCTCCAATAAGCATATATGCTTTTCAGCAAAATATATCCCCTCAAAAATGCAAATTTGATAAGATAAGACATATGTATTATCTTCCCATCGACTAGAGGATACTCTGTTCTCGATTTGTATAAACCCGAATAAATGGTTATACCCGGTGAAATTTCGCATGACACAAACGTTTGATCACCATTGATTGTCAGCTGTTTACAAGTATGGGAAAATGCAGACTTTAGACGAAGTGTGCATTTGGTTAGAGGAATTTCTTTTACCGCTTTGGCCATTTACCATCTTAACTTGTTTTGTTATATATAGCACTGGATAACACATGCAAGTTGGATAAAAACGTTAAGTAAATCTACCTTTCTCAATACCATGAATTCACTAAATACATGTCTTTGTCATTGACTGGAAACGCGATGATTTTCGCTTAAACCCATTGAAAAACAATACACGAACTTCTTTCAATGTCCTTGCGTGACATTTGTTTAATACTTGTGCAAGTAGAGTTTATTTGAAGTTTATATATAAAAAAAAACAGTACCAAGATATTTGAGTCCACTAAGCGGATCTCTCACACCTGATTTTCTGTGATGTTTATAAATTTTTGACAGTTTTTCAATTTTTTTCAATTTCTTTTTTTCATTGTTTTTACCCTTTGATATTATATATCTTTTCAGATATTGAAGAGGATCCAACCAGCTACTCTCAAGAAAATGCTGTTTTAGTTTTTCTTTTGTCTATTTTTGTAAATCTAAATAAAAATTATGTTGATTTTATTTTTATCTTTGTTGGTTATTATTTCAATATTTTATAACACTAAACTTTGAAGAGAAATTTAAAGCACTGGGCTTTTAAAAATAAAGATAGGACGGATTTTAACAACATAAATAAAATATTTCAAATATTTCTAAAAAATAAATTGAAGTACTTTGGAACCTTATTTTATCGGATATGAGCCTATTATTAGAAACAAATGCATGCAACAAAAATCAGTTATACTTTACAGGTGTAGAGATCCTCCTTAATATTTTCTTATTTTCAACCAGCAATGTGTACCGTAGCCTGAAATTATTCATTATTATCATTACCCTTGTGATTTATGTTCAAAAGAATTTATTTGCCATGTGCAATGACATAAAATGTAGACCGTCTTTATAACAGTCGCGATTTTGTTTTTTGTACAAGAGGGTACACGAGTGTTTTACACCCTATCTCAGTAAAAATATAGATTATCTATCTATTTTTTGTGCTTTTGAAGTAGATAAAGTATCTCTTAATGTAAATCAGGAAAAAAATTGCACTGATAACCAATTAATTCCACGAGTAGGGACCTACCTTAAATTCATGTTCAAGAAGTTCGACTGAAATCTAGATCCAATAATGTCTCATTAACCTTCTTATACAATACAGATATTGTTTCTCTTGGTCAGATGTGATGTACAAAGTTCTGTTTGACTGTACTGTAATTTCTAAATTTAATTTGAAGTATTGTTGAGTTATTTTTATGAAGTAAAATAAATTGATCTGTAGTTTCATATGGATAAACTAATGGCTTCAAAGCAGTGATCGGGAAGGCCAAAATGGTCAATGGGACTATGGCGCAACTGTCAACATTTTTGATGGGCCATTTCGAAAATAAATGGGCCATCAATGTAATCTGAAGGGCCGTTTTAAGAAATAACAAAGTGACAAACAAATATCAAATACGAGAGAAAACACGTTTTTAATTAACCGAATCCGATTTTCAACGCATGAAATGCAGCAAATTTAAAAGCACTTGCTTAGAATATAACTGACCCGAATTTTGTGTTTAAATTACAACAGTTTTGGAAAGGGAACAGCCCTACCATACAAATGAATGAAGTTATTGTACCTCATGTAAGTGCTTCGTTTAACCGGAAGTACTTTTTGACAGGTTTCAACCAATGAGATTTGTTGTTTTAAATTGACTGCATTTAAAACGAAAGTAAAAACAAGAAAGAAAGTCGTAGGCAAAATATTTCCAAACAACATCGCTAAAAATTTAATGCGCACCTTGGCGCCATGATTGATTGATTTAATGCGCCATTTTTCACTTCAATGCGACTATGGCGCGTGGCGCAAGCCCTTCCCAATCACTGTCAAAGAGGTGGGTGGTGGTGGTGGTGGTGGTGGGGGGGGGGGGGGGGGTAATAAAAATATAATTATGAAGTAAAGGTTATCATTTCTTGAGTGCATTTTTTGTATTTAGAAATAAACCATCTTCAATTTTTAATACAATTAATATGAAAAGTGAAAAGCTGACACTGCTATTTGCTGAATACTAGGGCTGAAACGATACGCCCCCTCCACGATACGATACGTATTGCAATACTTGTGTCACAATTCAATTTTTTCAATACGATACAATTTAAGAACGAAACTATTCATAAGGTTAAAGAAAACGTATTCAGATTTAAAAAAACAAAGAGTAAAAGGTGGTGATACAATAGAAATATACTACCAAGGGTATGCAATCTAAAAATTCAAGTACTAGCCCACAGGCTAGTGGCAGCAATAAAAGTTACTAGCCCCAAGTAAAAAGTTATTAGCCCAAATATAGGGACAAAAATTAAAATAAAACAAATGTTGAAAAAAAAATTAATCATTGAAAAAGTCAGGGTACTAAGGTCAATCTTTTGAAAATCAAAATTTTATTCTCACTATTAAAATTAAATCATATAAAATTAATGATTATGACAGAAAATAAACATAGGTAATCAGAGATTACAGAGCTCACCTCAACGAATGTTGTCTTTAAATAAGGCAAAGTCACACAATTAACCAACAAAAAATGTACATTCCAAAAATGAAAATATCTAAGCAATTTTGATCTGATACTTTGAAGTAGACCAACATAAAAAATTTGAAGTAGTTCTTCTTCATGAAAATGTAATTCAGCATCGAAAGCAAATTTGAGTTTTCATCTCTTGATGCAACATTTGTGCAAGTTTGGTTTATACAATGTTATAAAAGCCTTAAAGTTTTTTGGTAATAGACCTGCAACCATAACTTTAACCTAGTCTATTATCTGAAAAATATATATGTCGAATTCAGCATCCGAAGCAAGTCCATTAGTGTGCATCCTAAGATGTATCGTCCATGCAAGTTTGCACATTATAAGGCTCATAGTTAATTGGAAATGAAACATACATCAAAAACTAACATTTTCACTCATCCACAAAATGTAGGTCAGATTCAGCATCTGAAGCAAGCCTGGTAATATGCATCCTAAGATGTATCATCCATGCAAGATTGGTCATTAAAGAACTCATAGTTACTTGGAAATGAAACCTGCACCAAAAACTTTTACTTGTTCACTCAACCAGAAAATGTAGGTCAGATTCAGCATCCGAAGCAAGCCCGGTAGTGTGCATCCTTAGATTTATCATCCATGCAAGTTTGGTCAACATAGGGCTTAAAGTTACTTGCAAATGAAACCTGCTCCAAACACTTTAACCTGTTCACTCAACTGGAAAATGTAGGTCAGATTCAGCATCCGAAGCAAGCCTGGTAGTATCCATCCTTAGATGTATCATCCATGCAAGTTTGGTCAACATAGGACTTACAGATACTTGGAAATGAAACCTGCACCAAAAACTTTAACCTGTTCACTCAACCGGAAAATGTAGGTCAGATTCAGCATCCGAAGCAAGCCTGGTTGTATCCATCCTTAGATGTATCATCCATGCAAGTTTGGTCAACATAGGACTTACAGATACTTGGAAATGAAACCTGCACCAAAAAAGTTTAATCTGTTCACTCAACCGGAAAAAGTAGGTCAGATTCAGCATCCGAAGCAAGCCCGGTAGTATGCATCCTTAGATGTATCATCCATGCAAGTTTGGTTAACATAGGGCTTATAGTTACTTGGAAATGAAACCTACACCAAAAACTGCACCAAAAATGTTAACCTGCTCCAAAAACATTAACCTGGTCATTCCTTTGCTAAAATTGCAGCATCTGAAACTTTGACTGGTACAATGAAACACACTAGAACCATCTTCCATGCATGTCTAATCAATATAGGACATAGAAGTACTTAAAAAGAAAATTGCTCCAAAAAACTTAACCTTAACCCGGGACGCCGACGCCGAGGGTATTACATAAGCTCCCCCAACTTCGTTGAGGTGAGCTAAAAATGAATTTAAAAAAAAATATCTGAAGATCTTTCCTTTTCTGATTATTTTGCACTAGCTCATTTAGAATGAAAATAAATTCATTTTGTTTTCATATTAAATCCTTAAATACACTAGAAATATATTTCATGTGAATCACACTGATCTTTCAGTTGATTGAGTGATCGTAAATAATTTTAATGAGATATCTGCATGTATTTACAATAAACGGAGGAAATTCGGATTAGGAAAAAACGATCGTTTTTGGAAGTAAATAAGTCAGGAAGTACTGCAAAATGGAGAAAATTATGGAGATTTATTGACAGTAGGAGCATGCTGCCTGGAAAATATTCACTGGTTGGGAATTTGATAGCAAAAAATGAGTAAAATACCGGTTGTACTTTATGTATTACATGAGTAGTTATAATTTTTACTAGCCCGAATTTCCTGATTTGTTAATTGCACATCTCTGATACTTGTGGTTCTGTTGATTAAGAACACTTTATTCGTATAAATAATAGCAGAGGCAGCCTACTCTGAAACTTTACCGTCCTAATTTTCTCCCTCGTGTGTGTCAAACTGTTAAAATAAGGTCGAACCCGATCTATTTCAAAGAGTTAACCAAACCCGATTATAAAAAAACGTATCGAACTGAAAATCGAGATGGTGAATCGAAAATTGAACCGAGCACTTATATCAAACAATATCGATATTTCGGTGAATCGTTTCAGCCCTACTGAATACCCCCCCCCCGTATGACCCTCATCATTGCATGTCACCTTACAATGTAAAAGTAAACTAAATTGTTGAAAGCAAGATATTCACATAGTGTTGTGACCATCTTGCACCTTGCAATTTACTAGAATACTGACAGCAAAGGGCAAATAACCTTATCAGGCAAAAATAGTCCATGTGATCAAACCACAGGTGCTTGAGGACAGGACCCCCCCCCCCCCCCTTCGATATAGACCCCTGGGCTTTATCTATTTCTTTCTAATAAAAAATCTTTCATTGGCATATTTGTGATATGATCTATACCAGCAAATCGAAAAATTACCTAAAACAAACGTTCTATTAAATCTACCCTACATTCTCTATGTAAAAATCAACAAGGTTGCCAACTCCGTCAAAAGCTTATTGAACGGAAGTAATGAGGAGAGGACTAATTCCCGATGTTCCCCATATACCCAAATATGCGTGTAAAATATCAACAATATATATATTCTTGTTTTTTTGTACGAATTCTTCATCAAAATTTTATTTTTTAACGTTTTATAGATTTACACAAATATTCAAAGAAAAGAAAATATTTTTATAAATTGTATTTTTAAAAGGGCATAACTATCACATGCAAATCAGGTATTTAAAAAATAATGAGAGACATTTCATTTGCATCAGCGCTTTAGAACTCTATTCTCCCAATACATTTTAAAGAATTTTTTAAAGTGTATAACAACCAAATTTCTTCAAAAGTTTACTTCAAAACAGTGTCTCAGACTTTCTGCAGAACTGTGTATTTTGGTAAAAAGTCGTCTCCTCGTCACTTCCGTTCACTAAGCTGACTGTAGCCTGACATCCTTTCGAAAACTTGTTCATAACGACTGTTAAAGTGCCTTAACCTTCATGAGAGTTGGTGGTTAATGAAAAGAATATTCAATCTACAATATGAGTTGTTGATTTTAGGGGTTTGTTTAGATTTATGAGACGATTCAACCAAAATTCTCGGAAGTGCCTCTCGGTTTGCAGACGAAGTTGGCAACTTTGTTAATTTATATATAGAGAGGGTAGATATTTTTATAAAATGTAAGTTTAAGCAAATTTTCTGAATTGATAGGATAGAATATATCACAAATGTGTCATCCATATATAATTTATGTGAAAAAAGTCTAACAGGCACGGGGGTCTATATTAAGAGGGGGGGGGGTCCTGTCCTCAAGCACCTGTGGATCAAACATGATTTGGTGTTGAATACAAGGTTTTAAAAAACATTTTAGATCAAATTCTCATAGAAATTACTTTGCTGTTTTATAAAAATCAGGTCTTCTTGGTGTATATTCTGAAATTCCATTTTTTTCTCGCAAAAGAAATATTTCATTTTTATGTTTTCCCATGAAAATGATGCAATTAATTTATTTTCATCAATATACACTTGCAATAATACTTCAAGAAGTTTTCTGAAAAACTTTCAAGACTGTACATGTCGTCGTCTCACTGTATCAGTCCGTAACACACGACCACCCTATTGTTTATTTTTACACCATTTTTTGACAACAAAATTTTAGCAAATTTTAGAGTTACTGCCCTTTGCTTTTCCATTGCTAAATTCAATTGATCGTCAGTCTGTGGTAAAGGTTAATTTAATTTTGCACATTTTGATAATTAAATCAAAAAGATTTATTGAATACACCTTGTAAAATTCAAGTTTAATCACATGGTATCAGATTTAAAAGATCATTTTCTTTTCTTATTACATTACACCCCTAGCCTAGTTAACACACATAACAAACACTGTGGGATTGCTCCTGCACTGCATTAAGAAAATGAAAGTTTACCTGAACCATGACAGCCAGCCTCAGCGATCCCTGTGATATTGAACTTTTGCATGCTTTACATGATGACCTCCCACTCTTTGCATACTCAGCCTTAAACGGTAAATCATGATCACTCATGACGACTGTCTTGCTATTTGCGTTTTGTTTTGGGTTGACTCTCTAGACATGTGTTTCAATAGTATCACGTGACTTTCCCCGCCACAGAGGGAGACAACGGTAAAACTAGTACCGCAAAAGCCGTATACTGAATTTTTTCTCTTCTGTCACGTAAATCAAAATATGAATTGGTGGATTTAAAACATAGGATTTTTCTTAAATTGATGTCTTATTATTATTCTGAAAAGTCTCGGGTCGCCAGTTTGGAGGTCCAATGAGTGAAGCAACCATTCTTATTAACTGTAAGAATTGTAGCTCTCCCAAAAAATATATTGATAGGTCATCATCCCAATTTTTTTCAGACCAGCTTAGCTACAGATTAAAAATTAAAATTACGTATGAAAAGGACGCTTGTGTTAACATAAATACATAAGAAAATTGTATTATATTTACACATACATAAAAATAATTCTTAGCAATTTACATATTTTTTTTTGGGGGGGGGGGTTCTCATAGAATCTTACAAAAAACAATTACAAGTACGTGTAAAAAAAAAAAAAAAGAAGAAAGAAAAAAACGTTTAAACTTTGAAAACTATTCAAACTCGAAATTCGTATTTCGGGGGGGGGGGGGTCTTATATACTACTATAGTAATTTTTTTTATCTACACACTTTGGAAAAAAGGTAGGGTGTATTAACTATCATGCTGTTGTTACTCTAGTCCGTCCTTCTGTACGCCTGTTGCACTTGAATTTTGTCTTCCTCAAATACTCTTATTACATTTTAAGCAGAAGCCAACGTTTGGAATGTAGTTGGTGGCGACTTGGACATGTGCAAAAAGATTTTGAAACTCACCCATGGGTGAAAATGCATTGAAAATTGGGGTAAAAATCTTCTTTTTTTTTTTTTTTTCTTTTTTTTTTAAACATTTCCCCCTTTCTTTTTCGCAGCATCCATGATTCATATTTTGTAAAATGTTTGGGAGTTCCTGTAAATGTGCAATAAAGTTTCGGAATGCTAGAATGTATTTTCACGTGGAGGTAATTGGGGCAATAATACGACGTTTTCGACAAAAATCGTGTTTCCGTGTACTCCTGTTATAATTTTTGTTGAAAATAACTAGACACTTGGAAGATTGGTTAATATATGTCTTGTAATTTTCCCATAACGTTCCGGAATCTTGATTTTCACCACGATCTAAAAACTTCGTTTTTTATATAAATAAATCTGGTTCCTTGAATTCTTTTTAAAAATAGTTTGCAGTAGCCCACTCTTACTGTTGGATTGAGTGTAGTTGGGGGTGTCATCTAGAAGTGCAACAAGGTTTGGGAAGTACGATTTTCACACTGGGGCGATTGTTGATTACACGTATCTAATTTGTTTTCGCCTTAAGGTGATATTTGTAATATATAGGGCGCTATAGAAATTTATTTTGTTATTATATTATAAAACAAGAGGCCAATGAGCCACAACGCTCAACCATGTCACTTTCACGGTGTAGTACCTAAACAGCTGCTATCGGAACAAAATCGCGTTCAATGTTGCTATTCGAAAATTGTACGGCTGCTAGCAGAGATAAATATGTTGAAAACTCTTGGAACAAGTTGTAAAACTGTGAAATCATGACCCCCCAAATCAAGATAGTCTCTGAAAAGTCCGGGTGCACGGAACAAGTAAGGTATTTCTATAGATGTTGTCATGTGTAATTTGCAGAACAGCCCTATAATAATTTAGAATTAGTAAAATTTCCGAAGCCTGTACCAAATCTTAAGTCAATAAATACCCAGTTTTCATGCTTTTTATACCCCCCGCTTGAAAAGCGGGAGGGTATATAGTAATCGTTAGTACGTCCGTCCGTCTGTTACGCTTTGGGGTACCCATCTCCTCTCATACCACTGAATGAAATTTGATGAAACTTTCACAGAATCTTTATTACATATTGCCATTATGCACCTCCTGTTTTACTTTTTGATCCGACACATATTTTGGGTTTCCCGGCCACAGCAAAACATGGACTTTGCAATTATAACTATATGGAGGCGGGGGGTATCATTTAGTGAGCTCATCGCTCACAGTACCTCTAGTTTAATTCATCTATTATTCAGATTGTGGGTATCTTGGTATTTGAACAGGCGTCAATCTATAATAATACTTAGAAATAGTTTTAAAAATTTGAAAAGTGTATTTTAAAAGAGATTTTTGGATAAAACACGATTTTTTAAAGTTACGGTTGCTATCAGGGTCCTAGCATATATTGCACCGGTTAATAACTGAAAACATCGCATCGGCTGTTATTTGAAAATTTTCCTTATTAACAGAGATATGAAACAAACTTATGGCAGCAAATGTCTAAAATATACATCTTAAATATCCCAAATTGCATGTGAAATAAGATGTTTATATATGCAGCTGACTTTTACCAACTTAACTCAGGGGTGTAACTTCGATTTTGAAAAGGGGGAGGGGGGGTCAGAAAAATTCAAATCTATATTTTAAAAAAACTGACATGGAAAAAAAAAGGAAAATTGTCAAACTTCTTTCAGAACCATTTTTTCTCACGCGCTACCGCCTACCCTTCTTTGACTATACTGCAATAAAAAGGGGGCTTCAATGAAAATTTTCAATACAGTAAAAGTTTTGCTTGGAAGAAAGTAAACAGGTCTTTCAATGAACATTTTAGAAAGTAAAGGTTATGCTTGGAAGAAAATGTGGAGGGGGGGGGGGGGCACGCGTCTGTAACTCAAATGTATCGTATTTTTGCAAAGTAGAGCTGATCTTCGAAAATCATTGCTACACAAATCAAAAAGAAAGCTTTACGAAAGGACCCGGAAATCAATTTGAAATAGCATATCATATATTTTAATTTTTTTTTACAATCATTTACAATCATTTCTTTAACTTTCTTAAGTTAGAGTCTTTGGGGATTTTTGTACACTACATGTACACTTAAACATGTATAATATCTAGAAAAGTCAAAGTATAAGCTTTGTCAAATATTTCTAATTCCTATTTCTTTTTCGAAGTACGGTGATGCATTGGTTCGTTGTACGACTAACATGCAATATTCAAAACATCGACCCCCTTTCCCCCCTCGCCCCTTTAGGCTTTTAAGAGTTCTTAAAATTATAAAGGTAAGAAAAGACAACCCCCCCCCCCCCCGCCCGACACGAAAGAAAGCGTGGTTTTTATATATTGATGTTTTCCACTTCTTTTTACTGTCAAATTTCTTGTAAATCGACTTAATGTGACTCTGGGAGTCTTTGACAATACTACAGTAAAGATTTTTTTTAAATCACAGAAAACTCTCCTAACAAAAAGGGGGGGGAAGGAGCAGACCTACCCCCCCCCCTTTTACCTTCAACGTGCTTTACCCGATGTGCATGTACAGTATATGAACGTCCTACGTACATAAATCGTTAGCTCCTATGAACATACGTTATTGTCCACATTTTACTCTTCTGTACATTGTGCACTTAATCTTTACATGTACTTGAGTCATTATCTACGTTGGACAGCAAAACTTTATAACTTTATGTGAGCTTTATTCATTTTTCAATTCATATTTTTTTCAATCAGCTATAAATATTGCTAATTTGTAGGTTTATGTTTGGATTTGTAGAGGTGGGTTGCGTAAATATTTGAGACAAATTATCTCTCGTGGCCATGGTTTGTGAATCGATAATTATGATTTTGTTAAAATTCCAAATCGTAAATTTAATCAATCTGGCATAATAACATAGCTGGAATATAATAAATTGAATGGTCATATGATTTAATGGATAACAGAAAACAGTTGTGTGTGGGAGGGTGTTTTTGTGTGCATGTGCCATAAGCGGCGGGGGGGGGGGGGGTACACCAATAAAAAAAAAATTAGCCCAATTTTTCAGTGCATATATTATGTCTACATGTATCTTTGCAAAAAAAAAAGTGGGAAGGCTTAGCCTCCCCCTGTTCCAAAGCCTATGTGTACAGGGTACATGTACATACAAACTTCACTATTTTCATCACACATATAAATGTACGATTAATTTGTCATTATATGATCGAAAGTAACATACATGACAAGTCAATTATTTAGAACGTATATATATAATAGTTTTCTTAACTATAATTGCATAGCATATGTAAACTGAGGATGCGATTTCATGACATTTTTCCAATAGTTACCGGTGCCGTTGTCTAATAGTAGCCGTAACATAAGATTCTCCTAATAAAAACGCTCTGGCTTTTCAGAAACCCATCGAATTGGACAATGATACGATGTAAAATAACCAATAATATTTACAAATACACAACGAACTGTCGATTCATTTTTATCAAATATCTAAAACTTCTGACGCAATTTTAATATATTTCTTATGTGCATGTAAATGTGCCCAACGCTTTTGACAGTTTTCGTCTTATATATTAGCAATCCTTTAATTCATTAAAATTCTAAATATACATGTTAGTATCAAAATGTATGTAACTTTCCGTAAAGGTGAAATACCAGGCGGGTTAAACTTTAATAATTGAATTATTGACCATTTTGTTGAGACAGCGAAGAAAAATACTTACAATTTCGTCCATTTTTTTCCACTAGCAACCGCTCAACTTTCAGATAGCAGCAAAGAACGCGCATTTTTTTCTGATAGCAACCGTTTAGGTACTACACCGTGACTTTGGCCCTGCTGTTCTGCAGCATATTTTCCACCAAAAGACAGGTATTTTTCTGTATTTTTGATTGCCTTTTATGGTCTATATACAGGGGCTCTGAAATGATAATCACTACTAGAGGATGCTTCTACATTCATTCGATTCATCAACATGAATTTGCCCTTGGAAAGTTTTATAGGTATTTCCTTCAGTAATCTCTATGTTGGCCCCAGATGACCCCTGAGTGAAATGATTTGAAGCATAAAAAAATCTTCATTTACTTTCGAATGAATTTTTTTTAAGTTCAACTTTTCGGGTCCAGTAGTTTTAGAGAAGAGATGTTTAAAAAGTTTTTTTAAGCATTTTAAAGAAAACTTTGATTACGTATTGTGGCTCTATCCGGCACCCGGGAAAGGGGGGGGGGGGCATGATTATAATTATTTAGAATTTACGTACCTCAGGAAGCTTCAGTATAACTTAATTTTTTTTTCTGGCCCAGGGGTTCTCAAGAAGAATATTTTTTTATGAACCCAACCTATTTTTGCCTTTAATTCTCGATTATCTCCCCCTAGGAAAGGGCTTGGCCCATTTTAGAAATTCCTTTACCTAGGGGTGCTTTATACCAATTTTGCTTAAATTTGGAGCAGAGGTTCTTGAGAAAAAGTTGAAAATGTGAAAAGTTCACAGACGGACGGACAGCTAGACAGAAGAATAGACACAGCTCACTTGAGCTTTTAACTCATGAGGTGAGCTATAACGACGTACTTCTACTAAAAACCCGGTTCCCCGAATTCTTCTTAAATCATCTTAAACTTTTTTTTATCATTTGAATATGATGCATGGGTGGTGCCTTGTAGATTTGCAGAATTTTCGGAATTACGGGTATGTTTTTTTTACCCTTGGATCAGCGATAGGGGTAAAAAAGCAATTTTTTCTGTAAAAAAAAAAAACACGATTCTTTTAATTTCTTTATCATTTCTTGCTATAACCCATTCAAACCTTTGAAATGTGAATGGGAGTGTCATGTAGATGTGCAAAATGGTTTGAAAAATTAATTTTCACCTTGGGGCAATTTGAGGTCAAACATGACGTTATTCTACAAAACCAGGTTCCCTGAATTCCTCTTGATATAATCTGAAGTAATCAAACCATCTTTAACAAGAGGCCCATGGGCCTTATAGGTCACCTGAGCATCATGCAACAACTTTCAAATGATTGAATTTGGTCCATGTTTTAAGCTAGATGCTTTGGCATTCACAATTCTGAAAGAGGCACCATTGCTAATTATAACTATACACTTAGCAATTGTTTAGTTTGTTTACTTAATACCCATAAGCAGGGTTGGGGAACAAAAAAAATCAGTAATATTCAGCAATAATCGGTAGTGCCCCTAGCACACATTAACCCCTCACCCTAGGTCTACACATTGCACAATTTTTGAAAAGGCACACTTGCTTATCAAAAATGTTTGATTAATACCAAGGAGCACATTTCAAACAATTCATTTTAAGTACTAGTATACCGGTATAAGTAGAGCCCCCCCTTACTTTGATATCCCTGACCCAGGGGCCTTAAAATTCACAATTCTGAAAGAAGAACCCTTACACATCATAACTTAATATAGGTAGTTCATCTGCTTATTACCCAGGAGTAGAGAAAAAGATTTTCATAGATGTAATGTATTTTCACTATATAATCCTTATAGAGCCGTGCCCTAACACCATAACCCCTGACCATGGGCCATAAAATTCACAATTTTGGTAGAAGCATTCTTGGTCCTCGTAACTAAGGTGTGAAATTATACCCAGTACAGTGACAGGAAATCTCTCTCTGCTTGAACGCACACAATACACAGGAATCTCAGCAGTTACTAGGGAGACGAAGATTAGTCCGTGCAGCTACATGTACACTGTGTCTACATGTACTAGATCTACCGAGGACAAAAAAGTTTACTAATCAATGCAAAGTACACATAAAATGTTTTTCAGACATTGTTTGTGGTGGAGTTTATGAATTTCTTTTTCAGTCAATTCTTGTTTACACGACGTAAAAACATTTAGACCTAGAATTAATTTAGAAAGGAATGAGACTTCACAGACGACTCGGAGAATGCTGATTAAATAAAAATCTTCTGCGTATTTTAATATTATATTTGAAGATTAATAATTTTAAAACACCTTCATTGATAGCGCCAATGAAAGTGACACTGCGATAGATTGTTTCTTTAATCAATCCACTATTAAAATAATTAAATAGCTAAAATTTACGAAACACACTACGAAAATATAAATTAATATCGAATATCATGAATAGCACACTGGGTGTTTTATCTTGCATTGTCGTATAAATATATTACATACAGTAATTCATATCGAAATTTGTAGCTCTAATGAACTCATTAAAAGTAGTTCAAGAATTATTAAACGCTATTTGAGAATTGCTTTGACGATTTTTATATCTATTTAGATACATGAGAGTATATTTATTAGGAAATTAATTTTCGTTTTGTTCTTCAAATATTCTAATATTTTAGCTTCTATATTTCTAAAATATCATTACTGTTACTTTTCGATTTTTTTTAATTCCCTATGTTTTGGCAGGGACCTATATATTATTTAGTATATAGGTCTCTGGTTTTGGTTTCGTTTTATTTTGTTTTGCTTTATAATTTCAAAGGGAGGTAACTCGCGTTTTAGACCAAGACTGTTTTTCACCTGTAATCGCTAATATTTACCGCGACGGTGTGATTTACCTGGATTGGTGAACCGCGGGGGCACGCGGTTTTTACCTGAGACACCTGTACTAACCGCAATGAGATTCACACCGCGGAGGTGCGCGGTAAATGCATAAACCGCGTTGACTGTACTGTAGGTACTTAGTTTGTTTATTTAATACCTAGGAGCAGAGAAGATTTTCAAAGAAATACTGCATTTTCACTATATAATCAATATAACCCCTGACCCTGGGGACATAAAATTCAAAATTTTGGAAGAGGCAATCTTGTTCATCATACCAATTTACTTAGGTGGTTTATTTAAGACCCAGAAGCAGAGAAGAAGATTTTCAAAGAATAAATGCATTTTCACTATATAATCAATAGAGCCCCGCCTTAACACCAGAACCCCTGACCCTGGGGCCATAAAATTCACAATATTGGTAGAGGCACTCTTGCTCATCATAACTTTGCACTTAGTTAGTTTATTTAATACCTAGGAGCAGAGAAGAAGAATTTCAAAGAATTCATATATTTTCACTATATAATCAATAGAGCCCCACCCTAACACCAGAATCCCTGACCCTGGGGCCATAAAATTCACAATTTTGGTATAGGCATTCTTGCTCATCATAACTATGCACTTTGTTAATTTATTTAATACCTAGGAGCAGAGAAGAAGATTTTCAAAGAATTCATGTATTTTCACTATATAATCAATAGAGCCCCGCCCTAACTCCAGAACCCCTGACCCTGGGGTCATAAAATTCACAATTTTGGTAAAGACACTCTTGCTCATCATAACTTTGCACTAAGTTAGTTTATTTGATGCCCAGGAGCAAAGAAGAAGATTTTCAAAGAAATAATGCTTTTTCACTATATACTTTTTAAGCCCCGCCCTAGCACTAGAACCCCTGACCCCAGGGCCACGAATTTCACAATTTTGGTAGAGGACTCAATGCTGATTACAATCATGCAAACAGTTTGACTGCTTGATGTCCAGGAGTAAAGAAGAAGATTATTAAAGATTGCATTAATTTGAGTGGTTTTGGCCCAACCCCTAAGGCCCCAGGGGGGCGGGGTCCATAAAATTCACAATATTTGTTCCCCTTCACCCATAGATGCTGTATACCAAATTTAGTTGAAAATGGTTCAGTGGTTTCAGAGAAGAAGCTGAAAATGTTCAAATGTTAACACACGACGGACGACGCACGACGACGGACAAAAACGGATAGCAATAGGTCACCTGAGTTTACTCAGGTGACCTAAAAATCAATAGAGCCCCGCCTTAACACCAGAACCCCTGACCCTGGTGCCATGAATTTCACAATTTTGGTAGAGGCACTCTTGCTCATCATAACTATGCACTTAGTTAGTTTATTTAATACCTAGGGGCAGAGGAGAAGATTTTCACAGTTTTAATGCATTTTCACTATATAATCAATAGAGCCCCGCCCTAACACCATAACCCCTTACCCTGGGGCCATAAAATTCACAATTAATGTAGAGACACTCTTGCTCATCATAACTATGTACTTAATTAGTTTATTTAATACTCAGGAAGAGAGAAGAAGATTTTCAAAGAAATAATGCATTTTCACTATATAATCAATAGAGCCCCGCCCTAACACCAGAATCTGCTTCAAAATAACGCATGACCGTAGTGATACAAAGCTGTTTAAAAACATTAATATCTTATCATTTTTTTAATAAATAGAGTAGCAATAACTATAGTTGCAATTTAATCGATTATAGATTTTCTATATATAAATATTCTTCTAAGATAAAGTATGCGCCTACATCGGAAATTAATCATTTCAAAATTTCAATCTTACGATCATTAATAGTGTCTAACAGATTCTTCAACAACCAATATATATCTTGTCATAACTAGTTTAAAAGTAAATATTATCATATCCTAGTTCACGGGTATTAAAACTGAAATTCTGTCAACACTTTTTGCTACAAAAATAAATATTTGAGGTTTAACAAGCATACAAGGAAGCCACAGAACAAAGTTATGTGACGTTCTATTTTTCCTCACAATACCAATCACAAGTCCAAACACAAGAAAACCTTCAAAAATGTTTATTTTTACAAGTTAAACACTTCAAAATCAAACTCAAGGTTTTGTTAAAAATTGCATCGGGTGACGTTAGAGTTACCTTTCTTGTTCCTCGTCTTTTCATGTTTATTTCATCCATTTTTTTTTTAAAAGCTTCAGTCCATTAACTTGTTTTTCAAAAGTTGAGGTTCATCGTAGGAAAATAGGATATACTTAACATGAAAATCGTCTTAACCCGGTCAATTGGCATCCAGTCAACGAAAAGATTCATCATCCCGCATCTTTTGATAGATTTATTGTATATTGTATAACGTTTCTTACGAGAATTTTTCACTCATATGGAGACACCACCACTTGCCGGTGGAGAGCTGCAAATTTTGTTCTATACTCGGCACTCGGGGCCATTAAGCTGGGAGGAATCTTTTTCGTACCAGCACCTACTGCGACACGGGACCTCGGTTTTTATACGGTCTCATCCGATGGATCGGTCTCCACGTCCCCCAGTGGGATTCGAACCCGCGACCTAAGGATCAACTCCTTACTTCGCGACTAAGAACAGACGCTCTTACCTCTGCAACCCCGCATCTTTTGTCTCTTAGTGCTTACTTACTATAATACTTATGTCAGTTTTAAATAATTTTTTTTAAATACATGTATTCCACAGAGCCAAAATGAATTTCTACTACCCTATATACGAGTATACTGGATTACGAAACTTCATAAAATCCTTACAAAGATACAGTGCGGGTTCCAGTAAATGTTCAGCCAAGCCTCTTTCTTTACTCTTCACCAAGATATTGACAGTAGTGAAGGAAAAACTTCTAGAGTACTGTGCAACAATATATTCAAGAAGTGGTGTGAATCAGCCGTGGATACTCAAAAATTCCAAAGAACTTTTGGACAATTTGAAATCACAAGATTTTACCAAAATCAACAGTTTAAAAACTTACGACTTTTCAACTTGATACACAACCATTCCCCACGATAAATTAAAGTCCAGACTTTTTTATATTATTGACAGCTGCTTTATCAATAAAAATGGAACTCGTAAATTTACTTACCTGGTCATTGGTCATTTGCAAAATTATTTTGTTAAAAATGACCAAAATTATTTTGTTAAAACACATACTGATTGCACACACAAGTACTCTGAAGTTGACATCAAAAAGATGCTTGAGTCTTTGATTCACAATACAGGTATCTAAGTGGTTTTTGGAGACCATGGTAACCAATTGCGCTCCGTTATTAGCAGACCTATTTTTGTATTCATTTGAATCAGAATTTGTGCAAAATCCTATGCGTGAAAAAAAACCCACTTGCTATGGCCTTAAACTCGACATTTAGATATATCGACAACGTATTGTCAATTAACAATGGTAGCTTCCATTCCTTCGTCGATACGATATATCCTGGAGAGCTTGAGATAAAAATTACCACACAGTCTGACACATCTCTTTCACACTTGGATTTTTTACTTGAAAAAGACGTTAATGGTAATCTAACAACCAAGCTATATGATAAACGTGATGACTAACTTTTCTATCGTCAACTTCCCTTACTTATCCAGCAATATACCTTCATCACCTGCATACGGAGTGTTTATATCTCAAATGATTCGATACGCAAGAGCATGCTCTACGTATGAACAATTTCTATAATAAAAACGAGGTAGATTATTGACAAGCAAGTTGACGCATCAAGAATATCAGTGGTCTATGTCTATGTGTTCTATGGTCGATACGATGACCTTGTCAGCAAATACAATTTACCATTAAGTCAAATGCTGACTGACGTTTTCATGTCTAATCGTTAGTCCATTATTTATACATGGAACAGACAATGATTTTTTCCGTTATTTCCCGATCATGACAAGGAGCACACGGCGGGTGTAACCAGTCGGCAGGGGATGCTTACTCCTCCATGGTTACTGATCCCACCTCTGATGTTTCGGAGGTCCGTGTTTGCTCTGCTCGTATTTTGTATTGTTATATGGACTTAGATATTGAATACTGTTATTTACCTCCATATCCTTGATTCGATACGCAAGAGCATGCTCTACGTATGAACAATTTCTAAAACGAGGTAGAATATTGACAAACAAGTTGATGGAATAAGAATATCACCAGTTTCGTTTAAAGTCATCATTTCTTCAGTTCTATGGTCGATACAATGACCTTGTCAGTAAATAAATTTATCATTGAGTCAAATGCTGACTGACGTTTTTTATACTAATTGTTAGTCCATTATTTATACACTGAATTGACGACGGATTTTTCCGTTATTTCCCGATCACGACAAAGAGCACACAATGGGTAGGACCAGTCGGCTGGCGACGCTTACTCCTCCATGGCACCTGATCTCACCTCTGATGATTTGGAGGTCCATATTTGCTCTGCTTGTATTCTATTGTTTTACGGGCTTTTGATCTTGAATACTGCTTGTTATCTCCATATCTTTCACCTTAGTGAGAAAGTGGAAACATAAAGATTGACTCACCACAGAAACATATAGAACAAGAAATGAAAGAAAAAAAATGAAAGAAGAGCTGTGAAGAATAAACTCGGAGAGAAAAGGGGTGAATGAGAAAGAAGAGCACACTGTAAAGGAAAAAGATAGAGACTCAGAAGTTAAAAGAAAAGCAGAAAGGGAGACAGTGTTGATAAAGGGACAGCTAGAAAGTTAAACAAGGTAGAAATCGCAGCACACTAAACCATCTGAGCGAAGTGAACAAACTGAGAAAAAGGCACAGCTCGGCCTCTGCAAAAATTTACATACTAGTAAGGTCACACAATGGCGAGTTGTTTATTGAGGATGGAAAGATATTTAACATTGGCAAATGTCGATGGAACTTTAAATAAGATCTTAAAATAAATGTCCCAATAGAAAACAAGGCTACAGAATTTTCTGAAATATGTGTCACACAAGTAAATATAAGAAAACGATGCATTTCACAAAAAGAAGTTAAAATCATTCCTCAAAATGCCTTGGCATAGATAACATAAACGGATCAACAGCGTTATATATGTATATATGTACAGACTAAATGACATCAAAATATATAGATTTTTGAATTAATGTGGAGAAGACATTGAGAAAAAAAGAATGATGCTATCAGTTTGAGTTGCAAAGAATTAGAAAAAGTTAAGGCACGTATTATGACAGACGAAACAGTAGGAACAGAAGCAGACATAAAGATAAGGCTAGTCCTACCGTTTTTTATCCCTACACTCTATATATCGAAGACAACAAAGCACAAGAATGAAAGAAAGAATCTTTAATATTAATGTAAAATTTCTATTTACTCGGACTGCTCCGCGCCCTGGAGAAACACCGAGAGAAATAATGAAAAGCTGATTAAATCCCATCCTAAATTCGAAGAATCCTGAATATTATACACCGGGCATATATGATCTCAAATCCTCGATCAAGAACAATCAATCAAGTATAAGTGATGGAAATGGATATACATGCATTCGCCAAAGAAACACCGGTTTAAACATATGAATTGCTTTAAAGTGTGCCTCGGGAGACTAAGAGAGCCCAAAGTTAAGTGAGAAATAGAGAGGGAAGCACAAGACATCGTCACAACATTGTCAGACGCCACCACTTCCGATGTAGAGCTGCAAATTTTGACCTATACTCGACACTTATGGCCATTGGGCAATGAGGGATTTTTTTCGTGCCAGCATCTACTGCGGCACCACACCTCTGTTTATACGGTTTCATCCGAAGGACCGGTCTCCACGTCCAACAGTTGGATTCGAACCTGCGACGTACGGATCAACTCCTTACTCCGAGACTCTAAGGCAGACGCTTTATACCAGTGCGCCACCCGGGCGACTCAAAGAATTCAAAAGTGCGTGATGTGGTAATCAATTTTAATAAAATGTGGAATCTCGGTATTATTTCCTCAAGGTTTTACCGGAAGGTTTCATGACATGCAGTACAGTTTGATTCGGCTCGTAATTTTTGTTTGTTGTACATAGTCAAATGCCGGGGGTATTACTTCAGGTCTTTTGGCGGCTTTACCATAATGCTTGCTTTTAGTAATATCCTCCACTCGGATATCATCACACTTTAATCAAGATTCTCCCATTAAATTCCAAGTCCTCGAGTGCTGAAGCGGAAGATTGGTGTGATGAGGAAGTTAAAAGCACCCTAAAACGGATCATCTAGGAAAGTAGTCCCATATCAAGGATCCTGATTGGAAATCATTTCGCAATCCAATTCCATATGCGCTATCAGCAATGTCTTTAAAATCGAATTTTACGTGGTATTTTCCTCTAGACAAACACTGATATACCGACAATAATTGGTTTCTACGACAAACCTCTGAAGCGAATAACGTTATTATGTCGTTAGCATTTCTCAATGGTCCGCTCGGGATCAAATTGCAACGATGTAAACATCCTTTTTAAAGAGTGCTTTGGCTTTTTTCGCAGATAAGGAGACAGAAAATGACCAGAAGCTATGAGGGATTTTCATTTCGTCTTGAGAGTGAGAACTAATAGATTCTTCCACTTCAAACACTGGCAGAATGAATTCTAATACAGCGAACACAAGGGGCAATTGGATATGACTTCTGGCAGGAAAATATTCCTTAGTCCGTTTAAACATTAGACGGTAGCATTTCGTCTTTCACAATCATTAACACAGTAAATAAGATAAAAGTGTAAATTTCTGCATATACAACTGTGATATTAATTTTGCTGTCAGGAATAAAGTTTATTTCACATATCTCAGAGTCTTATCATACTTTTTTGGAAATTTTGATGTGCATATAGTTTCAAAACGAGGTCTTCATTCTTTATTATTGTCGTTGTTCTTAAATGTACAGCTTTAACTACTCAAGACAGAATAAGCATGAAGACCACAAATAGATGATTAGTATTCAACATGTACATGACACTATAATGAAATTATTATCGGAGCAAACTCAGTATCCTTATTTTTTATTGGTTTGAAAAATCTTGAGTCTAAAAATTGTGCAAAGGAATTTAACAAGAGCTCGAAAACGTTTTTCTCATTTTCCTTTCGACTGTGGCTGTTGAAATGGTACTACACGTTTTGTTCTTTAGACGTATTTAAATGTTTATGCAAGGATTATTCGTTTTTCAAACCGTAAACACAAAAATTAAATTTTTATTTTAATACAGTCATTATTGACTAAATGTAGTTACAAATTTTCATCATGAAGATGGACCAGAATTTAATTTTATTTCTTTATTAACTAAAAATTAACATGCTTCTGTTTTTAAAATATAGTTTTAAAATTTCTTACCTTAGATCACTGCTGTCTGGGAAGACACTGCCTATCATCCAGCTGTGAACACGAACAGGGCTGCGTTTAAGGTCGTAGCTGTTAACCTAGCAGATACATGTAAATTGTAGCTAGATATCCTATTGAACGGACAGCTATTAAGTGTAAAATTTCGAATAAAAATATACATAATGCAAAATTCATTTTTAGAACAAAACGGTCTTATTTCAGGTGAAAATGTATATGTGTAAATTTAATTCGTAAATATGTGGAAAACAGTAGTTCCCCCTCCTTAGCTCTACAGGTCAGAGACCAGAAGAGTTTATGCTTTAGTAATGTGTCCGGCGTCTGTCTGTCCGACTGTCTGTAAACAATTTTTCAAAATGCTACGCCTCCTACAGTTTTGGTCTGATTTCATTATAACTTGGCATACAAGTAGACTACACCAAGATACATAATTCTGTATATCGGTCTTTGATTTCGGTGAACGGTGTTGCCGTGGTTACTACAAATAGAAATTTATGTGAAATACTTTTAAAATGCTACTCCTCCTCCAGTTTTGGTCTGATTTCAATATAACTTGGCGTACAAGTAGACTACACTAAGATACATAATTCTATATATCGGTTTTTGATTTCGATGAACGATGTTGCTTTGGTTACTAAATATAGAAATTTTTGTGAAATACTTTCAAAATGCAACTCGTCCTACAGTTTTGGTCTGATTTGAATATAACTTGGCACACAAGTAGACTACACCAAGATACATAGTTTTTTTTTTTTATCGGTTTTTGATTTCGATGAAAGATGTTGCCGTGGTTACCAAAAATAAAAATTTCTGTGAAATATATTTAAAATGCTACTTCTCCTACAGTTTTGGTCTGATTTCAGTATAACTTGGCACACAAGTAGACTACACTAAGATACATAATTCTGTTAATATCGGTTTTTGATATCGATGAACGATGTTGCTTTGGTTACTGCAAATAGAAATTTATGTGAAATACTTTCTAAATGTTACTCCTCCTACAGGTTTTGTATGGTTGTAATATGATTTGGCATGCAAGTAGACTACACTGAGATACATAATTATCAGTTTTATGTTTTTGATTTTGATGATTGATGTTGCCATGGTAACTCAAATTAAAAAATTATGTAATATTTTATTCAAAGCTACTCCTACAGTTGTAGTCTTATTGCAATCTTGCCACAAAAAGTGACTTAATCAAGGATCATTATTCTATCTATTGCTTTTGCTTATATTAGTCCCAACTGCTACTTTTCTCTTCCGTTATTATAAGTACAAACTAGAAGAGCTACAGTCTGGACAGAGACTTCTGGTTTAAAATCGTGTTGCAAATTTGTAACTACAGAGGTCATCTTGGATTAGATATAAAAGCATCAAGTATTTATGTTAGCTCCCCCTACGTAGCGACTAGGCTAGCTCTCTTTTCAAATGAGAGGTAGTTTAAGGTTCATCGATACTCTGACAAGAGAGATAACTCTTAATGACATAAATCTCTTTTGTTCCTATTCTATGAGTGAGCATAGGGTTTATGAACCTTAAAGCAGAGCCTGCTTACAATGTAGCAGCTACGATGTTGCACGCACACCAAGTACACTATAAATGAAATTTATGTAAAACAATACTTGTACCGACAAATGTCATAATACTGGAATCTTACACTAGTATAATATTGTAACACTTAAGGAAGAAGTGTGTGAACGAAATGTTAACGTACATGTATGTTATACAATGAAACTATATTGTTACTGTAATAGACATGTATTTTTATGACAGAATCAGATTTTAAGTCCTTCAACATGTTGAATTAGTTTGTATTCTGTTACCATATTTTTAGTTTTCCCTTCATCCCCTGATTTGGTACCATGTGTTGTTTTGTGTACTTGTACCTCTGAATTGTTGTGTCATTGCCATAATCATAGGATTCCTTTCATATTAATATAAGAGAAAAAATTAAGAACTTCCCTTCCATGACTCTTTCCTGGTGGTCTCATTGCATTCTCACATGATCCTGGATCTCGGATTTATTAAGTGCAGGTGCAGTTATACTTAAGTTTAGATTCATTCGAAAAGCTTTGGAGAGTTGGGGTCCTGACTTCATTTTACTGTCCCATTGCCTGATGGCCTCAGGAATGGTTATAAAGCCATGGAAAGTAAAAATAAACTCGTTAATTAATTTGATTGGTTTGATATTTTGCTAATACATTATTTGTACATTCAATAATATCACATGCAAAAGTCTCAAAATGCGTCCATCATCAAAATATATAATTTTATATTAAAATAAAGAAGAAACACTTTAGATTAATTAATTATTTATAGCTTGTTTGAAATAAATTTGTCCAATAAATTTTCAGTAATCAGTAACGTCTAGGGAAAAAAAAACATGAACTCTCTTTTTTTCTTGGCGAGACTCCATAACATCTTCATTTCAATCATACACCAAGAAATGTAAATATATCATAATTTGCGACAAAGTTTTTTCTGCAGACGAAGAAACTTAATAGTCCTGACGCAGTGGGAGGACTATTTAGCTGTTCTTCAGTTTCCGCCGCGCTATTAGTTGTAAGCGTTTTGATCCTTTGCAAGACACGCGATATCCGGTCCTGTCAGTAACAACGCGTTTTCCATGGCGGGCTCTGTCGGACATAATCTTGACATATTCATTTACGGACCCTGGCTCTACGTGGTACAACAGTGCAGATATATTAATACAAATTCGGTATCTTTCTATAACCTAAATTGCGTCTAAATTTCCTTCTACCGATTATTTATGAACTTAATAACATAGTAATACCTTTTAATCTGGCTTTTGGTACATTTTAAGGCCAGGAGAGGGGTGGATCTACCTATGTAGCAATCTTGCAATCTTGTTAATTAATTCAACCAGGTGCGAATTATTTTATTAAATAAGGAGTGATCAATTTACCTGTTCGGAACTTATCAGTTGGGCTCTCATATTTCAGTCGATTCCCACGGACGCTAAATAACCGTTGTTCCCTTGCCAATTCACACCATATTAACGTTCCATTATAAATTGATGATATGTATCTGCCAAACATTGTGTTCACTCGGTAAGGGGTAAATGGTGCTAAAAAGAGTATAATAGAAATTGTTCGCAGTTTTTACCGCGGTAAATGTCAAACATTCTACTAGGTTTCATCTTTATTAATGGATATACTATTTTTCTAAGATATATATATACATAAATTGCATTATAAATAATCCATCTTCCAAAATCGACAGCCAAAATTATTGTAGGTAGAATATTTAAGAAGCCCACACACACCAATCTATAGAATCAAATTATGAGATTCAGCATGCAGTTATCTACTGTAAAATTTTGTAATTTGTATGTAAATGTTGTCTTTCCAATTACTGAGAAATGAACTTTCATATGGTTAATTATGAATACTCCAATAAAAAACATATTTTCTGCATATTGAACATGCGGACATTTCATGTTTATTTTGTTATCCCTGTTTTCCTTTTTATCAAGTGTGTCAATCAGTTGTAGCTTTTGACTGGCAGGCATCGGTTATACAAACGGAACATGTGTAAACCTTGTCCTAAAACAGTACTTTTTATCAGTATTATCAATATTTTTGTTTTTCCCTGCTTTCTTAATTATATGCATGTATATGGAATATCTACTTATTTTTCTTCTTTCTTTGTTGATATTTTAATTTTATATTTAGCTCCATCCCCTAAAAAAATTATAAACAACACAATTATTGATTTTTCTTTAAAAAATATCCTTTCTTTAAGTATATTATCAAAAACAAGACGGATAAGAGTTTAATAATAGTTTAATAATTTATCAATATTCTCTCAAATAATATTTTCAGTTATAGATACCACACAGAGTTATTTTTCATATATAAATATGTTGTTAATTTGCTCGTATAAAGATTATCTACTCTGGCATTTACAATAATATAATTCTAATAATGTATTTAATGTAATCATACTTATAATTTTTCATAATAATGCAATCCAACATCATATTATTTAATTTATTGCATCTACTGATCAGAGCTGTCAATACACTTCATAAATGTTGTTAGTTATTTGTACCTCAAAGTTTACTCACACCTTGCACTTTTTTAATGAATTTCGGTTAATATTTTTACACTGTGAAAAAAGCAGTGCTTTTAAGTCGACTCTCTCAAATTTAAATTCCCTAATTTATTTTTCATAATTTGATATAATGATTATATTAATTTTTAAGTGTACACCTATATTTTTTTTCTATTTTTTAAAGTTATTGAGGGTGTATTTTTTATATCAACAAATTTTCATCGCTGTTTAAAAGAAATTGATAATAAAGCCGAAATCTAATGTTCAGTTTCTTAAAAATGTAACATACATGAATGTACTTCTAACTTCACACTGTTTAATGATAATAATAATTTAATAAAGTTTTTACATTAATTACTAATTAGGGGTTAATGCCCAGTAGTTTCTTATTTAAAAGAGTATTAGCTTCTGGAAGACATGGGTCCCATCCCAGTGAATATATGTATATATATATAACTTACTGATTTATATGTATAATAAGTTGTAATGATTCTTGCAAGCTCCATCTAATTATCCGCTAAGAATCATTCCAAACAGCAAATATAAGTTCATGTACATTTCCAATGTTTGATATGTTTATTTTTGACATATTCCCTCTTTATTTCAATTTTGTATTGGGGCATTCTATTTACTACATGTAACTGAAGAAAAATTATGGTTCTTCCTTCATTTCAAAAACATAAAAATGTTTTTTGCATAAAAAATGTTTTATTATTTATGTAATTCCTCAAATCAATTGACGAAGTTTTGAAAGTATTTGTAGAAAAATCAACAGCGTGTTTTTATATATACTGAGAGATTTCCTAAATAAGTCTTATGATCGATATTGAACTTTTGATAAAACACCAGTTCAGATTAAACTGGCAATGGATAGATGTATAAATTCAAAAATATTAGTATGTATTTTGTCAAAATCACATTTTACCAAAGCATTCAACTGTTTTCACAGTATGCAGCCATACTTAATCTGTTAAGTATTCCTTAAATGTTTTTGCTGTTTCGGATGAAGTGAGGCGTTTCCTTTTTATCTATTATAATTTATCGGATTGTACACCCATAGTGAACAATCGTGACGTTACGGGCACCTGATTGACCGACGAATATGATTGACAGCCCGATTTTAATGCTTTGCAGCGGGAGATAATTTTCCGCCAATCAAATGGCCGTTACGCCGAGAGCAAACGGATTCAACCTGATAAAATTTATAACAAATTTTGTTACAAGAAAATAAAAATGATAAAACCCCAGTGAAGAAAAGATTGGGAACCTCCCCCTTGATTTGTGTGTTTAATGATGTTGACATATCTCCAAGAATCATTGAGTTGTCAATTTAAAAACCTAAGGAGAGCGTATGACATATGTGTATTAATCCTATGTCTTCTTGGATAAAACCGCTGTATGATACGGCCTATAACACTTATACAGAAAAACACCATCCACGGGGAAAGGAACAGAACAGACAGTATATTTCTCGAAGTCCTTTCCGTCATGACTTCTTGAAATTTTGTTAATTTATATTTTGATCATTGAATTATTTGGATTTATCAATCAAGTGAGAAGAGTTAGTTGTTAAAGAGACAAAATGTTTGCTCTTCCAACTCTGCACTTTACACCACAACAAGTGGCACAAGTTTGTGAGACTTTGGAAGAAAGTGGAGATATTGAACGCTTAGGACGCTTTCTATGGTCTTTGCCTGTTAACCCTTCTGCTTGTGAAGCTTTAAACAAACATGAATCAGTTTTGAGAGCCCGAGCACTTGTTTCTTTCCATACAGGAAATTACAGAGACCTTTATCACATTCTTGAGCATCATAAATTCACCAAAGAATCCCATGCCAAATTACAGGCGATGTGGCTAGAAGCCCATTACCAGGAAGCCGAAAAACTTCGCGGACGACCCTTGGGTCCTGTGGACAAATACCGAGTAAGGAAGAAGTTCCCCCTTCCCAGGACAATTTGGGATGGGGAACAGAAGACACATTGCTTCAAAGAGAGAACCCGCAACCTTCTAAGGGAATGGTACCTCCAGGACCCTTACCCCAACCCAACCAAGAAGCGGGAGCTGGCAACAGCAACTGGGCTGACGCCTACTCAAGTTGGCAACTGGTTCAAGAATCGGCGACAGAGAGACAGAGCCGCTGCGGCTAAAAATCGGTAAATTTTATTTCTTTTGCGTGCACAAATCCTAGGTTAAGTTTTTGATGAAGAAGTATATTAACCTTAAATTGAGTAACTCTGGAACAGTTAGTCACTCTTTGAATGAAATTAAAATTTCGCCACATTCAGAGGTTAAAAAATATAAACTTTCACTGAAATGCAGCATAATAAATTCATGCAAAAATTTGTAATAATTAATGATTATGAAGTACCTGTTTTGAGACATAATAAAATGCAATTTTAGACAAGTTTTCTTTAATAAATTGTAAATGATTTATTTTTCTTCAAACATTTACTTCTTACACTTTAAAATTTTACTCAAAACTCTGCAATTCCTTATCTAATTAGAAAATAAAATAAATAGAAATATTTTACAGAAATTATTTTAAAAACTATTGGGAAAAAACACAACAAAGTGATAAATTCTTTAGAATTTATATCAATATAGAAAATTAGTGTTTATGTGAATTTTGTTACCTTCAATTTAATATCTGCCTGTTTTCTTTTTGTTTTAAAAGTAAATATGAACATATTTAATATGCATGTAATATTCTAATTTTGTTTATTTTAAATTATTGCCAAATTTTTATTTTAAAAAAGAATATTATTTTAACGGATAGTAAATTTCAAATTTGCTTATAAACTCCGTAAATTAGCAAACAAATTGATTGTTAAAAGAAAAGAAAATGATATATGGTTCATTTGTCTGAAGCATCTACCATGTGTTGACAATCGAGTAATTTACTCGCAACACTTTTTTTTACTTAGATAGATTTGTCAAAGGAACAGATACAAGATTACACACACGATAATACAAC
This sequence comes from Saccostrea cuccullata, assembly GCF_032062105.1. NCBI lineage: Eukaryota > Metazoa > Mollusca > Bivalvia > Ostreida > Ostreidae > Saccostrea > Saccostrea cuccullata. The sequence goes on along the minus strand of NW_026929623.1, from coordinate 62,762 downwards.
TATTTCACACTTTCTAAAACACGATTAATGGCTAGTATTTGAACTTCAGCGTCACTTAGATAATTATCAAGAACTATTATATCCCACGGCCTTTTTTTATCAACCAATAAGTGTTGAAAGCGATTTTCTCCGCATTTGAGGAATTGCATCTTTATCCTCAAATATTTTTCTTGTCGTAATGTTAAACTCAATGACCAGTTATGGCCTTAAGACGTTCATATGAAAAATATATTTTATCATACCTGGTTCACATAACATAATCAAACCTCATCGTTTTTTTTTTCATTCTTTGAAAGAAAACACAGTTTTATATGTTGTTTAAGCTTTTACAAAACAGTTTCTTCATAAATTAATTTGAATTAGCTATATAAAATTCCTTCTTTGAATCGGGGATAAATGATGTTTTAAACATTTTATTTTCTAAAATGTTTATGGTAATAATTATTGATGTCCTGAAGGAAAACTGTTTTTTTTTTATTATTATTGAAAACAGATGACGAAAAAATATGGATAGGGTACTTACTTTTTTTTCAAATAAGTCCTAGGAACAAGTGCGTATACATACAAACTTGTGAAATCTTGTACTTCTTAATTCTTCGAAGAATCAATATTTATAATTCTTCTTACTTACCAAAAATTTAAATATCGAAATTAAACAAATAAAGGAATAATTCCCAATTAGATATACTACCGTTTAAATGTATAACAAATCTAATAAAAGTTGCCACCCAATCAAATATTTTAAACTTTTTAAGCCGAAATTAAACTGAAAAATATTTTCACTTACAGGTAGCGAAATTGCTTGGCAAATTTGAGCGTTTTTGTTCAGTTTCAGGGATTAGTTGTTTCTTTGTGGGGAGTTTCTACTGAACAAACTCGGGCTTCTTTTCGAAGTTGACATTGTATTTATATATTTGTTTTTTCGGAGTATTAAGGCCGTTATGTCATGATAGCCTCCTTAGATCAATTTCGAGATCGTTTCTAAATGGAATTTGATCCTAAATTGTTAAAATAAGTAAAGAAAGAGCGTTTCTATTTTAAATAAGTTTTACATTTACTTCAACATCGGATTAAGAGGAGTCAGTCTTCAAATATACACGTATCATTCATGTCATGGATAAAATTAGCATATAATTTTGCTATACTGACGTTTTAAAATGTAATTTCGTCAAGACAGTGTTTAATTCAGTTTATACATATTTCAAATTCAGTACACATTATATTTTATTAATTTTTCTTTTTGGGTATTTTATTCAAATCTTTTCGCTACAATTGAAACAGAAACAGTAAAATTCATCCATTCATAACGTACAAAAGTATTTATTTTTAAAAAAAATTAGGTCTGATGAAAATAAATTTCTTTTCTTTTAATGTAAAAATCGTTTAAATGTTTAAAAGTTAAATACTTAAAAATATTGATGATTAACATTATAAACTTTTATCAAATGATATACAGAAATTGTTCAAAAATATACTCAGGATTTCATAAAAAGAAGCATATATTATATACTATTCTATTTTAATGCCATCGAGCTCTAAAAGCTATAGATGCTGTAACTTAATAAAGATTGCGGAGGGACAATAGTTAAAGCAAACATAATTCTATTAATTCATTCATAAAAATCTAGATTGAAATGTTATTCCCGAAAACTTATTTGTGAAGTTAAATCAAAGAAAACTATCACTTTTAAAGACAAAATCTACCGTGAATTATATCATGATTTATCACTGCATGAAGAGTAGGACTGGTTTTTTTTTTAGTTTGAATGAACTTGCAAAAAATACCATAAATGATATGTCTTATAGGATGATGTCATTTTTTGTATGACTGTTTATAAAACCTGAATATTGACGGGTGTATTAGTCGTCCCGAAAGAACAAAGAATAAAACGGTTTTGTTTGATCTTCTAATATTTGTCTGGATGATATTCTCGTGAATACAACAATAAGTGGGGACTTCTAGATCGAGTCCCCCTGAAATGAATCAGTTTATGACGGATTAATCATAAGCCCGGACCAAATGTCCTCATAGAGTCGTATTCTTCGTGGACGAATTTTTTCACGTCCGTCCAGGTTTCAGATGATCAATGTTTACCCCCACTGTGAAGAAGATATAATGGCCTTGAATGGAACAATTTTAGAGAATTAAGTCATTAATACTAGGAGCCTATATATATGAACTGGAATTCTTATAAAGTTAAGAAACATCTTGTGTGTCGGTCACGTCCCTTTTTCTTCGATATGACATTTGGCTTTAATTTCTGTCGGCGTATGGATGGATCGTCGTTCAATTTGGTATTGTGATTATAGATACTATTGTGTATAAAATTATATACACCTGTCCTGGGAGCCTAATACTTTGCTTGTATTCATATTTATTTGATAAGAAATTCACCTTTTCTTTATGCCTTTGTTTACAACTCGCACCTGCTATCAATATTTTAAAGTAGAAAATCGTAATCGGTTTCAGAGATTCCGATGTTGAGAGGAAAGCCTCGCTCTTTTTCTACTTGTTCTTATGCAAGAAAGAGAGGTTTGATTCTAACCGAAGAGATTAGCACGTATTCTGTAGTGTTAAGATATTCCTAAATATATTAACTTCTCTATCAGCTGACACGAGCTCATAGTTCGAATCCCGAGTTTATCCTCTTAACTAAGTAAACTGAAAACGAATCGATCTTCCTTGATAAAACTCTATCTCTTTAGACACAAATTATCAGCGACTATGGGATAATGGACCACTGCTAGTCTTGTTTCGCGTATTTATGTAATGGTATTTGTTTACTTCTCGCACAATAGATTAGATAGTAAAATCCGTGTAAAACAAACCCGGGGATAATACTCAGATAGCATGTTTTCAAATAGGATATGTTCCTCACGGGAAGTCCTCAATATTGTCGAAATAAATTGATTGTCCGAAATATTTCAGTGCTGATAATAGCAATATAACCATTGCTCCGAATTCCAGAATCAAGATATATAGTGCACTCTTTTTAACATGCTTAAACAATGTACATGTAGTGACTTTTTTTCCAAAAAACTTACTGGACAAGAAAATACTAAGAAGTGAAGATAGCTAATATTTTTAAATCCAAAACTGTTTTTTAAAAAAGAGAATAATAAACGGACCAGAACATATTCTAAACAGACCTTGTATTCCACCCCAAACCTCATATTCATTAAGAAACAATGATGGTCTTACTTTTCTTATTCCTCAGACGAGGACCACATCATATATATATGAATAGTTATTTCCCATCTACAATTAAATTATGGAATAGTTTACCATACCATATTAGGAGTTTACCAACACTATCTTCTTTCATTAATGCCATTAAAAAGACTCATTATAGAACACCCAATAAGCTTTTTAATCATGGAAATCGTAGTCAAAATATTATTCATTGTCAGCTAAGAAATAATGCTAGTAGTTTAAATGGTGATTTACTGAAAGATTATATAAGTGATAGCTCAAAATGTGAAAATTGTGATTTTCATATAGAAAATGCATATCATTTTTTCTTTGAATGCCCATGTTATTTTGAGCAAAGAAACACTCTGTTTAATTGTATATCTAGTATAGACCTACAAAATCCTATTCCTATTTCCCTTAATCTTTTATTATTTGGTGATAGTAATATTTCTTATGCAAATAATATGAAATTATTTGATTGTGTTCACAAATATATATCACAAACCAAAAGGTTTCATAAATGAAGTGTAACTATGAAATACTTATTCCAGTTTATGTCCTAAATTAAATACACATTCATTGTATGTTTATAAATTGCTGTAGTTTTCATTTTTTTCCCTTTCATTTCCACATTTACAAACCGGTATTCATTTGTTGTTGTGTTTTTTTTTTTTCTTTTTCTCTCTTCAATCATGTATTTTTCTTTCCCCTTTAATCAATTCAAATTTGTGTCAGTTATATATAACTTATTGGTCATATATAAACCTGTTACTATATGTGTATTAATTAACCTTGTACCTGTGGAGAGGGCTTATATAGGCTATGCCTGCTGCCCAATCCATTTATGTGTTTTACATAATAAAATATGTTCAAATCAATATTCTAAACAGATCAACAAATCCAATCATAGAGTTTTTTGTTTCTTTCTTGAGATTTTTATAACATCAATATAAACATCGATCTATACTATTTATTTTAAAAATTGTAAACCAACTCACAGAAGAAAACCAACATGATCGTTTGTAGAATTTTGAGCTTTCCTGTACATGTATTATAAAGTATTATTATATCGATGTTGAGCTAAATTTGAGATCAATTCCTTTTCATACCCTTGAATTAAACACCACCCAATTTAACGATGACATTATCGAAAAAATGATTTATTCAATTGAATCTAAAAGGATCATATCTGGATTAAATTGCACATAATATTAAAACTGAAAATGAGCCACTAGAATCAGAAATGTCCGGGACTGTTACATTCAATTAGTCTGTCTGAATCTGCGAATGGTCACGTGACCTTGTCATCGTCACAGGTCACCCACGATGCGGTGTCATTCGGTGAAGCAGTTCGCCGATTCTATACTTATCAATCCTTAACAAGCGAAACTCGTCAACACCCTGTTTGACAGCTAAAAGAGAACTTGTTTACTTTTTTCAAATCAATTGGAGTGAAATTGTTAACTGCATGGTTGGGATCTATTCATAAAAATTGCATTGCTTCATTCAGAGTGTCAAAATTTTCTTTTCAGATCAATTTCCAGAGCAAATATGCTGATCTTGAGAAAAATACTAGAATAACGATTAGAACGGAGTTATTAAATCTCCCGGGAAAAACTCTGCATTTATGGGCATATTTGTTCATTATATCGCTGATTTATGTCGCAAAATCGTATCGGCGTTAAAAATATAATTTTACAATATTTATCTGATGATATACATTTGTGTAAATATAAGTTAAAATTTATCAAAAATCTTGAAAATAACAACTTAATACAATGCAAAGTCATCTTTATATAAGTAAAAAAAAATGTTTAACCGCATTGATCTTAATTTTTCGGTTAAACAAAACAAATAAAATTACAAAAAGTTTATGTATATATATAAATTTACATGTTCGGTGAGGTTACAGAAAGGTAGCTTTTAAAAATGATAGAAAAAGTAAAAATTCTTAATATTTCAATGCATGTATTTATAATAATCATTTTTATATACATGTAATATTTCCCTTTCGTATCAAAAGCTCGATGTAAGAACTGGAGAGATATAAAATAAGAAAATTATTTTAAAATTACTTAATTTACTGTAGAAAAAAATTTACTGTTACTTTACTATTGTTTAATATTGTAATTTATAGTTAACTATGATAATCGTATTTTTGTTAGACAAAGATGGAATATTTTTTTTATTGAATAATAGGAACCTCTCGTGGAAAGAGGGTAAATTTAATTAATTCCACTGAAGTTTTGGGACTGACGTTTATCTCGAATCAAAACATATGTTTACAGATTCTGTGTACAATATAGATACATAATAAAAAAGGTTCATCGCGATAAATAATTCATTGTCCATTTTTTTTATCAAATAATTTTTGTAGCATTTTTATTCAAAATCTTTCTAATATATGCATAAAATTATGTTAAATCACAGTCTACAGATACTGGGATTTTCGAACGGAAAGATTTTGCAACAGACCTTTCAAGCTTAGAAATTTTTCATATTGTTTTAATTACACTAAGTTTCGGCAATATTACTTAGAGCTAAACTGTATAACTTAATTAAGACTTAGTAGTTTACAATACAACATTATGGCAAGACCAGATACAGTAAATAAGCGTTTACTACTAGGATGTCTACACTGTGAATTAGTACATGGGCATAATTTTTTTCTAGCTTGCAATCTAAAAGATATTATGTAATACCTTCCATTAATAATAATGATGATGGTGATGACGACGATAATGTTAATTAACGTATTACAATCCTTTAACATGTATGAACTGTAGCTTTAAATGTTGTTTTGGAATGTAATTTTAGGGTTTATGAAGGTTTTGCAATTTTGCGCCTGTTATAAACTCGAAAATATTTGTCTTCAATAAATATTTAAAAATATTATAGATATAATGTGTGTGTGTGTGTGGGGGGGGGGGGGGGGGGGGGCTATATCATCAGTGCTAAATATCAGCGTTCATTTATGTTTGTAATCTTAACATTTAATTGAATCTTTTATAATTCAATTTAATATTAATCAATTAATTGTAATTGTAATATAAGTTGTAATTTTTTTGCAAGTACAACCACTTACACTGTAGCTGGCGAATTAAACATTTTTCTTTTTATTTGACGCATGTGGATTGTAAATTTGCAACATCAATTTTATACTTAACGTCTCCCATGATTTTTTTTGTAGTCTTCAGAACCAGCAGAGCGGAGATAAACTTAGCTGTTTAGGAGCCTCATCACCAACAATAACTTCATTCGATGACGATGAAAAAATCGATGTTGACGTCGATGATGACGACGATGACTTCGATAATTTGGATGATTCTCGCAGCAGCACGAGTTCTCCAAACTCCCAAGTCTCTGCACGAAGCCCGCACAGCCAGATGAAGTTGTCACCTACGTAATGGGTTATAACTGTTATCGATATATACACTGTATACTTTTAATCGGGATTCTGAATCCATACTGATGATGATCGCCGATATGTTTTCAGCACATGAAAAACGATTGATAGATCGACTCTTGCCATCTATGGATGTTGTTTTTGTTAACATTTCATTGGCCTCGCGGTAGTGGGTTTTTCATTGCTATGTATTTTTTGTTATTTTATTGATATGATGAATTTTCCTGTACATTGTTCCCTCATTAAGTGGTTGTCTGGAGCATTTTCTTGTACTTAAGTGCTACTACATGTGAATGTATTTTAAAAGTTACTTTTTAAAACTGTATCCTTTAGAATGTGTCATTTTGCAAAGAGAAGTTTTACAACCTCCAAAAATCATTCAAGCAGCATGGCACTTTAGACTTAAATATTTCTTTATTAACAATATTTCTCTTTTGGATTTTCATCTGTGAAAATCCCACTAAAATCGTACATGTATCTAGATAAAACTGAAATTTAGGAATTTAAGGAGAAAAACTAAAGTTACTGTAACTGCAAAAGTCTACTTCTGTCTCCTTGGATAATACAAGTACCTGTATTTATAAAAATCAAATTCTTACTTAATAATATGAACTATAATTTATAAACATTTTTTGGCAGAAGTTTATTATTAATTCCAATTGAAAAATAGGTTTTTGTGTGAAACTTACGATGAATTGCATTACAGTATATAGATATATGGGGTATTAACCTGTCCATTCACTTTATGAAATGTTTCCATTGTTATGTTTATTATGAGTAAACTGATTGAAATACCTTTACTTTTACTCTTTTTTCTGTGAGAAAATAACTCGATTTGAGATCAACAACAAGGTGAATTGTAACTATCATATTGCAAACCATATTTCACATCGGATGATGACCAATTTTAAATTCTGGTAGAATACAAACCAAATTTTAAAAAAATGTTTCGCCATAAAATTAAAATACAAATCATTATTTTTTATTTGGTTTTGTGTCCTGATTAATTTTACACTTACTTTTGCACAGACTTGTTTCTGTGATAATTTTTTTCAACCCATACAAAAATACGATGGGTTTATCATAGAAACAAGTACCTGTGTTACTTTGGTATGGTTTGAATTAAATATTGGTCAATTTTTTAGAAAAATACACGTAACGTCACTTTTCCAAGAGTTGAATCATAATCAGTTGATGATCAGAGGAAGCTCGACGAAAAAAAACACACACACACATACACACATGATGAAACATTATTTAAAATTAAATATAGTAATGTACTTATATTTCTCTGAATATTAAAAAGTCAACCGTTTTTTACAAAGAAAATGCTAAATGTAACGTTTGTCTGCTCCTTTTCACTATTAAAAATGTAATAAAAGTTATGAATTTCGAGCCCGATCAATTCAATTTCGTCTAACAGCGGGATCCAGTAAATAGGCCCTAGTGAAGACGTCTCTCTTTAGCTATTAATCGGGGTGTTGTAGACAATGTTTCGCTTTTGTGTGCGACAGCAAATTAATTTACAATTTTTATTCAAACGTCAATAAACTGTAATTCGCGTTCAGCTAGTGCGAGCACCTCTCCACGGGCAGTCATCTCCCTTTTGTCCTCACTCAATTGCCTGCCCCGTCTCTCAGTTCTTGATTCAAGCTTCTGGAGAGCAGTTACCTTGTTCGACAGTTTCAACATTGCTTTGTCAATTCCCAGTCGTGCCTTACAATTCTTTTGTGTGGTGTAATACTCCTGGATTTTGACAAATTACCAGAAAGAAAAGAACAAAACTGTCGGCTTCCTTTCTGCACTGGACTTGTATGCATGTGTATACCCAAGATAGACTTCTCATTAACACTGTAGTTTTATCACAGCATCAGATGATTATGGCATCAGCCATAATATATTACAATTATTAGTCTTTACTAATGTTTATGTAATTTTATTTGTTTGTTAATATATGACTTACATTTTTGACTAGAAATCTTGAAAACATTAGGTATAGTTCACAAAATAATTAATACTAAAATGAAATATTTGCCACCATATAAGTAAGCTCCCAGAAAATGTTATTCTAACGTTTATTATTCATAAGAAACCGACAAATACACATCTCAACAGTATTGAAAGAGGGGTTAGCAAACATAGAAGTTATCAAAATATAATGCATGTAAATATTGGGAGTAAAATTGTTCATTGTAGCTTCTTTTGTAGCATTATATTTATTTGTTAATTTTTTTTTACCCCAACAAATTTTAAAAGTTTGAAATTGCAAAAAGGATTTATTTCCTCGCTTGACGTTTTATTAATTTGAGAGGACATCCGCTCTTGAAAAAGAATACAACGTCAGATGGTTGGCCGGGGGGCAGCACGAATCAGTCTCTTATACTAGTTCCAACGAAGGACGAGTGTAATACATATGCTAATCTTCATTAAACAAAACAGATTTCTTTTTTCTCTTCATAATATGGAACAATAAAACAACAATTTTTATATCAACAACTAAATCCTGGAAGACCTCCGATAAAACTTTGTTCCACTGTAACACATTGTTACGTTGTAGATGTTATCTTCACCTTTGTACATTAAAAAAACCTTATACAGTACTGTATTTTAATTTTGTTTAAATCTTGGCGAAAAAAATACCAGAGTAAATGGCGCTCATTTATTTTTTTTTATCCAGTTATGAGCAGGAGTGACATTGACAATGCATTATAAAGGTGTTAAAATTTCTGTTTAATAAATCAGTTTAAGTATTTGTTCAAAATCAATAAGACTGTTAATTTGAAAGTAATACTCTCTTAACTTAAATGAGTATAATGTACCTATATAGTTCTTTGATTTACCCTAGCTTACTCGAGTTTTCTAACAATAAAAGACTCTTGACCATTTTTTGTCGGTTTCGTATTTCACAAGGCAGTACTGTAACGTGGCATTAAGAGCACAAATTTTACATGCGGAAACCTCTTTAATTATTTTCAGAACTCTGTTGAAAATAAAGACATATCCGGCACGGGAATTATAATTAATAATTTATTCCTTTGTCCACAAGTGGCACATCAGTTATTTGCATAAAATTATCAAATCAAAGTCTCATAAGTTGTTATAACATATCTGCCAGAATGCCATGGCTGTGAAATGAACCGAGTCTCGGCATTGACCTGACCAGGTTTGAAGTCAAAGACACTCTACATTTTATATTATTCATTATGAATTTTTCTTTTTTTCTTTTGTTACACTGAGGTCTTTCATGAAATAACGAAAATTATTCGAGCTCTAAAGTCCATTAAACAATACACAATAGGAAAACATATCATTTAATAACATTATACTTTTATATGTACATGTTTCAACACAGGCTTCTCTCGATATTTTTAATCGTACATACAATGCATTCAAGACTATTTGTTTTGTAAAACAAGATTTGCAGTCATAAAATTGAAGATCGAATATATTGAATAAAATCCGTTTTAATCAAATATAGGTAAGGTACAGAGTAGGGCATTTTGATATATTTATTAATATTATACTTTCATGTAAATTACTTGAATCTTATTCGTCGAGAAACATTTGTTAAAAAAAATATTACCTGCTGAATAATGAAGCCACGCCCTCCTGCGTAGCAACAGTCAACATTGCTTGACGACGGGTGATATTCCAAAAAATAGCGACTGCGCAGAATTTATGCGCGCACGGTTTACTGTTATATATATTTGTAAAAAACATTCAGTATAATATAATGAATATTGCATGTTGTTGAGTGTAACAATGAAAGTTTTCACCCCTCGAAAACCATTGTCAACTTAGGCTGCGTCTTGGTTGACAATGTTTTTCTTGGGATAAAAATTTTCAATGTTACACTCATCTACATGCAATACCGGTATTTATATAATAATCTCATACGGTGTGTGCATTTATTCGAGGTTTCTATTTTTTTTAAATGTAAGTTGATATTATTTATAATAGCATTTGTATGTATTGAGAAACTGTTTAAAAAGAATATTTTTAATTCATCCACACAATTTACAGCTGTAATAACATTTTCAAAAAGTCTGTGTAATTTAAACACCAATAATTTACACAAAACTTAACTAAACAAACAAACAAACAAAAAACAACAATTTTTCAGGGATCTCATACTAGTAAACAATCACTCAAACATGCAAAATTTACAAAATAAAAAAAAATGTAATACAATGCAGTACCGAGTCAGTCGTTCAAAACTTACCGAACATTCTCTGATCTGATGTCAAACAATTATACAAAGCATACAATAAAAATGGCATATTATACTTCTGAATAAACAAAATTGTATTCTTTTTTGGTTTGATTTAAGCTTTCATTATACTTGATATTGCGTAATTATAGCCTTGCAAGGAAATATGCTTTTCTTGTATACAAACTATAAAGAAAATGTAAATATATTATATTTTAGGAAAATATAAATAAATTTTATTACACAGTTGAACGTCATCACAGATCTTTTTTTTTTTTTTTTTTTTAATCTGAATCATCACACTTGCTTTGAAAATGTTAATCTTCCCGATTGTAAGTTACACGATTTCTAAACCTCTCCTATATAGTGTAGAATGTGTCATTTACAGTAAAATCAGTGTACTTCATTGCATGTTATGTGAGCAGGTGGCAGACCCGTCATATAAAAAGAGAAAATTATTCTCAGCTAATTGGCACGGATATTAATTTATAATTGCACCAAATAGTTCTAGAATTGAAAGCTACACAGAAGTACAAGCGTCTGTAAGCGACTCGTATAAATGAAAGCATTGCTAATAACTGGAACAAAACTAAAGGCACGAAGCCGAGTGGGGGCGTGGCAGTGTATAATAATTATTTTGCTCAGATACACAGTTGACTGTTAACAAAATTCAAATTTTCATTAAGACATCATTTTGGTATTCATAGTTCTCTGTTTGGAGACGAAGTGGCATTCATCATAATTTTTACCTTAACAATAGCTTTAAATCTTCATGATCAAATTGCATTGGTGTCGCATATGTGTTATAATTGAGGGATAAGGTTAAAACGGGTACATAAAAGTATGACTGATATGGTAAATAGGAACAAGGTTTGCCAGTTTGATCTGATCTATAACGAGCTGATAATTGATTACAGAAGAGCAAACAGTGAATATAGAAACACTAATGTTCCCTTTTTCCTGCATGCATTCATGATCCAAACCAAGTATAATTTATTTCTCTGTAAGCTATGCCATTTCTCACAGGGTTATATTGACACATATATATAAATATACTTTTGGCAAAAGTCATCAACCAACTATTGCAAAAATAGTAGATGTCTTTCATGCTTCAATGGGTGTTAAATGATAGGAAAAAAAATCAACCAAGATCATCGTTATAAACAAGAAGTAACGTATTTTATTGTCACAAGTCTATGTACCCTTGTACAGCTGTATCTACACTTTTGTTCAATACATTTCTCAAAGCAAATTGAAAATGATGTATCATCCTTAAAAAATTTAGATAGACACTAATATGCCCAGTGGAAACTGCTTCCTATATTTCCTTTGCGAAATCTGATGATCGAAACGGGCATAACTATTGATACCGTAACAATATTATCTATACTATGACAATATATGTAACTTTAAACAAAAATAATGTATTTAATTTGTTTTTGGGATTCTTCATAAAAAAAAAATTGGAACATTTTCTCTGGTTCGACTTCTGAGATACCAACAAGGGAATTCTTATCAGACTAATCTATTTAAGGCCTGCCATTCTAAACGAACAAGATATTCACAAAATTCCTCTAACATTTCAAATGACAAAACTAATATCCCTAGACGAAACACTGAACATGAATTAATTTGATGTATCTAATCATAACTGTCAAACACAACTGTTATTAGCCAAATTCTATGAATCTATGAAAGAAAATTCAAGTAACTTCATAAATTTGACATTTTATCTCGTATTTCTTTCGCTTTTCATTATTAAATGAAAAGGTAACAATTCAATAAATGTGACTGACATTTTTTACATCACAATAATCATAGAGAGACGCGTCACTGAATGTTATTACATGTATATTACAGTTTACTGATCAGTAAACATTCGAAGAACAAAAACAGTTCCTATTCAAAAGGAAAATGGATTTATACCATGTTTTTAATAAGTTTCTGTCTAGTCTGGGTGTACGGTTACATGTTTGTCCTTGAAATCATGTATTTAACGTAGTTATGCAATGTTAAATTCACATGGGAAGCAAGAAAAAAGAAACACTTATAGGGCCTGAACAGCTCTGTAATAATTAACATTTAACCGTATCATTGATTGAGACAACAATCAGATTTCTATACGTAAATATGGTTTCGTTTTCCGACATTGTTCTGTCTTTCTGAGACAGACGAGACCAATCCAATGACTGGAAGTATTGTGCCACCGGCACCGCCATGTCTCCCTAAGCTGCCTGGAAGAAAACTCCCTCAATGTGATCGCTTACTAAATACAATGAAATTTTTATACGTAGAAGCAGGATGTGCATTAAAAAGTAAACAGATATTGACGATTCATAGACATAACGTAATAATGGCTAATCGGCGGGAAATGTTGACAGCAGCGGTATCACTTTTCAGTATGAAGACTTGCATTTTTCCTTCCGACACTCAGGTTGTTTGAACAACCGGTTACAAAAGCTAGTTCGTCCTCTTGACATTTCGACCCTTCTCAGTGAGCATGAAGACTAACTTGTAACGTGTTTGCTTACTTTGAAAAACTCTTATGGACTTCTCAGTTTCATTTTAAGCCTCAAGTAGCTCGGCTGGCGTCTGTCGGTCCTGCAACACAATATGTTCTGTATATTGCCTCGCCAAAACAATATTGAAAGTGTTTGGCAACTGAATCTGAAAGACAGAATAGGTTGGAACTGCTACAAAATAAACACGCGGTAACAAAAATGAACCCGTCAGTAAGTATTTAATTTATTTCAGAAAAAAAGTGGTGCCAAACCCATCGTATTTAGAGGCATTCAATCGATTTCAGCATCGACATGATATCCAGCATGTGGTGACGAGTCAAAGATGCACTTCATTTGATAGATATTTGAATTGATATAATCCATGGAATGAAAGATCCAACTGCCAACATTCAAAAAATAAGGCTACTGCATTTTAATCGGCTTTCGATATATACAGTACTAGTGAAACTGATCAAATATGTATATATTGAGAAGGAAGCTGTAAGAGAAATAGGTTGGAATTATAATTATATGCAGGCGACTTCAAGATAAAACACTGTATACAGTTCCTCAATTTTTGCAGATTCGTTTATATTATTTCTGATCTACCTGTAATGAATAAAATACGGTTTTCCTTGTTGACTACATCTCTCACTCAATTTTTTTTTTTAAAAGACGTTTATCAACAAGGCATTTGGAAAATTATTTGAAAAAACATATGTTTTCTAATCTCATTATATCACGAATAGGTCTCTATCGCAGTTGTAATGTTGTTTGTACAAACATTTGATGAAAAATACATCAAATCCGGATAAGAACGGATTAGGCGATCGTTTTCCAGTGTACGATCTACCCTTGAAAACGATATTTCCCTTGGTGTCAATTTCGGATGAACCTTCACTAATGTTTTTATAGTGATTTGGGAAGAGGAATTATGCAATGAGAATAAACCCAAGCAATACTCAAAATCTTACCTTACAGCTAAATATGTCAACATAATTCCTCATCATAACAGGTGAGTCAATACCGTAATAGATTGCAACAATAAATTGAGAACCTTGGCTATATAGCTAGGATCAAGTTGTTGAAAATATTCAGATTATGACTCTAAATCTCTATAATCTATTAAAACAGCTTCGACTATCAATATTGGGGAATCTTTTATGACATGTTTTTATATTGTTTTCCTATCTATATTAATCGCATTGGAACCCATAAGGCACATTCCGAACATATGTTAGTGTACCGAGTTTCATGTGAAATAGTGCAGTTATGGCTTCTCAATTCCCAGACTTTGTAAAGGTCTTGTAATCCTATGTTAAGATTTGGAAATATTTATGCAGGTCTTTATAGGGAAGAAGACGCTGAGAACAACTTAAAATATTTGAACAAAGTACAGCATATTAAGACGGCAGATCCTTGATTTAATAAATGCAGATCTATTATTTAACAAAATCCACTGTTAAAAGAATTTACAGCTTGCACTTTAAAGCATACTTAATTTTGGTTGTTGTAAATTTGTAACGAAGAGAAAGGGTTTTTTTTTGGTTTTGTTTTAATTCATTTTTTCTTGTTTTTTTTTTTTTTTTTTTTTTTTTTTTTTTTTTTTTTTTTTTTTGGCCGTTATCTCTTTTTTTTTTTCTTTTTTTATAGATTGAACAATTTATTGTATTTCAGTCTGTTTGAATTTTGTTTTATCTTTTTTTTATTTTATTTTCCATAACACCTTTTTATTTGTTTATTTTCATCATTGTTTGTAGGGATTCTTGATTGTTTGTTAAATGGGTTAGTATTACCAACTTTAATTCTCTTGTTTTAATATTTTCTTCCATTTTTAGTAACCACATGATTCATAGCAATAGCGAGGGGCGGATTTAGTTCGATGTAGGTATACTTCTCATTATAACTGGATAGAGGTGTCATGGAATGATAGCTATAGTATCTAACACCAATCATCTACACACGTTGACACATCACACTTTTTAATACACAGATCTATTCGGCTGTCTGCGGTGCTGCTCTCCACGGCACGGACTAATTGCGGGTAAGACTTACGATAATCCCCTTTCAGAGCGAGTTGTGACAGTGAGTCGGATGTGGACCGACCTCCCTGACAGACGGACCAAACCGAGGGAGTCATGCTGGGGAAATAACCATCCGCGTCAATCAAGGCCAATCTGTGAATCTGGCAGGTCCTAGCAGCGAGGAGCCACCGGAAAAGACACCATTGGCCGCTGGAACGATTATGGACAACCGCGTAGGTTACATTGCTGACACGCTTCCTGTGTAAGATATGTGGTCTTTGCGAATACAATAACTGTAAAAGATATATATTCTCATTTTATCACTAAGAATATAAAATACAATTTTTACAAAACCACCATGAATCTCTCTCTCTCTCTACTTTATTATCATTCTTTATTTGCTTAATTTTTTCTCTCTGTGATAACTCTCTCTCTCTCTGTAAATTAGGCTTAATTTTCATTATTTGCTTAATACATAAGTATTAATTTAAATTTATGCACACATTTTATTTCACAACGAAATGGAAATATAAGGAATCAGTATATATACAGAAAAATCAGATTAGTATGTGGTATGGCGCTTCTATACATGAAATAAAGTATTATATACAAAAAATGCATACATGAAATACAGTGCATGCCTACATTATGGAACAGATTTGCTTGGTATGGCGCTTCTATACATGATGAATATGACAAACATTGTAACACATAATACATGTAAATGCATTATATACACATACGAAGAATGAATCAAAACTTTCTATAGCCCTCTTCCATGCATTTTTGTGAAGCAACTTAGGTTTATGTATTTATATCGTCAAAAACTTCGTGCTAGTACTGAATTTATTATCATTATTTATTCATGCAAGTAAGATAGATTAAATATCTTTAATTCATCAAAAGTATATTCCACTGGTGTTATTCTAAGAGGGTGCCACCAGCATACTACAAGTAATTAGCTAGATTTACCCTGACAGGAAAATTACCTTCTATCCGAAAATGATAAGGTTTGAGGATTCCTAAAACTATAAGACAGATAGCGGGAATATATTTAAGTACCTTGGTACAGGGATCATTATCGGTTACCTCCTGTACTTCAACTCAGCAAGTTCAAGAGCTCTTCATTTCAAATCTATTTCTTGTATAGGGTATATCGATGTCAGGAGATGATTAGATGACTCAACTCTGGAATAGTATTAATCTGCAGGACCGCCACAATTTTGTGTACACGCCGTAAAAATTTAAATGAAACTCCGGAATTCACACGATACTGTTAATTTTATATACCTGGGTGTAGATATTAATAAAACGGTTTTCGTTTTGTTTATTTGATCGTCTTAAAGTTAACTTTGTTAATTAATTCAATGGACACGAGACAGTCAAACTTGCAGTTGTTTTTCAATAGCTGTACGACATAACTACGTTTATTTTATTGGAACTTACAACTTTTCGCAGTAACTGCTTTATTTGTAGAGATAAACCCGTTTAAACTTAAAGAAAGAGTTTATAATAACCAGTTATATGCATATTGTTTAAAATAATTCAATTTATCCTTTTTCTCACCAAGAACTAAATCTATGTTAAACTTCATAATATTCAATCTTATAATATATTTTCAGTTTACTTAATTATTGAGAGATATGTAATTTTTTATTGTGTATGTATAACATTTAATTCTGATTGCTTTCCACTATTTAGATATAAATTTCCTCACGGTAAGCCATCAGTACACTGGTTATGTGACCCGACCCCCTATTAATGATGTTGAGATTTGTGTGGTCTCTTCTCCTGAATTGTCGTCATCAGGATCGGTATTAAATTTTTGGCCCCAGGAAACCACATGGTTTCACTTTATTTTTTTCGTTAAAATTCGCCGATGGTTTATTTTGATTTTAAGTAATACCGGTTACCAGATACTTTCATTTAGATAGGATATATACATGGGAGTAATCTAGCTACGATTTTTTATGATATCATGCCACGCAATCAAACAAAAATTAATTCTATAAAGTATGTTTCATGAAAGTAATACTGTTGATTAGAGGCAAACGAACCTAGTGACATTTCGGAAATTTTATTTTTCAGATAATTACTTGTGTTCCGAAAATCTGCGATGTTGATAGAGGGTCTTATCACGTGCGCACTGGATCAACTTTTTATCCGAGCTTCTAGGAACAACATGCATTGAACATATAGGGCCTGTATATGACTCCCTCAACCTTGATATTGCTAGCTACAGATCTGTAGCTCTCTGGCCAGAAAAAATAGGGATGGACGACCAAAGAGCTGCAGTGCCACCCATTGAAAACAGCTCTTTTTCTGCGAAAGAAATACTAGTATACACTTTTTTCAATGGGTGGCACTGTAGCTCTCTGGTCGTCCATCCAATTTTTTTTTTCAGCGCAGAAAGCTACAGATCTCATGCACATATGATACTGCAAGATAAAATAATTTGTGAAAAAAATTATAAAATAGTAAGTTACCAATCTGACTTGTTTGAAAGGAATCAAATTTGGAGTTCAACCTTGTGAATTTAGGGATTGGATTGGCAAGTTAAATAATTTACGAAAACTGACCCATATTTATTCTTATTCGTTGAAAATTAAAAAAAAAATTAATCTCCTATAAAAAAAAAAGCCTTTGCTCTGGATTGCCGTATGAAAAGAAGATTTTAGCATTGTAACCTGGAGTACCATCACAATGAATTTAAGATGTGTAAATAGTTAAAATGTTCTTTTGTTATTTCTGTCTCATTTTTAAAAATAAAATAATCGTCTTGTAACTTCTGTACAACTTAATGTAAATCTGTTCCGTGGGCTGAGGGTACTTAACGTTTTCATTTACAAACAGGGGAGTTTGAAGATGAAGTCGAGTGTCATTTTCACAGGTCGCCAGGTGGCGGCGCTAGATGTGTGGTGTCATTCCTTCCACGTTTAAACCTCCACACAAAGCCTTGTCACGAGTAATCTCATTAGAGTATCATTTAAAAGCCTAAATAAAGTCACTGTCCAAAATTAAAGGATAGCATCAGACATAATTAAGTGTGAAAAAGAATATGGCCCATAGTTCGAAAGAGATTCTGAAATTGACGACATAGTTTACTTTCTTAAAAGGATTAAAAGTCCCCCGTCCCGCTCGTTAATTAGCGACAATTGGAAACTTAACGTTTTTGTTCTTTGAATACGATCTTGCATTAAATCACCCGAAAGAAGCCGAAACTTCGGCTCTAATAAAGCAGCTTGATGTCGCTACCTAGCCCGGAGGTGTTGGAAGCCGAGGGTACACCCGTTGTCGTTAACAATAGCTCAGGTGTTGAAGCTAACATAGATGGCAAGGCTTTTGAGCAAAGATACACAAATTTATTCATTCCTGGCAACAATTGCTATCCGGACGCAACGCCTTATTCAAATAAGAACACAATTTGCATCATGTGACTTGCAAGACAGTTGAGAACTTACAATTACCAGTGACTTGCGATGGAAACTAGAGTACAAATCCACGTATTTAGTTATAATGCTTCCATCCTAAGAAATAGGTGAATCAATCACAATTGTTTCGAATTCTCATTGCTGGAAATGTAGGGGGAATCTTATTCTCGAAAAGTAACGTGGCTGATGACTGGAAATCTTGTTTACTTAACATCTTGCTGCACGCCTTTCTAGAAAATACAACACTAATTCTTCAATACCAATACTTCCGCTAAGTCTATTTTTTTTCTTATCAAAAATCTTCCTTTATTTGTTATTGAAAAATAACTTTTCGGGTAAATTTCTAATTAAGTAATTAATTAATTATCAAGAAATACATATTGAACAATCGACATACATTTTAGAATCGAAGGGATTTTTCTTTAACTTTAAAACATAAACAGTGATTTGAGTATTTCCTCATCAAAGTATAGATCACTAAGTATAGTTTTCAATTAGTTCAAAAATTTATAAGAGATTCTGGTAGATTTAATTAATTATTACAGCCCAACACTTAAACTCTATATAGTTATATATTTATCATATGTAACGAATGTATGTTTCCTGTAGACAAACATGTTTGTGTATCAATATTTCTTTTTCTCTTTTTTTCTTCTTATGTATAGATATTGACAGTTGTATGATGAGAACCTAGTAAGTTGTTAGAACTTGTGTTCAAACCGTTTGTATTGTATTTATACAATAAGATATGTTCAAACGATCAAAAGTATACGTACGTTTATTTCACATTTTTATGCAAATTCATATTGTTTGCGATGTGAATCCATAAACTTACCGACGTCTCTGTTTGATTAAAAAATTCTCGAATGGGACGTTAATCAACACAATCAATCAAATAAATAGTCTTGGCACACAGTGATTAAACTTACTACGTGTATGATTTAAAAAGTCAATAAAAATTTATATTGTTTATTTGTAGTTAAATATCCTTACACATGTATGAAGTGTAGGACAATATGAAATACTTAGTACTTATTTCCATTTTGAAGGATGAATTAAAAAAAATCTATATACATAATAAATGAGGTTTTTTTACTTGTTCATACAGTTTGGTGTAACATTTTTTTAAATATATGCTTCAGAATTTTATACAGAGAATTTTTTTTTATTTACATGATTTTTAAACTTCAATCGCATTTCCTGAAATATAAACCACATGCTCATCGCAACGCCTCTTTTGTTCATGAGTGATCAATTCTTCCCAGAAGTCTGACATTCCTGTAAACTGTTGCATTTCTTTGATTTTTATGAAACTCGCTTCAGTCTCTGTGTACAAATTACAAAAAATCATCTGGAAGTTTTCTACTTTCACTTCATCATCAGTGTTTAAAGTTAAAAATGACAACAGAGAGTTCAACTCGATTTCGTTGTTTTTTGATGCCGAAAAAATTCTGAAATTGCCATGTCCTTGAAATGAAAACAAAATCCGATATACTAGACATTTATAAACGATATTTTTACTTCTCTCTTTGCATTAAAAAAATTTTTTTTTACAGTGTAAACAATAATGTCTTCCTTAACCATTCTTTTGATGGGTAGACTGGACCTCATCGGAAATCATGTTTCATTCATATCAAGGTAAATTTTCTTTAACCAACGACATTTCGTTTTATGTCAAATATTATAAATCGTCCTACAAAAGCTCCACATGTACTTATAAATACATGTATATACTAATAATTATTATCTTCCTTTTCATTTCAGAAACGTGTGTTGTTAAAGGTAAATTATTTTTATTTTCTGCATAATTATATTTCATGTTCACCTTTTCTTCATGATATATTAACTTTAATTACATTTTCTTTAATATCAGAAATATGTATTGGTGCATGTGAATTATTCAATTTGTCATGGATATTTCATGTTCATATATTAAGCGTGAATCAAAGCCATATAAGAAAAGTGGAATATACCTTTGTTGTTGTTTTATAAGGGGGATCCATCATTACTGTGAGATATAATTTTAACTTGTATAAGGTAAATCTGAATTTTCGAGAATACATATAATTCTACAATTTACTACACTTTCTTCTTTCGAAATGGATATTCGGCGACCATCAATTCATACACATCGAGCAACGTTTTGGCCTACACCCTCTATCCTTCTCGCTCCTCCAATGATCACAGTTGTGTAAAGACGCCCCAATCCGTACAAATGGAGGGATCACAAAACCCAGATTAAATTGTAATTGATTATACGACTGTGACACAAAATTACTGTGTATGCATATCTTTGCATTGTAAATATATGTTTTGACGAGAAAGAATACCTTTCATTTACGAGACTCGCTCTTAGTTCCTTTCAGAGATTGGTACACAAAGAACGTTTTAAAAACGCATTTCGACACGTTACACACAACCCTTTCAATGTCTAATTATACGTTACGTTACTTCATACTCGTTGAAATTATAATTTAAAGTGCTTAACACTGATTTTATGTTAAAATAGGTCTGCACAACATATTTTATCGATCCCTAGAATATAATAACTACATTGATATTTTAAACGGTAAATTGGAAATTGATCATATTTGCTTAACACTATCTCAAAAAGCTCTTTCCAATTCAGTTCGATTTAAAAATTACAAGCAGCGGGGGCTTCTTGTCGTTTGCTCCCCGGAAGGATTTGCAAAGGTCTTTAATTATAGACCATAATTAAAACTGATCAAAAATGTATGATTGATGTAACACTAATGCATGAAAACGTTGACTTTCGTGGGAAATAAAGCTGAGAAAAGGATACGAAAAAATGCCTCGCTAAAAGTCAAATTATAGGTTTGACTACAACAATTTAAGATTGTTACGCATTGCCAACAATAATTCCAAGACTGAGATTAACAAAATACACCAAGTAAAAGTTGAAGGATATTACTCTCGTCTCTACACATATAATTGAACAGAAATGTTTCAAGAAATAAAATAAAAATTTATTTTTGGAGAAAATAACAGAATACTTTTAAGCGTATTTTTATTTTGATAATTAAAGATATATAAGAAGGGGTGCAACAAATGCTTGACCTTTTTTTTTAGAATTGTTTAACTTAAAATCTTTCAGCAATTGATATTCTGCAAAACAGTTCAATCAGTGCTCCTCAATAAGATGTATAAAAAATTTTATCGGAATTTCCCGCCTCTTTTATTGTAAAGATATCGACTTCCTTCTGACATATGTCACCGTTTCCACGCCAGGGGAAGGTGTTTCAATAAAACCATTTGATGCTCATTATATTTTATTATAAGTTCCATTAGTGTCAAAGCCGTTTTGCTCGGTACGTTTTGTAAAGACATGATGGAGACGTAATAGTCATCCTCATATTTCTCATTAAATCTCTCATCGATTTCAATGTTATTCAAAGATTTATTTAGATCAAATTGCGTATAACTGTTTATTACATTTATTTTGGAAGTGACCAGGTAATTAGAATATGTGGTGAATCAAAGTAAATATTTGGTTTTCTTTATTAAGCTCAATTGGAAATGAGAGAAATACAAACTATGTTATCAAACCAGATTTAGATAGTGTAGAAGGTCTCAGGTACCACTGAAATGATGACTAGAATAAATTGACATTTCAGGATTTGACATTTCCAGATCATCTTTGGAATGTCTTTTATGCATGGAATGCAAGACAACTAACAATTAAGTAATCCTTTCTCGAATGTACACGCAATCGATGATTAAACTGCTTGTGAAGTTCTAAAATATAGAATAAATTGAACTGACTTCTGTACAAGAGAGAAATGGTTCCTTTGGTTATTTTATACGTTTAAACGGTTCTGTCCTGTATTGCTTAAAATTCTTTGACACAAAAAATGAGCAAGTTGGTTGTGGTCGAAAAAAATTACCAAACGTATCATGCACATGTTCAGTGGGTCGAAGCATTTATTACACATTAGAAAAAGCCCCGTGACCTGAAAGACTGCCGGATAGATTGGTAAAAAATATTCAGATATTAAATATTTGAATAATTATTTTTACATTTTTTGTGTATACATTTCCAACAGAAAAGTATCTGAAACGCAACATAAGTTAAAAAAAAATCTTAAAAGCAACAGACACATTCTATGAATATTTGCATCCATATTGTTGTAATAATTAAAGATGCCACGGAAAAAACACTGCACCGAAAGACGTTTGATTCGCTTTTATCACGCGGCTTATGAAAACATGTAAGCTATTTCTTTTCATACAAAAACAATACAATTGGCAAACTCAAAATGATCTCATGATTATATTAGCTTTGTTAGTGAGATACGTGATAATGAAGTCGGTTCTATGAAGATTTGAATATCTACCGATGGGGACGCCAATGGAGGCAAAGGTCGCAGGCGGTATATGCTCTGCTGATCAAATAGCTCTATCAGTTCTGGCAGGAAAATTATCTCGCGACTTCGAGAATACGGTGAGATTTCGCTAGTCAAATTGGCTAGTTAGTGTAGAGAAAACTGTCTGTGTGGCGCTTGATGAAAACGCATATTTAACTATGATTAGGGTCGTTAAAAAGGTGGAAATATTGTAAGAAAGATTTGGTATGCATTTGTAAACTTTCTCTCTGAAAAGCTTATCACTAATATCTGCTATACAAACATAAGCAACGACAATAATGTACAGATATTTTCATTTGGTACTGCAATATCCTAAATGAAACACAAAGAAGATGGGAGGACAAGGCAGGCAGAATGCCTATAGCGTCAGATATTAAGAAATCATATTTAATATGTGAATTGAATATTTAAATTAACTTCTCATTATGGAAATTTATGAAATTATGAGAAAAAAAAACTTTTCTGAGAGAAAAAAAATCTCGTAAAAAAGTGTTTCTTTTAATAAAAAAAATATTAGGTGGTATTCGTGGGATTCGAACCCCCTAGCAATAAAAATTCGAAGAATCAAACTGCTTTGAGACTAACGGGGTAACCACTTTGCTACATGGCTCATGATGATTGTGGGTATATAAATCATGTTTGTGATATGACCCTTGGCTTAATGGACTTGAAGAATTTCTCGGAAATATGCGAATATTTTTCCATAAAAGTGTACTTTTAAGGTATAGTGGGTCTTCGCTCCATATTTTTGTAAACCAAAAAATGTATATTTTATTGCAAACTTTTAGGATCATCTTTCCCATAAATGGAGAGAAGACCCACTCATATTAAAAAAATTGTTAAAGTATGAAAAAAATGATCGTTTTTGTTCTTTTTAGTGTGTGTATGCTTTTCCATGGTCGTATATTTTCAGTTTTTGTGGGATTTTTGTAAATTGTAGAGATTTTACATTTAGTATACTTTAGTATTAGATGAAATATCAAATAAAATTTGGATATAATTGAGATTTTATAATTTTTCACTTCTTATCTGTCTATCTATAGGCACTTCGCCCTCCTTATTCCCCCATCTTCTTATCAGTGGACAAAGACAGTTGTGAATACAAAATACATATTTCATTTACTTAAATACCCCGGTATATATGATAATGATATGAACTTAATAACACTTATTTTAATATTTAGTCGCCCGCGTGGCGCAGTGGTTGGCGTGTTTGCTCTAGAGTTACGGAGTAAAGAGTTGATTTTTAAGTCGCAGGTTCGAATCCCACCATAGGACGTGGAAACCCTTCCTTCTGACGAGACCGTATACACCAAGTCCCCTTAACAGTAGGTGCTGACACGAAAACGCTCCCTCAATGCTTAATTGCCTTGAATGAGATAAAGGGAGATAACAAACAGTATCTAGATGTATGTCCAGAAGCCCATTCAAACAATACAATACGAGAGCAAACACGGATCACTATAACATCATAGGTACCTTGGGATCAAGTGCCATTGAAGAGTGAGCGTCCTCTGCCGAGCGGTCACACTTGTCGTGCGCTTCTTGTCATGATTTGAAAATAAAGGAACAACCTGTCGACAATTCAGTGTGTAAATAATGGCATAACAAATAGTAAGATCATACAATTTGACTAAATGATAGATCTTACGAGATGACTTTAAACGAGATTTGAAATTCTTGTTTCATCGACTCGTTCATCAATAAATTGCATCATCACAAAAATGTTCATGTGTAGGGTAGCTCTTATGTATTGAATCAACTGAGAGATATAAATCAAATATGTAGGTGACAAGGGTATATTGCTGCATAAATGGGGGAAGCTGACGATTGAAAAGTTAAAGAAATCACGTTTATCATAAAGCTTATGTTGTTAGGTTACTATTACTGCCTTTTTGTATTGAAATATCCAAATATAAAACAAACTTTGTGGTATCTTTTAATTTCAAGCTCAGCACTGGGATGAATCGTATCGGCAAATAAATGAAAATAACTATTGTTAGATGATAATATTTCTTCGATACTAGTATATCTGAATATCGAGTTGAAGGCAACAGCATGTGTTTTCTTCTACTCTGGTATAGGAGTCTTTAAAATATTTTGCTTCATATGAATACAAAAATAGGTCTGGTTATAACGGGCCGCAATTGGTACCCAACGGAATTCCAACAGACTGGTCTCCATTGTCTATCAGAAACTCAAGCACCTTTTTAATAAAACTTCAGAGTACTTGTGTGTTCTAATATAATGTTTTTTAACAATTTTATTTTGCAAATGACCAATGACAAGGTTAAATAAATTAGCTAATTCCATTTTTATTGAAAAAGTAACTGTCAGTGATGATGTCAAAAATAATTTATCCATGGGAATTGTTGTACATTTAGATAGAGTTGAAAAGTAATAACTTGCTATTGAATTTCGTAAAATTGTGTTACTTAAAATTTTTCTAAAAGTTCCTTGGAATTTTGAAGTATCCACATCCGATTTACACCACTTCTCGAATATACAGTTGCACAGTACAGTACTCCCGAAGTTTCTCCACTGTTGTTAATATTTTAGTGAGAATACAGAAATAGTCATGGTAGAACATTTAATGTTCTTCGAAAGAATTGCTGGAGTCCGGATGGGTACTAACATCAGAGGTGGGATCAGGTGCCATGGTGGAGTGAGCATCCCCTGCTAACATTGTAATATTCTCAAATTTGTTTTTATCTGTAAATCTTTACTAATTGTGATTTGTCTATATTTGTTATTATTGAAGTATTAAAACTACTGTAAATGGGGTTATTTTCGCCCCGTGGTTTTGTTTTTTTTTTTTTTTTTTTTTTTTTTTTTACCTTTCAAATCTGCAGACAATTTTGTCATCTTTTAAATTCTCTCATCCATAGATTTATTTTAAGAAATTATACTGTAATTTTTGAATTCGCCCCGTTTTAAACTCGCCCCAATGAGGGGTAGGACGAAAATAAATAGGGTCGAAAATTTCCCTTTATATAATATTTTCCTAGTCTTTTTCATTTTCCAAGTCTTAGAAGAAAAAATTCTAAGAATTATCCACTTTTCTTAACCTATGACATGATATTAAGTCTCCCGAAAAGAATGAAAATGTGTTTGCATCATTTGTCCTAAAAACAATTTTAAGGTTCATCGATCCTCTTATAACAAACATACTGTGAAATCACATTTCGTGGGTGTTTAATTTTTGTTGTTTTCGAGATATGGAGATATGCACGAATTTATGACAACCACGAAATTTCAAATTTCATATGCATTACTAGTAAACATTTTTTTCAACTAAGAAATCAAATCCCCACAAATCACATTTTTTCCTCAAACCTCGAAAAAATGTAATGTTATAGTAACTCTAAAAGAAATAATGTCTAGTTTAATTATTTTCAAGTTTAAAGGTCATTTCTGTCAAATTTTGGCCGGTTTAATATATTGATTTTTTTATATTTACAATACATTTGGAAAATGTATGAAATATGAAAAAGTGTTAATATAATTTCAGTTAATGAACAGAGGAATGATGAAATTTTAGGTCTGATAACTCATTCTTCATAAAAAAAATATTTCGGCATTCTCAATAACAGTTCCAATTCCTGCAGAAGAGGAAAGTGCACCTTGTGCTTCTTCTCTGTATTCAGTGAGGGGATTAACCAGTAAGGAAAACCCGTTCGCCTTCTTGACAAAATAAACAAAGAAAATCTATTCCATATACTTCGCCCCCTTACCCGCTGCGATAAGTTGCTGTACTTTCGTGTCAGTGCATCGCCATGAAGACCACACTTGTATTATATTAGCCAAGGTAACAATACAATCTTAAATAAACACATTTCCATGTGTTTTGGCATTTAGAAATATATCGCCTAAGTAAACCAACCTAAAACGATTCCGCTTGATGCTTGATTTGATAAAACGACGATATGCACGTTTCAACTGACGGATGCCAAACACCAGGGTATTTTTTGAAGGGCATCGGACAAGACAGAATTTTTATCACCGGATAATGTTTGGGATGTTTAGCGAGGAAAATGATCAAGTCATTGATATTTGATCGGAATTGATTGTAGAAAACCGCTAGCTTGATCAGCACTACAGATTACCGAAAGCAAATACCTGTTGAGTACAATTTGTAACTAACATAAAAGATTTCTCGTCTTCAGTCTGTTGATTAATAAATGTAAGATCCTCCATCATCAAAATTTGACAAGAATTTGTGAAGAAATTATAGTAAAGAATGAAAATGTTGTGTGTAAGTATATAACCAAAGTTACTGTAGATTTCTAAATTTTTGCGACACCTTATTTTCGTGAGATAGTTTAGCGAGACAAAATTTTCACGCATTGTGGTTATTGCTCTATATTATCTTTTATGGTTAATCGTAATTACGCGAAAATAAAGTTCTTGCTAAAAAGAGATTCATCTAAATATGTCTTATTGGCAACACTATTTATAGTTCATTTTTAATGAATATACCATTAAAAATGCAAAAATGCTCGACTATACTTATAGATTATTAAAATTTGCAGAAGTGATTTTTTTTTTAGAGGCGAAAAGGGATACATTGATTACAGGGTATAATTTACAAGATATGAAGTCAAAATATATTAAAATAAAAACAGCCGAAATATTATCTCGAAAGAATTCTTAACAATAAGTTGAACAACGTTCAGGAAGAGAAGAGCATAGTGTCATGCATATTTTTTAGCTCTACTGGTCAGAGACCAGAAGAGCTTATGCGATAGTAATGCGTCCGGCGTCCGTCCGTCTGTCCGTCTGTCTGTCTGTCTGTAAACAATTTTTCAAAATGCTACTCCTCCTACAGTTTTGATCTGATTTCAATATAACTTGGCATATAAGTAGATTACACTTAGATACATAATTCTGTGTATCGGTTTTTGATTTCGACGAACGGTGTTGGCGTTGTTACTAAAAATAGAAATTTCTGTGAAATTCTTTCAAAATGCTACTCCTCCTACAAATTTGGTCTGATTTCAATATAACTTGGCACACAAGTAGACTACACTAAGATATATAATTCTCTATATCGGTTTTTGATTTCGACGAACGATGTTGGCGTTGTTACTAAAAATAGAAATTTCTGTGAAATTCTTTCAAAATGCTACTCCTCCTACAGTTTTGGTCTGACTTCAATATAACTTGGCACACAAGTAGACTACACTAAGATACATATTTCTGTGTATCGGTTTTTGATTTCGACGAACGGTGTTGGCGTTGTTACTACAAATAGAAATTTCTGTGAAATTCTTTCAAAATGCTACTCCACCTACAGTTTTGGTCTGATTTCAATATAACTTGGCATATAAGTAGACTACACTAAGATACATAATTCTGTGTATCGATTTTTGATTTCGACGAACGGTGTTGGTGTTGTTACTAAAAATAGAAATTTCTGTAAAATTCTTTCAAAATGCTACTCCTCCTACAGTTTTGGTATGATTTCAATATAACAAGGGCACACAAGTAGACTACACTAAGGTACATAATTCTTTATATCCGTTTTTGACTTCAATGGACATTTTTACCTTGATTAATAAAGATAGCAATTTCTGTTACTCTCAAAATGCTACTTCAAATACAGTTTTAGTCTGATTATAATATAATGTGGCTTGCAAGTAGACTACATTAAGAACATAAAGAGACTTATTCAAGGATCATTATTCTCTTTTTTGCCTGTGTAAAGTTTCAATTCCCAACTGCTTAAGTACTTTCCTCTTCCTTTGCTATAAGTACAAACTAGTAGAGCTTCAGTCTCGACAGAGACTTCTGGTTGAATTTACCAATAATTACAACATGACAAGTCTGCTGTTCAATCTATTTTAATAATTTATATAAATATATTTTAAACCAATTTTTTTTTTACTATTTTGCGCAGTAAAGTGAAAATATAATGGAATTAGGGGTAATTTTCACTTGTTTATATATATCTTTTATTAGGAAACTGTATAATATTGAAAATAAAAAGAAGCAAGAATGGAGCACTTATGACTATGTTTATAATTTGATTGAAGAAATCTCTACTTGTTAGCTCTACTGGTCAGAGACCAGAAGAGCTTATGCGATAGTAATGCGTCCGTCGTCCGTCCGTCTGTCCGTAAACAATTTTTCAAAATGCTACTCCTCCTACAGTTTTGGTCTGATTTCAATATAATTTGGCAACCAAGTAAACTACACTAAGATACATAATTCTTGATTTCGATGAACGGTATTGCCGTTGTTACTAAAAATAGAAATTTCTTTGAAAATCGTTCAAAATGATACTCGTCCTACAGTTTTAGTCTGATTTCAATATAACTTGGCACACAAGTAGACTACACTAAGATACACAATTCTGTGTATCGTTTTTTGATTTCAATGAACGGTGTTGCCGTGGTCACTAAAAATAGAAATTTCTGTGAAATTCTTTCAAAATGCTACTCCTCCTACAGTTTTGGTCTGATTTCAGTATAACTTGGCACACAAGTAGACTACACTAAGATACATAATTCTGTTTATCATTTTTTTGATTTCAATGAACGGTGTTGCCGTCGTTACTAAAAATAGAAATTTCTGTGAAATTCTTTCAAAATACTACTCCTCCTACAGTTTTGGTCTGATTTTGATATAACTTGGCACACAAGTAGACTTTTTTAAGATACACAATTCTGTGTATCGGTTTTTGATTTCGATGAACGGTGTTGCCGTGGTTACTAAGAATAGAAATTTCTGTGAAATTCTTTAAAAATGCTACTCCTTCTACAGTTTTAGTCTGATTTCAATATAACTTGGCACACAAGTAGACTACAATAAGATACATAATTCTGTATATCAGTTTTTGATTTCGATGAACGGTGTTGCCGTGGTTACTAAAAATAGAAATTTCTGTGAAATTCTTTCAAAATGCTACTCCTTCTACAGTTTTAGTCTGATTTCAATATAACTTGGCACACAAGTAGACTACAATCAGATACATAATTCTATATATCGGTTTTTGATTTCGATGAACGTTGTTGCCGTGGTTACTAGAAATAGAAATTTCTGTGAAATTCTTTCAAAATGCTACTCCAAATACAATTTTAGTCTGATTATAATATACTAGTAAATGTGGCATGCAAGTAGACTGCACTAAGAACTTAAAGAGACTTAATCAAGGATCATTATTCTATTTATTGCTGTTGAAAAGTTTCAATTTCCAACTGCTTAAGTACTTTTCTCTTTCTTTGCTATAAGTACAAACCAGTAGAGCTTCAGTCCCGACAGAGACTTCTGGTTGATAATACATTGTTTGAGTCGTCAGTATATCAGCCTTCATTTCGTCAACGTTTCTTTTGTGCAGCATGCATAATTTATAAACATTCAACGCGTTGACTTTTCAAAATCTACAACATACTGGTGTATTGATGCATATTTGAAAATTTTTAAGTGCATTTTTTTTGGTACTAAAAATTGCAAAAAAAAAAATGAAATGAAATCTTTAAAGATTCAATTTGGATAGGTTTTTGTAATTTAATTTGTTCGTTTTCAAAGCTATAGGGCCTACGAAAATGAAGTTTTTTAGGATATGCATTTCCTCTTGTTATTGGTAGAAAATGAATTGTGGGACAATTTTCAGATTTTTCAATGGTTGAAATGCAGTGCAAGTAGATAATATTCCAGTGTTCTTATTTTCGAACGACTTAACAATTTTTCAAAGTTTTAATCTTTTTAAGGACGCTCTAAACACTGCACACTAAAGAGCTCTATTTACTGGGTAGTTTTATGCAGTTAGAGTGATCTGCCCTTAGATGCGAGATTAAATAAATTGTTATTTATCATTAATTACATGATTTATAATAGATTAAAATATTTTTAGCATTATAAAAGACCAAGAGTAAAAAATGTAATTAATTATTTTCATTAATTTTACAAATGTAAGTAAACAGCAGTGATTTCTGCTCATAAATAGTCCATTGTCCTTGAACATTTTTCCTGCGCAAATAAGGCACGTACCCTATGTTCTAAATGAATGAAAAAGTCTCAATATGCATATCTTCATATGACATATTTTCCTCTGAGTCCAAAAAAATCCCAGTTTCTGTTAGTGTTTAGGGCTTCCTTAACGAGCAAAATGACTATTACTGTGACTAAATCTTTATAGAATATTAGAATTATGAATTATTTTAAGTTGTTTCTATATTTTCTTGGTAAACAAAACTGTTCTTTTAGCATGAAAACATTTAAATGTATTTATCATTTATCTTTGTTTTGTTTTGTCTTGTAAGTCTGTAGAAAGCTGATGAAGATATACAAAGCCAAGAACTATTCAAGAATAATGCGGCCTGACATGTATATATCAGTTTACTGTTTAAGACTGTTGCTAAAGACGCACAGACTTTTGAAAAATAAATATACTTGTTTCATATATATGATCGATTTTCAAAGAGTACTTCAACCCGGGTGGGCACAGTTGAATGTCTAGTGTTTTTTTTTTATTATTATGCAGAGAACCAATGGAAGGCATGATTGATGGCGGTTTTGCAGTTCTATGATTACTAATTTTCTTTTATCTCTATGTTGTAAAATATAAGTTAAGATATAGTAAAATTGAATTTTAAAGGGACATGGACACAGTTTCAGCTAATTATTTTGAAATTTACTTTACCGTTTTGTTTATGTTTATCAATACTTAATGAAGGTATTTTTAATGATTACCGAAAATTCGAATTTCAGTTGTCGAGATACAATACATGTTTAGAGCTCCAAATCTTTGTTATGTAAACAAGGCCCGTGTCATGTTTTTGTTTACATCGGTTAAATATACATGTACTAATATATGTTCGTTCAAGGCAGATTTCTTCAATAAAGAAGTTAATTCTAAATATACGATTAGACGTTTTTAGTGATTTTCTGAATTTGGTTTTGTTCTAAATATGATATCTTCTTTATGTAAACAAAAACAAGGCACGAGCCTTGTTTACATCATGAAAAATTGTTTTATATCTCCTTTGTAAATCAAATTTTTGCTGATCATTTCAATTGCCTTAATTAGGAATTGTAAACATTAAAATTTATTTTTTTGTGTCCATGTCCCTTTTAGACCGTAAAACACATAGAAACGAGCTTTTAAATGATGTTTTTCATCTTGGGTGGTGCAAGCCTTTCATGGGTACATGTATGTTCCTGCAATTTTCCCACTATATATAAGTATTTCCACTTTATTTCTATTGCTTGTGCATAACATTCTTTTCAAAAACGATAAATAAATAAGTGTAAATCAATAGAGTAACGCACGCAAAAGGATTTACACTTGACCTTCAAGAATTAGTGCTTCTAATATATGGGACATGACAGTATTTTCGGGTCAAGTACAAAACAAGACGAAAATAGTCCCGTCTGCAGTAAATCGGTTTTGTTATTATAATATTTTTGAAAGATCATAAATATTCATGTATTATTATATCAATTATATTCTTATTTAAATATATGTACAAAACAATAAATGCAAATTACTGTTTTATGAATATTTACAAACACTTTGATTAAAATAATTTAGTGAAATAAAAACCAAAAATACATCTAAAATAACAATACAAACTTTTTTTTTTTTACAATTTGACAGGTCGACAGATAGACAGGGCGACAGGTAGACAGGATGACAACTTTTTATAATTCAATGTATATTTATTTAGTTATATCACTACAAGTATCATCTTAGGGGGTGCACTCATATCATAAGATACATGTATATGTACATTGAATGCCTAAAAGTGTAATTTTTATTCTCTTTTCATATGCGCAATGTCTGATAACAGTTAGATGTATACATTCATTTGACAATCCAAACCTATGACGACATGTTGACAGGTCAACAGAATTACATATTCAAATAAACGTCTACCTGTCGACCTGTCAACCCGTCTACCTGTCAACCTGTCGACCTGTTAAGCAGACATAGTAGCATTTTTATGAACAGATGATCTTTTAAATTAATTCATATGCGAGATGAATATCTTGTTTTGTGCATTTATGATCTATTTGATATAATAATTGGTTGACAATACAGAATGCAATAAAGAATGCAATTGGTTGGTATAACTAATTCACCAACAATGACCCTAAATATTCATTTATATATTTACATTTAATTCATATGCAAAATATGCTAATTTATCTTGTTTTGTACATTTATGAATATAAATGAATATGTAAAAATATATATTCTTACGAGAAAAAAATTGAACTATTTTCGTCTTATATTGTACTTGTAATATAAAAAGTATTGCAAAGGTCTTGAGAGAAAGAGAGAGAGAAGAAAGTCGCAATAATTCAGTGGTCAAAGATCATGCGAAGTCTCATCCCCTGGTACACAATTAGATGTCTTTCCTACAATTTCTACAAGTCCTGGATTATTAACCATTATTAAGCTATCACGACTGTCTTGAAACAGATCTGCTCGCACGCAAAAACCGTATCAAACTGCTTTTTCATCCTGTAATCCCCGGAAACCAGACACGCTCCTGGTATTGTTTATTAAGAAATCCGTAGTTTTAAAAACAGGGAAGTCAGATAAATATTTATCATTATTCTTATTAATAAAGGAAATGTATAAGAGTCACACAGGAGAGACGCAAACTATAGACTATATTGCCGGCGATCGTTGATCTTTAGAGGACAATATCATGCGCCAAAAGGTAAAATCACTTCCTTCTACAAAGCTCAATCTCAACAAACAACACAAGCCATAAAACGGAATACTCTTATCATGAAAAGATGTGTTCCCTCGGTTATTCTAGAAAAGCATCACATACGTACATGATTAGTCTTTGTAAAGAAAGTGAGAGAGGAAATATTGTTTTGAGAGCTGCAAATGTGCATTTAAGAAAGAGACTGTTTCTTTTTTAAACCAATGAACTGATTCGACTGCTCCCTGAGGAATTCGTACAGTACATATATACACTGGCAACGTCAGTAGCTATTATACTTGGTATAAATGAAATAAAAACAATATACCCCGTATATGTATTCGTCGTTTAGAAAAAAACTGTAATAGTGTAATACAGTACAAATGTCATTTGAGAGAGTTTCAGATTTCAAGTGTACAGTCATCGAGATTTTTAGAATGAAAATGTTCAAGTTTAGGCAACTGTATAGATTTAGTTTGCCTGCAAATCTGTATTAGAATTCTTATTTCCAAAATTTTGAAATATATGTAATCGCTCTTTACAATGAGATTTCATGTTGTTTAACGTGCCTCTCGAGAATTTTTCACTCATATGAAGACGCCACCACTTGTCGGTGGAGAGCTACAAATTTTGTCCTATACTCGGCACTCCGAGGCCATTGAGCAGTGAGGAATCTTTTTCGTACCAGCACCTACTGCGACACGGGACCTCGGGTTATACAGTCTCATCTGAAGGAACGGTCTCCACGTCCCGCAGTGGGATTCGAACCCGCCACGTAAGGATCAACTCTTTACTTCGCAACTCTAGAGCAGATGTTCTAACAACTGCGCCACGCGTCTCTTTATAATGAGGAATGCTCTCTGATTTCCATACACAGTATACAGAAGGTAAAAATAACCATTTGAACAATTAATTACAGAAGTGTTTACATAATACAATTCAAAATATTTAAAGATATTTAAATTTGCAAATATTTTTACTTAAACTGTTTAATTATCATTAAAAGTATTTAAACCCGTATAAAACTAGAAGTACTGTGAGCAAGGAGCTCACTAAATGATACCCCCGCCTCCCATATGAATATAATGGCAGTGTCCATGTTTTGCTATGGGAAACCCAAAATATGTGTCGGATCAAAAAGTAAAATAAGAGGTGCAGGATGGCAATAAGTAATAAAGATTCTGTGAAAGTCTCATCAAATTTCATTCCGTGGTATGAGAGGAGCTGCGGATAAGAGATGGGTACCCCAAAGCGTAACAGACAGACGGACGTACAGACAGAAGGACATCCCGATTACTATATACCCTCCCGCTTTTCAAGCGGGGGGAATAACAAGTTCGTAACATGACCGCAAATCCATTGTTAAATTGATAATCATGTCGCTCTTTTTTTGAAAAGACGCGCAATGTTTGCGTGCTACTAGAATCATTCATTAAAAATAATTTTTGCTGTTTTACTTGACGAAAGGATCACTTTTGATTGAAGTGATATAGCAATTTTGTGGGATTTTGTTTGAAAAAAATATTTGGAAAAAAAATACGTTAGGAGATGTATTTATACAAACGCGTACAATTTATATCAAATTATGAAACATCATCCAATTATCATTAAACAAGCGTATTGGTAAACAAACATTACTTGAAACATTTTGAAAGACCTAAAATAAGAAAAATAAATAAGTCTCTTACAGGACAAATGTTCATTTTCACAAAATTTCTATATACATGTATACAAGGGATTAAGATGCTCATAAACAACATGAGCATGCTGCATTTAATCATAGAATCGAAAACCCATTCCCAACAAAAATATAAAGCCTATTTGAATAAGATCACAAACACACTAGGTATTCATTATAAAGTATTTAGTTAATGACTTCCCTCTCTCTCAGACTGACCCATGCAGAAATAATCTATGCAGTGACCGACACAATCATTCAACAAAGCATTCTTTTCCTGATCAAGGCGGACTTATTTCTGTGAAATCCCCTTATAAGATGAGAGATAATGACTTTAAAATACCCTATCACGACAAATGTACCATTAAACGACTTCTCGGGTTTTGTGATAAGTAAACCAAACATTTGTTAGTTGATTCAACTGGCTTTTGGCTGAAAACTTTTGTGTGTATTGAATTTTCATTGAACACCTGGAAGCTGACAAAACATACGAAAAAAGAATCCTCAGATTTTTGTCCCTTTTTCTCATAGTGCCCCATGAGAAACTAACGGTTTAGAAAAGGATTAAAATATACACAAATAAGGGTTTTAAAGTTATATATTACGTCGTTGAAAATATAACATATTATATAACATATTTCCCTCGTTTGCATGAATCAAGTTTATCATATTAGTGTTTAATATTTTTTATTTGATATTTTTAATTTTATTTCAAATAAAAAATTATAGTCTTTGTTTATACTTTTTCGTTTTATTTTGCATGCGGATTTTTATTTTGTTGCCCCCCGCTTTCGCGAGGGGACATTAAATCTCATTCGTCTGTCCGTCAGTCTGTCAGTCTGTCCGTCACAAAAACTTTAACCTTGCCCATAACTTTTGATTTAGTGGAGCTATGACTTTCATATTACACATGTGTATTCCTTGTGTCAAGACCTTTCTTTGGGTACCACCAAATTTGACCTTTTGACCTTGACCTTAGAGTTTAACCCACTTTTACACAAAAATTCCAAACTTTTACTTTGGCCATAACTTTTGAATGGTAGGTACTAGGACTTTCATATTTCACATATGTATTCTTTGTGGCAAGACCTTTCATTGGATACCAACAACCTTGACCGTTTGACCTTGACCATGGAGTTTCACGTACTTATGAAAAAAACTTTAACCTTGACCATAACTTTTGAACGGTGAGAGCTAGGGCTTTCGTACTTCACATATGTAATACTTGTGAGAAGACCTTTCATTGAATACCAACAACTTTCACCCTTTGACCTTGATATTAAAGATTTACGTACTTATGAAAAAACTTTAACCTTGACCATAACTTTTGAACGACAATGGCTAGGACTTTCATACTTCACATATGTAATCCTTGTGAGAAGACCTTTCATTGGATATCAACAACTTTGACCCTTTGATCTTGACCTTGGAGTTGACCTACTTTTAAAACACTTTGGCCATAAGTTTTTAACGGTCAGGATTAGGGTTTTCATCCTTCAAAAAAATCAACTTGAATGATAATTTCTAAATAAATGACATATGATAGGGTGTTTATATTAGACACAATATGTCATAAAAATAACATCTCACCCACAAAGACTCTGAAAGCGGGGGACCACAATTCTTTGAATTTGCTTGTTTATTTATTGTTTGCTTTGCATTACTGTTTTTCCTTTTTCAAAACTAATTAACTAATAATAATTTGGAATATGACAATAAAGATTTATTCACTCCTCTTACGTAACTCAGAAGAATTGTACAAAGCTGAATATATTTTCCTACATACAATTTTCAGTGTCTAAAGCATGCTGTTTAAGTAAAACGTAACTATTTATTCAAATTAAAAAGACTGTAAAGATTTATCATTTAAGTATGTTTAAATGGAATGGAATTTAGGATCACATAAAAAAAAATTAAAAAAAACTGCTAATATTTACATTATGCTTCTCAGAGCAATCGTCAACCATTATTTATTTTGAAACCATGCATTCTTTAATTCACCTTCATTCTTAAATGTATTCCAATTCTTGATTTTCTACAACAGATGGCATTTTTTGTTAAGATGTCATTTTAATTACAATTTCATAGATCTCGGAGCGCTTAGTCGTTATGAATATTAATTCCAATTTGCGGCTGACGGAAACACGATATTTTCCTCTTTTGTAAAGTAAATGATCGGAGGGTTCTTGTCTGTAGAGTGCACTCCGGTGCTAGTCTAACAAATATAAAGGAAAACACTGCAGGGTCATCAACAGGGGCGGAGAAAATAAATGAAAGGAATTCATAAAATTTGATTTGAAAATACGAAATGCAAATAAATTCATATGACTATCAAAATTGAGTAAATTTGTAGCTGTTATGAAACCGATATCTGAGTATGACACTTCAACAAAGAAAAGCAAAATATAGATGTGAAAAAGAAATAATTAGAGCAGTATTAAATGAACGAATGGGATTAATCCCCATTAAAATACGAGTTCTTTGTCAAATAGAACTATCACAATGAATAAGATAATTGCCAACTCAATGTTGTAATTCAGAGGTGTATTCAGTTCATATTTTTACATGCAGAGGTTTCAGAGGTGCAGAAAAACTGTCAACCGCGAAGAATTAAACTGAACTAACGAACTTGCTGAAATATAATGCAAGTATAAAATGGGGAGTATCAAATCCGGTGAGTCTGCATCTCCCCGGCTATTTGGCAAACAGTACTTAGTAAGCTGTTGGGGTTACATGGATCTTTTTTCAGCAATTGCCCCCCCCCCCCCCCCCCAAAAAAAAACTTTTCCAGAGGTTGTTCAGTGTTTGAATCAGTTTTACTTATTTGATGACCAGTATACATGTATATGCCATAACGCAATAACAAGTCTATTAAAATATTTGTAAAATATTAACTTTACATTCCGGACTTTATCGTTAACGTTTCTTAACTGAAAATTAAAACTTTCAATGAGAAGTCATAAAGCAGAGAACTATTCCTTGGGTCGTCAGTCTAATTGAGATTTTATTGTCAAGATTTGGCGAGGAGATCTCGGTATCATTTCGCGACTGTGTGAAAAAGAAGAAAACTTTAGAAATTATCCGGCAATTACGTTTCCGCATTGGGCCAAATGAAACGGACAAATGACCAGTAAAGGATGAGTAGACATGACAGAGATATCACGGACAATTCCACCGGCCAAATAGATTTATTGGGACAAGTAAAAGGTATGGAAGTCAGATGTCTGGATTGAAAGAAGTTTTTTTTCACTAATTAAACATGTAATAAAATCT
Source organism: Saccostrea cuccullata (assembly GCF_032062105.1). Taxonomy (NCBI): domain Eukaryota; kingdom Metazoa; phylum Mollusca; class Bivalvia; order Ostreida; family Ostreidae; genus Saccostrea; species Saccostrea cuccullata. The sequence continues at coordinate 23,997 of NW_026929623.1, read as the reverse complement.
TTTTAAAAAATCGTAATTTCCTTGGCAAATTAATTATTTTGTCAGGTTATACAAGTACATACAAATATAAATGTTTGTAATATGCAGTACCGACCAGACCCAATCACTAAATGACAGCGTGTTGTAATTCAGTCTCTTTTCAGTTACCTTTCAGTTCACGCCAGTCAGTCTCTTCCAGTTAACTGAATGGCAGAGTTTCATTCCGTGTCAAGCCTCAGCCGCGACAGATACAACTCTATAAAAATAGGTAAAAACTGTTCTTTTGCTAAGCACTCTGCACTTTGAAGTGAAAGTTTAAGTTTTCGGTTGAGACATTAAAGACCGAGGCCCCGTGTCACGGGGGCAATGGCACGATCAAATTTCTTTTCTACTCAATGGCCCCGGATGCCGAATTTACAGCTCCTCACCAGTCTTGTTCACTGATGTCTTCGTATGAGACTAAGTGAGTAAACATTCTGAAATGGGACCCCCCCCCCAAAAAAAAAATACAAATACAATCAATCTTTAAGGATCATCAAATATTTTTCAAAATATCTTGCATTACTAGCAATCATTTGTAGAATGTACTGAAAATAAAAATTATGTGATGTCTACATACTGCTACATGTATAATGCCTATATTTTAAATTATATTTTTTATTGATATAGAATTATATATATTTTTCATTTAATGATTTAATGGCATGTTGCAGGAACATACATGTTTCTATCCAGCTTTCGATGTTTAAAAAGGTTTCACCATAAAAGACAGCAGAATCGTTACCTTTAACATGAATTTATTAAAAAAAAAAAACAACAACCAAAAACAATTATTTTTCTCTGAATATTATACGTATTAGTAGTATTAATCAGCAAGTATTGAATTCGTGCAAACAAAACAAAAAATGTCTTGAAGAATTTATCAACTATATGATATACAATCTTCATGGCATACATTATAATGGACTTTTGTTACGACACAAATTTTCTCCACTGAAAAAAGGTGTCAGGATCACTTAGCATCAATTGAGAATTTCTAAATCAACTTCCAGTCGCCAGTGTCAGCTTCATTGTTCTGCCTGTAAGCCACTTTCACCAAATAATACGCATCCCAGTGTTGTGTTCGGGTAGTAATGGGGCTATTGATGCCCGCCTGTCAATAACTATTCGCTATAAATTCTTGGATAAATGGTACGCACGCGACGAACGCGAAAAGAGGTCCATTACCAAATTAGAAAGACTATTGAAATGGGGGTTATTCGTTTGTAATTGTACAAGAGCTTGATTTCCAAATTGTTAAGGTCGAAATTTCATTAGTAACTTTTCACTGCTGCTCAATATACTAATTTCGTGGAGTAGCAACGGCAAAGTTCTATTCCGATATACAATATAAATTTCTTTTACCCAAGTTTCTTCTTTGCAACTTGAAAAAAACTTGTCTGTAAATCTCAAAAACTCTTCCTCGACTTCAGCATCTTCAAAGTACTGTATATATACTTACGAATTATCATATTTAATAAGATGTATTGATAAGTCATTTATGATAATGACGGGTTCAGAAATTACTTCTTTTGACTATAACATTAGAAATGGATTCTTTTCTGTTTTCCAATTAAATACCATATTGCATTTGAGAGCATATATATATATTCTTATATGTTATATTCAGAGAGAAAGGATTATATTTTTCTTTCCGCCTCTGATTCTACAACTTTAAATAGATATGTTAGACTGAGTTTAAAATCTGACAAGGACTATATTTTTGACAGAATATCTGTCTGCTTCTCAAAATATCTTCATGTACTTAATACATTAATGCAATAAATTCAGTTTAGTTTTTATACATTTTTAGTTTTTTTTTTACTCATATGGATACGCCCCCACTTCCTACAAATTTATTACATGCATACTCGGCACTTAGGGCCATTGGGAGGTGATGGAGGTGATGGATTTTTTCAGTACCAATACCTACTGTGACACGGAACCTCGGTTTATACGTACTGTCTAATCCGAAGGACTGGCCTGGGGGTCATAAAACTTAGACGAGCTAACTTTTGATCTCAGCCTTACTTTTACCAAAGGAATATATAGTGGAAAAGTGAGACTGGGATCAAAAGTGAGCTCGTCTAAGTTTTATGGCCCCAGGCCCTGGTCTCCACGTCTAGCAGTGCATGGATTCGAAGCACACGCTCTAACCACTACGTAACAAGGGCGACCTACATGTAGATTGACACATTATACCGTAGCAAGTCAAATATTCAAATGAATGATAAATAAAAGAATTGTTTTTTTTTTAATGAACTAGTATACCTTTCATTTTTAGCAGTAAAATCTTGCTTTTTTGCAAGTAATTTGGTACATCTATTTTAAATTAAACAGCATAATATAGGAAGATATTTTTGTCTCTTCATATTGTCTTTTATTAATTTTCAATCTGAAGTTGAAAATGATTACATTAATTTGTCATGTAATCATTTTCAACTTCAGATTGAAAATTAATAAAAGACAATATACATGTATATACTAAGATCTATTTTTATATTTTAAGAAGAATGCTTATTTTAATATTTACTTTAAGTTATTTAATATTTATTTTAGAAAAGCTCGGATGACACTGAATATTCATCTTAAATAGATGATAGGCGAAATAAACAACTTTCTATTAAAAGCAATCCTTTGACACATTGAAAACATTGCTGTCAAAGATCACATCTTTCAACGCAGTATTTACTCATTAAATCCCGGCACTTCAATTAAATCAATAAAGATTCCATTTACTCGGTTTTGATGATGTGTCTAGGATGTTTTAAGGATGTAATACCCATTACAACCGGTGTTATCACTAAATGGCAACCAATACCTTAACAAGTGGAGCTGTAGAACAGATAACGCCACACGAAGCCTCTTTGAGAGGCGACATGTGTCTATTTCTTTATTTGCCGTCTTATGATATTGTTGACAAACTAATGGAAAGCAAAACATATCGTTTTGGGTGTGATGACATCTATAGTTCTTTTCTGAGTGTTGCAAGAGAGGGCACTTCAGATGTCTTTTAGGGTTACGGATATGCCTATATAGTATGGACAAGGGTGCGTTTAACAATTTCAAGTCGAAGAGATGCATGGAAGTCACTGATTAACAAAAAAGCACCGAAAATATAATCTGATGTAGTTTGATAACTATACGAACGCTCCTCCTAGTCACATACGCCTCTTGGTAAATGAACGTAACCTCTTGGCGATTTACAAAGTTAGGCAATTTTTAAAATTATTTTTAGTTATAGTAAGCTATGTTTGATATTAAGTTATGAAATTGTGGTCTTTTAAGACCTGAATAAAAGACCAACCACAACCTTTATGATAAAGTGTTGATGCGGTGACTTTCTTATCTCGTCAACTTTTTCTGACTTGGTAGGAATAAACCCTCGCCTCCTGCATAAATCTTGGCATATATCTCACATGTGCAGTTCATTCAATACTTAAGTAGGAACAGTTTCTAAAATGAGGCAAGTTACTGATGAATAAGTTGATGAATCCAGGCTATCTTTCGTCTCTTTTCTTTTGCAAAATTTGATGATGCCCTTTTTTTAGCAAATATAATCTATTATTAAGATAAATGCACACTGACGTTTTTTTATCCTGCAACTACCCCTTGCATTGACCTAATAAAGGTAACCTAATAAACCAAAGCTTTATCCGGTCACTGCCCTAATAAAGCCTCGTGCATGTATTCCGACGTTCTAAAAGCATTGTGACGTCACGTATATTTCAATGTTTACGCCATGGCGTCTGCAGAGTTGTGCCTAAATCTGTCGGAAAAAACTTGTTTTGGACGTTCAAATGTAAAATTTTGTTCGGCAAGCCTCGCCCTCTATCACGTTTTCTAACCCTCGCCCAAATATCGCTTATATTTCAAGACAGTAACCATATATTTGATATTTATTCTTTGCCCTCTCAGAAATGGGAGGAAATCGATACAATCATCAACTACACTCCATTTACGGACTATTTTAATAGGTACTGAGAAATCAGAGTAGACACGTGTGGACTACTACGCAACACGGGTTTAGAGCATTCCAACGAAAAAAGTGTCACCTTCAACAACAGATTGAAGATCTTATACTTAAACATCGTTATCAGGAAATCACGACTAAAAGAAATTTTAATAAAGTATCAAACTTTTTAAACCTTGAATTGTTTTCTGAACTTTGATAGACCTATGAGTAGTGACTTTTGGATTTGCTGCTATAATGACAATTGTTTTGTCACCAGAGATAACACTTCTGTAAAGAGCACTCCAAAAATGTCACCATCAGAGTTACAAATGTAGAAGACCTTAATACCTTTAACTTAAATCTTAGACAGCAAGCAGGAAATCACAACTGCGCAACTGAATTGGCGATACAGCATATCCCACCTTCTACACCTTGAATAATTTTCTGAACTCTCAAACTCTACCCAAATGTGCGTCATGCACTCTTTTTTACATTATAGGATATGTAATGTTATGTAGACTCTGTTATGGTCAAAGTCTACAATGTCAAACCATTACGCTTTAGCTAACATCGATTAATTTTCAAACAAATAAATTACTATGATTTTTTTTCCACATTTTTATATTAGTACAAGAGGCCCACGGGCCTTATAGGTCACCTGAGTGATGTAACAACTTTTCGACAATTGAATTTGGATCGTGTTTTAATCCAAAAACCATGAAATTCACAATTTTGAAAGAGGAACTATTGCTTATCATAATTATACACTTAGCATGCTTACTTTGGTTGCTTAAAACCCAGAGGTAGTCTCAGGTAGATCAGAGTAACAAAGAGAAAATGCATTTCTAATTTGTAACTACCAGTTGTGCACCACACTACACCCCACAGGAACCACTAACCCTGGGGACAAATATTTCATAATTTTGGAAATTTTATCCATTATAAATTGTTGATTAATACCAAAGAGCAGATTTCAAAGCATAGATTTCTTTTCAGACAGAGTAACCCCCCCCCGTACCCTTGACCCATGGTCCCTGAAATTAGTCATTTTGAAAGAGGCACCTTTTATTCATCAAAATATGTAATTAGATCATTGGAATATTAATCAGGAGTAAAGGAAAAGATTTTCAAGGAATTCATGCATTTTCATGCATTATATAATCATTAGAGCCCCGCCCTAACACCACTAACACCAGAACCCCTGAACCAGGGGCCCTGAAATTCACAAATTGGGAAGAAGCATCTTTCCTCATCATAACTATGTACATAGTTATTTGATTTAATACCCAGAAGCACAGGAGAAGATTTTTAAAGAATTTGGGTATTTTCACTATATAATCTATACAGCTCCGCCCTTACACCTGAACCCCAGACCCAGGGGTCCTGCACAATTTTGACCCAGTACTTGGGTTTTCAAAGAATTTATGCAATTTAACTATATGAAATTCACAATTTTGGAAGAGACATTCTTGCTCATCAAAATTTTGTACTTGTTAGTTTATTTAATACCCAGGAGCAGAGAAAAAGATTTTCAAAGAATTTATGCAATTTAACTATATGATCAATAGAGCCCCGCCCCTACACCAGAACCCCTGACCCTGGGGCCATGAAATTTACAATTTGGAAGAGGCAACATAATAATGTACTTGGTAGTTAATTTAATGCCCAGGAGCAGAGAAGAAAATTTTCAAAGATATAATGCATTTTCACTATATAATCTATTTAGCCCCGCCCTAGCACTAGAACCCCTGACCCTGGGGCCACGAATTTCACAATTTTTGGAGAGGACTCAATGCTGATTACAATCATGTCAACAGTTTTTCTGCTTGATGTCCAGGAGTAAAGAATAATATTTTTAAAGATTGAATTAATTTTAGTGGTTTTAACCCCACCCCTAAGGCCCCAGGGGGACAGGGACCATGAAATTCACAATTTTTGTTCCCCTTTACCCATAGATACTTTGTGCCAAATTTGATAGTTTTTGGTTGAGGGTTACAGAGAAGAAGCTGAAAATGTTCAAATGTTAACATACGATGGACAATGCACGACGACGGATCGACGGAAACAGATAGCAAAAGGTTTACTCGAGTGATCTAAAAAGTCTAATTTTTATGCCCTGGATCGAAAAATCCTGGGGGTATATTGTTTTTGTCCTGTCTGTCTGTTTGTCTCTTTGTTATTAACTTTAATCTAGCCCTTAACTATTGAGCGGTTGGGGTTGTAGCTTTCATATGTCACGAGGGTATTCCTTGTAACAAGATCTTTCTTTGGGTACCGCCAAATTTGATCACTTGACCTTGGATGTTGACCTACTTTTACAAAAAATGCCACACTTTAACGTCGGCCATAACTTTTGAACAGTTGGAGCTAGGGTGTTCATCTTTTACATATGTATATTATGTCAAGACCTTTCAGCTGGTATAAATATTTTTGATCATAACCTAGGAGTTTGAACTAATTTTTAAAAGCCTTAACCTTGGCATAACTTTTGAACAGTTAGAACTAGGGCTTTCATATTTCACAGGTGTATTCCTTGTAACAAGACCTTCCTTTGAGTACCAACACTTTTGACTTTACCCTCGGATTTTGACATGCATTTGAGAGAATTCAGCCTTCACCATAAGCTGCCATACGGGGGCATCAGTGTTTCACAAACACATCTTGTTCATTCAAAAATTAGTAAAAAGTCATAATTAAAAAGATCAGAACAAAAAATCTTTAAACAATACAGATATGTGAGGAAGGCAAAAAACACAGACCCCTGGAAATGAAAGAGGTGGGCCGATCACGTCCCTCGAAGTCAGCTCGTTTGTCAAACAATTTAGTTGTTAATTGTAGTCTGTGTTTATTATTGTTTTATTTTCTACTGTTTACACATGTATATATGTATCAGAGGAATGATCCAAAAGTAATGTCGCAACTTCTATAAAATCTTAAATCATCGAAATTAATATTATTAAGAAAAATTTATATACTTACATCCCAATGTCTCAGTGATAGGAAAAAAAAAACAACTTCGTGTATAATATTTGTATTTTAATATCAAATATCAATGAATTGAGAAATTTCATTTAAATTTAAATTTAACGTTTAATTGATTTAATCTTAATTGATTTTTTACCTGCAAAACGAAAGGTTGCATTTCAGAGAGGATAAATACAGCTAATGGAACTTAATCATTGTGAAATGTTGAGAATTATATGTTCAAAGAAGGTAATTAACAGTTATCACTGTATCTTTTATTGGATATCCGGATATTAAATGAGAGAAACAATATACATTCTGAATTCTTATTTCCAAAAATATAAGAATAGAAAAGCAGCATCTTTTACGTCGTGAGCAGTTAATCACCGATTGATGTTGGTTAATAGCCTGTATTATCCCTTGTTTGCGACCAATCGTCTTTCTGTCTTTGTTAACTTTTGATAGGTATTCTTTTTTCATCCTGTACGATTCTGTAAGAGATCCTATTTCTTTTCCACACTCAGGAAATGAATAGCAGTAATTTCATTGCAATTCTTTGGCTGTTTCTTTTTTGCAAACAAGATATGTCTGATTGAGTTTTATTAGTTTTAGATACAGTTATACAGAAATCTAAGCCTTAACCTGTTACAGTATTAACACTTCTGATTAGCACTGTCTTTCCATTGATTTTTATTAGAATTATTTATTAAAAAATTGATTGAACAATTCTGATAACTCTAAAGAGGACTTTTATTTTAACAATAATAATTTAAATTTAGTTGTAACAAGTCATTTAATTGGATAATATATAAATATTATATAACATTAGTTCCCTACGTTACAGTGAGTTAATGTTCAAAGCGTATTAATTCGCTTGACGTTACTTTGAAAATATGTTCACTGAGCCATTTTGGGAGGAAACAAGATTTGTTTGTGAAACACCATGCCCCCAATGGTAACAATTCTGAAGTGTAAAATCACACATGCCATATACATGTATTAATGCATTACCTTAGATGGCGCAATAGCTAAGGGCTACAGTGCAATAGTTATGCCCAATATTAAAGTTTTTTCAGATGTAGGTCAAAGGTCATAGTTGAGGTCATATGATCCAAAATTGCTGTAAAAGTCATAATGAACATTCATACCAAATATTAAAGCCGTACCTTTGACAGCGCAATGGTTATGGGCTTAGGTTAAAGTTGACAAAAGAGAGACAGACAAACAGGACAAAAACAATATATCCGGATCTTTCGATCCAGGGGCATAAAAATGTCTTATTGTCTACACTGAAATGAAATTATTAGGAATGAATGTTATTTTAACCTGGGTGCATGTATACGATATAACATAACTTAGAACAGTTAACCCTTTTAAAGCGTAAATTGCCCCAAGTTACATATACGTTTGTCATATTGTATCATAGTTGCAGAACAGTAGCTCTCTCTGATTGAGAAACTTCGGACTGATAAAGCAGAATTTTATCTGTCCGAATTTTCTCAGCCAGAGAGCTACACTTCAGAAGTTATGTGTATCATATAAATTAAAATAAACTTCATTCCTTAAATAGATTAAAAGAGATGAGGATTACGAACGATGCTCAAAAAACAAGAAATAAGACAAATCTGTGAACAGAGCTTAAACACCGACCTCTGGTAAACCCAGATGTGGACCCAGTGCCCAGCTGGAGCAAGCGTCCTCTGTTAAATGGTCACATCCGCCCGACGTGAGCCAAATGTATAGATCAATAAGTTGGAATACTCCAAATTCAATTGCAGTACATGCATGTAATAAAGAAATATATAAACAAATCACATGTCTTAGATCGATTACAAACAAGATGCCCAAGGGCCATATCGCTCACCTGAGCACTGGATAGGAAAGAAAACAAAATATATTTTCATCGACCGTTGTGGCTCCACCCTACTCCTGGTGATCATGATTTGAACAATCTTGAATACACACAACCTGTTTGTTTTGCTGTTTTTGAGAACATTTTCCTATAAATTGTGAAACTTTGATCGACCAATGTTGCCCCACCCTACCCCAGGGGATCATGGTTTGAACAAATTAAGTTGAATCTACACCACCTGAGGATACTTCTAAGTAAATATGACCAATCATGGCTTGCTGTTCTTAAGAAGACTTTTAAAGCTTTTCCCTATACATTCTTATGTTAATTTTGATCGTTCATTGTGGCTCCACCCTACCCCCGGGAGTCATGATCTGAACAAACTTGAATCTAAACCACCTGAAGACGCTTCCATATAAATATTACTAACCATGGCTTTTCTACTCTTGAGAATAAGATTTTTGAAGATGTTTCCTATATATTCCTATGTACCGTAAAACTTTGATCGACCATTGTGGCCTCACCCTATCCCCGGGGGTCATGATTTGAATAAAGTTGAATCTACACCACCTGAGGATTCTTCCAATATATATGACCAATCATGGCTTTGCTGTTCTTTAGAGGATTTTCCTTACATATTCCAATGTAAAACTTTGACCGTCCATTGTGGCCCCACCCTACCCTCGGGGTCATGATTTGAACAAACTTGAATCTACACTATCTCAGAATGCTTCCGCTTGAGTTTCATTTTTCCTGGCCCAGTGGTTCTTGAGAAGATTTAAAAAAAAATTTAAAAATGCCATTATTTTTCAATAATTCTTAATTATCTCCCCTTGAAAGAGGGCGTGGCCCCTTCCTTCAAGGATACTTTTTGGCAAGTTTGGTTAAAATTGGCCAAGTACTTCTCGAGAAGAAGATGAAAATGTGGGACAAATTTTCCCGGAATTTATTCTTTACTCAGTGAATATTTGCTCATGTGCATTCCAGCTCTATAAGGTTTTCTCTGATTTGATCATATGATCTTGTTAGATCAACAACAACATTTAATCGGTCTATTTTTTTTAAATCATAAAGTATATAAAATTATACATTTCGTGAAATTTTCGTTCAGTCAGAACTCCTTTAACCAACATGGCGGTACAGTCGTTTTTAAATTATTTTTTTTTTTTTGCGATAGGAATAATTATAGACTTAAAGGTACTTGGACACAGATTTGAGTTTATTTTTTCTCTGTAATATTACGACTTATATATTTTAATAGCACTTCACACAAAAATTAACTAAAAATCTTATTTCATTTAAAAGTTATTAAAACTTTTAATTTTTTGGCGGGTTTGATTGACACATCCTTGAACATTTACAAATTTCAACTTTATTCTTAATTCTTAGGAAAAGTGGCAATAATCTTGTGTATTAATGAAAAATATTAATACTATAATCCAGAAAATTCAGAGTAGACATGTTCGAAAGCAAAACAAACACACAATATATTGTCAGTCCGTGCAGTTGTGGTAAGCAGACTGTGACGATTGAACGCACCCGGTGAATCGTAAACACCAAACAATAACAGGCTCTTGCCTTATTTACAAAAACTGTGTACATAACACGAGTGTGCTCGACTTGCAAAACTCTGTACACAACGAAATGACGATACTTGTGAAGGAGTTTTGCTTTCTAACATTTCTAATCTGAATAAAATTATTTTTCTGGATTTAAGTTTTAATATTTCTCATTAATACACAACAAGATTGCCACTTTTCCTAAGGATTAAGAGTCAAGTTAAAATTTGTGAATGTGCAAGGATGTGTCAATCGAACCCGCCAACAAATTTAAAGTTTTAATAACTTTTAAATGAAATCAGATTTTTAATTAATTTTTGTGTGAAATGCTATTAAAATATATAATTCGCGATCGTGATATTATACAGAAAATATGAACTTCAAATCTGTGTCCGAGTACCTTTAACCTTACGATCTTGGGTAAGAAAAAAACTTGAAAGATTTTGCAAATACTATGCAACTCGTCGTTGTATTTCAACATACATCTGCATACATGTGAATGACCATGAGACCAAGCTAATTTCGTGTAAATTAAGGTCAATTTTGATAGAAGCAAAACTATATGAATTATATGATCTGTCGACGTCTTACATACCAATTTTCATATAAAATTGAAAGTCCATGTAAGAGACGATAAAGCACAACTTCTGAACTCCGAACTGTATTAACATTTTGTGACTTTTGGAGATATTTGACAACTAGAGTAATAAGGTATATTTTTTGTAATAAATGCTGAAATAATAGCCCCTGAAAAAAATAACTGACTTACTGTTGCTCACCTGAGCCGAAAGCTAAAATAAGCTTTTCTGATCACATTTTGTCCTTCGTCCGTCTGTCAACTTTTTACATTTTCGACTTCTTCAGAATCTCACGAACCACTGGGCCAATTTTAACTAACTTGCAAAGTAACCTTGGGTGAAGAGGAGTTTAAATTATTAAAATGAAATGCCAAGTCCCATCACAAGGGGAGAAAATCATAAAAAGACAAAAATAGGGTAGGGTCATTAAAAAATCTTCTCGTGACCCCCTGGGTCAGAAAAGCTATAATTCACATAGAAGCATCCTGGAGTAGTGTAGATTCTGAATTGTTTAAATCATGACCCCCGGGGGTAGGATGGGGCCACAATAGGGAATCCAAGTTCTACATGGAAATGCATAGGAAAGAACCTTAAAAATCTTCATCTTAAGAACCACTAGTCCAGAAAAGCTGAAACTTATGTGGAAGCATCCTGGGGTAGTGTGTATTCTAAATTGTTAAAATCATGATCCCCGGGGTAGGGCGGGGCCAAAAAAGGGAATACTAGATTTACATTGAAATATATATGAAAATTCCTCTTCTGAAGAATCTCTGAGCCAGAAAAACTTAAACTTATTTGAAAGAATCCTAGGATAGTGTAGACACTAATTTGTTCGGATCATGACCCCTGGGTAGGGCTGGTTCCAAATAAGGAATCCCAAGTTTTACATTGACATGTATAGAAAACTTTTTAAAAAATTTCTCAAGAACCTTTGGGCCAGAAAAGCTAAAACTTATAGGGAAGCATCCTGGGGAAGTGTAAATTCTAATTTTTCTTCTTTTTTTTTTGCAGAAAGGCCAACACAGGGGAATTAGCGGATAAAATATTGAAATTTCCTATAATAACGATTTCAACAAATCATTTTTATGCCGGATACATGAAAATTTTGAATGAAACATATAAAATAAGATTTAAATTGGATATATTCAATGTAAAAAAGATCGTATTAAGAGAGACAACCCAAAATAATTCGATAGATGTCGAAAACAATACTTCCAATTATATTTGTTTAAATAAAGGAAGCTTTATGTTTATACTTTGACAACAAACATAATCGCGGTAAGTATGAGCGAAACTCATTTAAGTTGATTTATTGAAATTTGAAGGCAATTAATGTTTCCGTCATAAAAAGAGAACCTAAAATGGGAATAAATTAGCATCAATCATGATTATTAATATAAAGAGTAATACATCATTTGTATCTTTAATAATCAATTAACATTCTGATCCGAATAAATAATTTATTAAAAACACCAAACAATGTAGGACACATATTGCTTTGCACATTTTACTTGGATTTTCAAAATATGAGACGTATTCGAGGAACCTTTCGTCGATTGTAGGTTTTACATGATATGTCGAACATCAAAAACATTTGTAAGAAAAAAGCCCTTGAATACCGTATATGGTCCGACGTCAGCTATTCGAGGATCCAATATAAAGTTATTAGAATTGTCTACATTTCTTGCAGGAGATCTACCTGGCTTGTGAGACCACATCCCGTTATTGTCCAAGCGGTAAAAATGATAGTCCCGCCCGGGCCAAATAACTAAAGCAATCAAGTTTAATCCTGCGTTAGGAAGACATCGAGAATTCGCTGGTAAGGGAGTTAAACCATCCAGTATTGTTCCGTAGTGAACGGATGGACCGTACAGCTCGGGCGGGTTTCTAGTGAAATTGTGTCTGTTTGCTCTTCCTGGCTGGGCAAATGTGTTTGTTATTATATTACTGGCATAGTTGTAACAGTTATTACGTCTTTGTACAAATGTGCGGTTGTTCCAGACGTGGGGTTCATATTTAGTTGTTGATGGTGGTCTGGGACACATAAATCCATGGTTCTATAAAAGGAAACAATGCTTGCGTGACAGAAAAACTAATTATACTTATGATTTCCAGAAATATGCTTTGAGAATGATCAAATAAGTGACTACCATAAATAGATTTTTCATTTCGCAAAATAGAATAATTACGTTTACTCACTGAATGCAAACACCTGTCTATTATTAAATCATTTTTAAAGATGGCTAATAAGTATTCTTGACATAGACTATGATCTTACTTAAACATGGACTTAAATATCTAATAATCGTACCGGCATTCCATGACGTCGATGGTGATTATGGCGTTGGGCCCATTCTGTTTGTATCTGAAATTAGATGCTTAAACTTATTATCGATCCCCCATAGCCTAAGGTTTAACCTCACTTTAATTTTCTACGTGAACCAGCTCAGGGATGTCCAATCCTAAACTAGGAAGGATAACTCTGAAAATTATTAATTAAAACGGTCTCAAAATGAAGCTTGAAACTGCAATAATTTTCATTTTGTGCATCTCAATATGATTCAAGGTTCTTAATTAGAAGTCTTTGGAATGTTTTTTTGTAGTGAGATATTCAGATATGATACAGATCTGTCAGATTCTTAGTGTTTTATTTACAAGTCCAAAGGGTCGCCCGCGTGGCGCAGTGGTTAGAGCGTCTGCTTCAGAGTCGCTAAGGAAAGAGTTGATTCCACTATGGGACATGGAGACCGGTCCTTCGGATGAAACCGTAAAAACCGAGGTCCCGTGTCGCAGAAGGTGCTGGCACGAAAAAGATCCCTCCCTGCTAAATGGCCTTAAGTGCCGAGTATAGGGCAAAATCTGCTGCCGTCCACCGGCAAGTTGTGGCGTCTCTATATCAGTGAAAAATTCTCGAGAGGGACATTAAACAATATACAATCAATCAATCCAAGTTCAAAGGAATATATGGAATAAATTTATACTGTAGGTATGCAAGAAAATGATACACTGATATTCGATGAAACGTCGTCCATATACATGTATGTATGGATAATTATTAATTATATATCTTGTTCAGAGGTTCAATCTTCTTATCAAAAGACTTTTACCTTAGTCCGAACGAATTGTTGAAGGTCTCTATCAAGTCCAAAACTAAGCCTCTGCAAGAGTCCAGTTTCCACTCCAATATCGGATCCGCAAGCAATAAATACTGGGTTCTGGTCATAGTTGTACACCGTGAAGCCTTGATATCCCAATCCTTTTTATTTACAGAGAAAAATATTTAGTAAAAACCATGTTCTCAAAAACCAAAATTCCCCGTAAAAAGAAAGCAAAAAAAAAAAAAAAAAGAGAAAAAATGTACCTACCAGGGGTTACATCAACAGGATTCCTCCATCCAAAGCTGGATTGCAGCATGCGATGGAGCTGAGCCCTGGGCATCTGGATATAAGGATCATCCCTTCCTGAGTATATGTTCAGTTCCACTATCACCGATTCTGATGGGATTGCTAACAAATTATCAGGCGACAGGTGAATTGCGTTCGCTGTCTCAAGACTTATTGTATTCGGAGACTGAAAAATATATCAAATGTTAAAAATAAACTTATGAAGTATATAACCGCATCTAAACCACACACATTCATGTATAAACGACAATTTAAGTCTGATATAAAATTAATGACAGGATATATTCCAAATATAATTATTTGCAGTTCCAATATGTAAAATAAGATAAAAACACATTTTTTTGCAGGGAAAAAGGGGGTCATCATTTAAAAAAAAAAAAAAAAAAACTTCCCCCTCAATTTCAATGGGTACTGACAGATTTCCTAAAAAATACACATAAAAGCTTATGGTATATTGCAAACATTTAAAAACATAACAAGAGATTAAATATACGAATACATGTACCAGTTTTGTTCATTTTTAGACGCGCACAAAATTTAGCGAAAAATGTTAATAGACCAAGGACCTATGGGATCCGTTCAGCTTTGGGGGGAAAACTGTACTCTCAATCATTATAGTTTGATGAAATGTCAATAAGGAAAGTTTTCACTTACGATGAATCATAAAAATACTTTATTTTAAAAAACGTATTTATTACTTACATGATTATTTCCATCACATTTTGCAATTTCCAGAAAGCAACTGCTAAATAAAACAACGCATATTATTCGAACATTTGCCATGGTTATACCTTGAGACAACGAACGCAACCTACTGAACAATTACACTTAGTTTCAGTTTTATTTCACCATACATTTACTTCCTTAAAGATTCACGTCAGCTTGTCAAAAACCTCAATTAAAAATAATTTTTTTAAAAGGACACGTGTCGAAAAGCCAAAATTACCACAATCTAAATGATGGCCATAAGATTGAACTTTCTTTCTCGTTCCCCTTTGTACGTGATGTGTTTTGAAAATTACGATAATGATCCAAGACACAGGTAACCTTTTGGCTACTGCTACATCTCGTCAATCAACCATTATTAATCATGTAATATTTGATAAGGATTTGAAACACTATGAATAATTTGACTTATTTCTTTTCTTTGTTGTGAGCGTACATGTAAATTCGTGATTCAAAAACATAATTTTTTATCATGAGGTAAATAAAATACAGCTTTGAAAAGTAATGATCATTAGTTTTTTCGTTATTAAATACTCATCAGGTGTTCGATTAAATACATTCTTTAGAGGGGATCAATATTATTTTTAGTAACAAATTGCTATATCATCTATATGGTAAATAAATTAAAGATATCAAGATAATTTATTTTCAGCCTAATTAAAATAATAATGGGACTTAAGTTTTATTTCTGTATTAAAAAGATTTAAATAGAACAAAAATAAATTCAAGTTCTTTATTGATGTCCAATGAAGACTTAACAAAAACACATTTTCCCAAGATGGAATTCACAAAGGTAATTTTCGATGGAATATCCTCAACATATTTAAATGAAGCTATAATTGTCTCATGGTGACAAAAAATGAGCAAGTGTCTTGTAACTGGTTGTTTTCTTTACATATATTTACAGATTCTATGCCAGTGTGGCAATTGATTCTATTTCGGTGTGACAGATGATGTTGATAACGGTGTTGAATTCGCTCCGGATATTCATTACAGTGCTTCGAAATATCAAGAAAAAAAGATTGTGTTTTGGTTTCAGTGTAGATCAAAGATCTGGGTTAAACAACATCACTTCTCTGGTTTTTCTTCCTTGACCATGTGAAAGAGCTCTTAAATAAAAAAGACAAACGTTTAAGTAAGAAACAAATATGGACGAGTTAGTGTCGTGTAACAAATTTATTTATTTAAATAAAATTTATAACAATTACCTTTAAGCATTTACATGTAGGCAATGATAAGATAATTGTTAAAAAATGTTAATGAGACATAAATTAGATTAAAACAGCATGTTACAGAATTGTTTTATGGATTAGTCTATGGGATTTTGATTGCTTACAAACATTTTCTTTTGAAAAGCAGCAGTTTTCAGAAAATTCAGTGTAGCTAATAAAATCTGATAGATCGAGAACT
The DNA here is from genome assembly GCF_032062105.1 of Saccostrea cuccullata. Classification (NCBI taxonomy): domain Eukaryota; kingdom Metazoa; phylum Mollusca; class Bivalvia; order Ostreida; family Ostreidae; genus Saccostrea; species Saccostrea cuccullata. The sequence goes on along the minus strand of NW_026929623.1, from coordinate 7,531 downwards.
AAGTACAAAATATTAAAAAGTAAATGGGTAAATACCAATGATTGTATCCAAGTTTAGTGTCATAGGACCATTAATTTTAATGTGGTTTCAAATGATGAACTTGGTCAAATACAATTTTGCTGCTGATGCTCAATTTTCTTCATATGAAAAAAAAACTGCGAGAGTCTTGAGTATATACTTTCATCATTCTTATGAAAGTGTATGCAGAAAATCTAAGTAATTTTCAGATCTTGGCCATGGGAAAACATCTAAAAAAATTTAGAGTCATGAGTACAAAAAAAAAACTTGTTCACAAATAAATCTTATGTCCCAAGGAAAACGCATTTAAAATATGCAAGCTTAAGCATTAACAATTCAGAAAATATGGCAAAGGTTCCCTTTTATTTTTAAAATTTAGAACAACTAGTGCTAATTGTAACGGGGGACCGTTACAGATGTTCCCCAAACGCTCCCCAACTTTTTTTCTGGTGCCATATTCCCTGTAAGCTTCATTAAATAAGACAAACTCTGTGCATTTTTGACATTAACAACGTTTTCTCAGAAGGATACCAATTATATTCAAATTTTAGCATTGCACCCGTGCGCATGTGAATGCATGTGCGTTATGATCATATCATCTTGTCTAAACTATCTACATATCTTAATATACAATATATTAAAGCATTCAGTCCAAAAGTATGAAAAATCACTCTTTCAAACGTATTTTTCATTTAACTCGTTCCAAATGCACGCACGTGCGTGCACGTGCATGATGACCATACCTTCTTGTAGGAGTCCCTTATATCTATCTATATTCTAAATCCCATCCTGTTAGGTTGAAAAACAAGGGAGTTATAGCCATTTCAAGTTTAAGCCAATCGAATTGCAGCACACGTGCATGCGCGTGATTTCATGATTTTTTTTCTACCTCATATTGTAGTATATCCTAATGCAAGACTATGTTTTAAATTTCAAAGCATTTCGTCAAAAAACAAAGGAGATATAGCCATTTAAAGTTTCAGCCAATCAGATTGCAGCACGCGGGCATGCCGGTGGAGAGCAAATTTTGCATGCTTTCATGAAAATTCTTATATATCACGCTGTAGATCTTCATAATGTAGGTCTATGTTCAAAATTTCAAAGAATTATGACAAGAAACAAGAAAGATATTGAGACTTTAGTTTCAGCCAATCAGAGCGAAGCGCACGTGCATGCGCGTGAGATCTTACTTTTTTGACCATGTCATTTTGTCTATCCTTCTAATATATACTTATAATATGAATTTCAAAGCATTTCATCAATAATTTAAATAGTTACGTCTGTATCAATTATATTGGACATTTCTCGTGTTGCACGTGCGAGCTCTTGCAAGCACATGTGCATGCACATGCTTTCATGATAAATCTTATATTACAGGCTGTAGATCTCCCTAATGTATGACTATGTTCAAAATTTCAAATGATTTTATCAAAAAACAAAAAAGATATTGAGACTTTAGTTTCAGCCAATCAAAGCGAAGTGCACGTGCATGCGCGTGCGATCTTGCTATTTTGACCATGTCATCTTGTGCATACTACTAATATATCCTTACATTGTAAGTTTCAAAACATTTCGTCTCAAAATAGAAAAGTTACGGTTATATCCATCATATATTGGTCATTTTAAGTTTTGCACGTGCGCGCTCTTGCAAGCACGTGCGCGCAAAATGACCTTGATTCCGCAAATCTACATAACATGCCTACTTACCCTAAAAAGGTTTCACCTAAGTCGGATGTGTAGTTTACAAGATCACTCGCGGAAAAGATTTTCCCAGGAAGAAAAATAATAATAATAATATTAATAAGAATAATAATAATAAGAAACAGAGTAAAAACAATATGTTCCCCAACTTCGTTTGGGGAACATAATTAAACTCCAAGGTAACAAATGTTAATACTTTATATATCTTGTCAATTAAATTAATAAATGAAAGTGCCAATCTTACGGGTTCAAAATTATAGGCAATGTTAAAATTTTAAGAAATGTACATCAAACTTTTTAAGAGTTTTGATGAATGGACTTTTGCGAGAAGCACTGACTTTTGCAGTTAATGGTTGACATTTAAATCTGTATAATGTACGGAGGTACAGGATTGACAATAGATAGAAAACCTCTCTAGTGGTCATAGGTATGGGCACTAACATGTGAAAGTCGGGAGTTGGGAGTAAGGTTGTTGCTTTGGAATAACCGTTATTTTTGTTCAAAATCAAATGTTGAGCTAAATATTTACATCGTAAAATAGCTTCCGTATATTGGCCTAGTGTAAAAGTAAGCCGTCGACTGTAAAAGTCAGCGCTCCTCGCAAACCTCCTCTCGCATACGCTCTTATAACGTAATAGTACTCCTGAAGTTTCAGCTTCATTGATTTAATTATTACGGTGTACACTTGTATTTTCCAGTCAGCGAGCAGAGCTTTGACACTGTTTACGGACATATAAATAACAAGAGGCCCACGGGCCTTATAGGTCACCTGAGCATTATGCAACAATTTTCCAGTTATTGAATTTGATTCATGTTTTAAGCCAGATGCTATATGACATTCACAATTTTGAAAGAGGCACCATTGATCATCATAACAATACACTTAGCAGTTGCTTAGCTTGGTTACTGAATACCCATATGCAGGGTAGGGGAACAAAAATGCATTCCAACTAACCAGTAGTGCCCCTAACCCTGTGACATAAACCCCTGACCCTAGGTCCACACATTACACAAATTTCAAAAAGGCACCCTTAATATCAAAAAATAAATAAATGTTTTATAACACAAAAGAGCAGATTTCAAACAATAAATTCATTATCAGTATATAAGTAGAGCCCCCATTCCTGACCCTGGGGCTATGAAATTCACAATTCTGCAAGATTAGGGCCCTTGCTCATCATAACTATAGAGGTAGTTCATCCGCTTTATACCCAGAGACAAAGAAAAAAAATTTCAAAGATTTAATGTATTTTCATTATATAATCAATTGAGCCCCGCCCCCCTAACACCAGAACCCCTGACCCTGGGGCCATAAAATTCATAATTTTAAAAGAGGCATTCTTGCTCATCATAACTATGTACTTAGTTTATTTAATTCCTAGGAGCAGAGAAGAAGATTTTCAAAGAATTCATGTATTTTCAATATATAATCAATAGAGCCCTGCCCTAACACCAGAAACCCTGACGCTGGGACCATAAAATTCACAATTTTGGTAAAAGCACTCTTGCTCATCATAACTATGCACTTAGTTAGTTTATTTAATACCCAGGAGCAGAGAAAATGATTTTCAAAGAATTCATGTATTTTTACTAATATATAATCTATAGAGCTCCGTTATAACACCAGAACCCTTGACCCTGGGGCCATAAAATTCACAATTTTGGTTGAGGCACTCTTGCTCATCATAACTATGCACTTAGTTGGTTTATTTAATACCTAGGAGCAGAGTAGAAGATTTTCAAAGAATCCATGTATTTTCACTATATAATCAATAGAGCCCCCCCCCCTAACACCAGAACCCTTGACCCTGGGGCCATAAAATTCACAATTTTGGTAGAGGCACTCATGCTCATCATAACTATGCACTTAGTTGGTTTATTTAATACCTAGGAGCAGAGTAGAAGATTTTCAAAGAATCCATGTATTTTCACTATATAATCAATAGAGCCCCCCCCCCCCTAACACCAGAACCCTTGACCCTGGGGCCATAAAATTCACAATTTTGGTAGAGGCACTCATGCTCATCATAACTATGCACTTACTTAGTATATTTAATACCCAGGGGCAGAGAAGAAGATTTTCAAAGAAATCATGTATTTTCACTATATATAATCAATAGAGCCCCGCCCTAACACCAGAACCCCTGACCCTGGGGCCATAAAATTCACAATTTTGGTAGAGGCACTCATCCTCATCATAACTATGCATTTAGTTAGTATATTTAATACCCAGGGGCAGAGAAGATTTTCAAAGAATTCATGTATTTTCACTATTATATAATCAATAGAGCCCCGCCCTAACACCAGAACCCCTGACCCTGGGGCCATAAAATTCACAATTTTGGTAGAGGCACTCATCCCCATCATAACTATGCACTTAGTTAGTATATTTAATACCCAGGGGCAGAGAAGAAGATTTTCAAAGAAATCATGTATTTTCACTATTTATAATCAATAGAGCCCCGCCCTAACACCAGAACCCCTGACCCTGGGGCCATAAAATTCACAATTTTGGTAGAGGCACTCTTGCTCATCATAAGTATGTACTTAGTTGGTTTATTTAATACCCAGGAGCAGAGAAGAAGATTTCCAAAGAAATAATGCATTTTCACTATATACTTATTTAGCCCCGCCCTAGCACTAGAACCCCTGACCCCAGGGCCATGAATTTCACAATTTTGGTAAAGGACTCAATGCTGATTACAATCATGCAAATTGTTTGACTGCTTGATGTCCAGGAGTAAAGAAGAAGATTTTTAAAGATTTCATTAATTTTAGTGGTTTTGGCCCCAGGGGGGCAGGAACCGGAATCATGAAATTCATAATTTTTTTTCCTCTTCACCCATAGATGCTTTGTGCCAAATTTGGTGGAAATTGGTTCAGTGGTTGCAGAGAAGAAGCTGAAAATGTTCAAATGTTAACACACGACGAACGACGGACGACAAACGACGGACGACGAACGACGGACGACGACGGACGAAAACAGATAGCAATAGGTCACCTGAGTTTACTCAGGTGACCTAATAAAGACAAGCATGGCACAAATGTTTGTGTAGATAAATTATCGTAGAATAGTCACTGTGGTAAGAAACAGTTTACTTGTACATTTACTTTGAAGATATGATTGACCCTAATTTTGGAGAGACAGCCGTACCCCCTGTTATTCGTAGTCGGACACCTTGTTTTCTACTATAGATTAAAAAATTGTTACAGAATCAAGTACCTGTACTAATTTATAAGTTAACTGAATTAATAAAAAGGTCGTCCGCTTGATAAAATGCAAATACTTATATGATTATTTTCTATTAAACTAGTGTCAAGACTATGATTAATGGATTGATACAGTCAAGACTATGATTAATGGATTGAAACAGTTGTTGAACGTCCCTCTTGGGAATTTTTCACCAATATGGAGACGCCATCACTTGCCGGTGGAGAGCTGCAAATTTTGTCCAGTGCTACGCACCGAGGGCCATTGAGCCTAGAGGGATCTTTTTCGTGCCAGCACCTACTGCGGCACGGGGCCTCGGTTTATACTGTCTTATCCAAATGACCGGTCTCAACGTCCCACAATGGGATTCGAACCCGCGACATAAGGATCAACTCCTTCTTTCGCGACTCTAGAGCAGACGCTTTACGTCAAGACTATGAAGCGTTGATCCAGTGCTTCACGCTTACATACAAGGACATATGTTCTCGTTGTGCAACTGAGGCCTGATAGGCGTATTTCATAATTTCATATCTTAATTGTATAATATATCATTTAACACATGCATGTGTGGCAGATAATGATTAAGTGAAAAACCTTTATGAGTTATGGCGACATTTCCTTTGAGACTTTCTTTTTAATATTTATATTTAAAGAATTGTTAAATAAAACGTCATGTCTTCTTTATTTTTGTATTTGCAGAAATGTGTTCATCGTTAAAATAGTATGCAACTTACTGTGTTAATTCTCAAGAGTTTGCTTGTTTTCTTTACGTAGTTCTTAAGAAAATTGTAAATTAATGATTCGTTTATTTTTTACACGTCGCCTTCGAGAATGTTTCACTATTTGTATGCCACCACTTGATAGTGTACATAAAAACTACAACTTAGTCTTAAGACCTAGATATATATTCGGCAACCAGAGCAACTAAGCAGCGCGAATTCCTTTGTGCCAGCTCCTACTGCGATATGTGACATTGGTTTGTACGGTTTCATTCGAAGTCTCCACACCCAGCAGAGGGATTCAAACCTGCAACTTGGGATGAACTTCTCCGCGACACGCAGAGGACAGATTTACCACAAAAACTGGCACTAAAATCCAATGAATATGAAAAATTCAACTTAAACATTACCTTAATATTAAGAGAAAGTAAAATTTAAAGTACATGTATACCTTTGCTTATAAATTTATTATTACGACCATAGAATTAGTTTTAAAAGATAAAAATCATAAACACCATGAATTCTTAAAATTGGGAGTATGGTCAACAAAATGCAATTGTAATTATAGAAAATCTCAGAAACTCGGGAAGAACTTTAAGGGATACATGTAACCTAACATTGCACACTTAAATTTTAACAGATATTTTTAATTTACCAGCTCAAAATTCTTTTTTCCCTTTTGCTAACTCTCTTGACAAATTGCTGTTCCAGTGCCATTTTAGAGAAAATGAATATATAGATCCATGTCACCTTTTAGATCCTGTTTAAAAGTCTATTTATTATTGTACATCACCTACAAAATATCTACATAATTATGGTCAAGCTTTTAAAATACCATGGATAAAGATAAAACATTTTTTGGTATTTTTTTCAAAATAATAAAAATATCACGAAAGTCGTTTATCCAATTTGGAATCAATTGTTGGACGTGGATACCTGTCTATTGAGATAATATAAACCGAGATCTGGTCCTATGTCGCAGTAAGTGCTGGCAAGAAAAAAGGATCCATCACTGCTAAATGGCCATAAGAACCGATTATAAGACAAATTTTGCAGCTCTCCACCGATTATTATAAGACATTTTGCAGCTCTCCACCGGTAAGTATTTGCGTCTCCATACGAATGAAAAATTTTCGAGGGGGACTTAAACAACAAACTATTGTTTCGTAGTGCTTACTTCCCATCATCGTCGCAAACCACGGCCAAAATGTACGATCCTCTCCCATTCTGGAGAGAGCTATATGCGGACTCCGGACCGTGGCTTGAGACGATGACTTCCCATATTGAGTGTTTTTGATGAATGTTTTCGATTGCTATATATAAAGTAACATTTTCAGGCATTTTAATTGAATGGTAACATGATATTTACTTCAGACAATTTCAATACTCCTACTTACCATTTAAGTTTCGAATGAAGCGCCCTTTATGATTGCCGAACCAAAATTTTTTTTCTTAAAATTTCCGTTTGAAAATTCTATTACTGTATTCTTTTTTATCAAAATTTTTTTTTTATTTTTAACTAAAGGTTTACCCAAAACCGTTCCTACATTGTTAGGATTCATACCACCGAGATATGGCTGAAATATTGTCGACTTCGCATTAATCAACAATAGTCAAACAATCAAACATTTCTCTATTCATTGCTATCTCTTCGACAAAATGTCTTAGTACCATTTTCGACCGATTGATTTGATTTTGTTTACGTCCCATTCCAGAAAATTTTACTCATACAGAGATGTCGCCATATACCCGCGAAGTACTTTAAATGTTGAGCTTTACTCGGCACTCAGGGCCATTGATACATGTAGTGAGGGATCGTAATCGTGCCAACGCCTGTCGCGATTCGAAGCGGCTTCTAAGGTCTAATCCGAAGGACCCACAA